>NW_006792406.1:1474176-1478595 GCF_000442215.2 Lipotes vexillifer
GAAAGAGTGCTGTCTGAGGATAGGGTCCTCATCCTTACTTTCTGTTGTGATCCCAGTCACTGCCGTAGGGCCCAGCAGAGTACCTGGCACCTAGTTGGTACTCGAGTCAGTAGCTGATGGTATTCTGTTACTAACCAGGGGGTTTGTGCTTTGTTCCCACCACCCCGTTATTCCTCACACCTCACTCACTGTAGAGTCGTTTGTGACGTTCCAGTGAAGTTGGTATGCAAGTCTAGCCTTCACTCTGTTACCCTGACTCAAGGCCATGCGGACACCTTTGGCATGAATTCTACAAATAAGGAGAAAGAGTAGAACATCTGAAGAGGGCACCAAGCCAAGGGGGCAGGTAGGTGCCCAGACTGGAGAATAGGCTGTCTGAAATGTTTGAATCCGGACAAATAGGGTGGCTTCTCTCCAGAATCTAAGGCTTGAGAAACTAACTGCCCATGACCCTCTTTCAAAGGAAGGCAAGAGGAGACTTGCCCGGATTGGGTTGCTGATAAAGCCTTGGCCTTCGCCCTCTAGGGCAGATTCCAGAAATAAGTGTGAAAGAAAGGGCAGTATATACCTGCCACTTCTCCTAGTTAGCTCATCTAATCTCTGTTACAATCCTGTGGGACAGATATCCTTGTTGCCGTTTTACAGGCATGAAAATTGAGGCCTGGAGGGGTTAAAGTGTTGGAATCACACATGTGTTGGATATGTGTGTGTTGGAGCTGAGACTTGATACCAGAGCACTCTCACTCTGCAGCCTGTGATTATTTCATCCTCCCACCCCTTCCTTCCAGACTCCACTGTGCTGCAAAACGGTGCCTTATTCCCCTTGTGTCCCCAGTGTCTAGAACAGCCAACACAGGAGTAGCCAGTCAGCTCAAGTCATAGGATTGCGACGGAGTCGCAACACCAGGTCCTGCTTGCGAAGTCTTTGTTTAGCCCTCTGACAGAGGAGTAAAGCCTCATTCCACCAGCTGGTGTTGAAAGCACTTCTGCTTCCAGTGGGGTCTGGCTGGCTCTGTCCCACTCTCCCTTCCCACTGGAAGGAGGCTCATGGCTGTGTGTTTGAGCAAAGCTTCTCAGTGGCTCAGAGGTCTGTGCCGTGACCTTTGATTAATCTCCTGCTCCTGGATGCTTTCTTGTACACACTAGATTGTGGCATCTTCTGCATCTAGATTCCTGTGCCCTGGATGCTTACAAACCAAAAGACTAGCAGGATGATAGAGTGCTGGGTGTTAGCAGAGGGCTATCCTGAGATGGACTCTGTGTGCTTGTGTGCGTACACGTGTGAAGAGAGAGGCTGTCAGAGGGGAGACACTCATACCACAGAAGTCGTACCTACACTTTGAGTTATTTTGATCTTCATTCATTCATTCATTCAGCAAAAACTTTTCTCTAGTGTCCTTACATTGCAAAGTGCAGGATTCTTTCAAGCCATATCTAGTATTAAATAGCAAAAGCATACTACTGAGCCCTAGGGTTCTTCCTTTTTAATACAATAGTGATTGATGGAATGGTATTCCCCTCATTTCTCAGGGTGATGAGGGAGAATATTTTCTTCTGGTATTCTGCATGCTGCTGTTACCACACCATTTAGCTCGATGCCAAATTGCAGTTGGCTCCATTCAGTTCTGTTTACCCACGTAGCGCTGTAGTGATTAAATGTCACTGGGTACACTGAGTATACAAAAGTAATTAACCTAAAAGGACATGTTAGAATAAGGGTCAAGAACCTCTTTAGCCCGTAGTGCGATGGGGAAGACAGTATTGATGGAGATACTGCTGGTGGGGCAGGGCTGGGTGGTCAGGGAGGAGGAGGTCAGGAGGGAAGCAAGGTCAGCAGGAGCGCAGGGCAGCACTCAGTTGTCAGGGGCGGCAAGCAGAGCTCTGAGGCCTTTTCTGTAGTTGCCTTGTAATCTAGGTCTCTGACCTCTGATCATTTGAGATGGGGGACAGGGTGGGATTAGACTGTGACCTGAACCCCCTTTCAACATCTCAGCCCCAGTTAGTGGAATGCTGTTTTTCTGTTTAGCCTAGAGTAGTCTCAGCTTAGCTCATGCTTGTTCTTCCAGTATTTTACATATTTGATCAACCCTTGCATCTTTAGACCTAGTTGTCAAATAACAGCCACTGCTTGAAATCACTTCTTTGGACAGATTTGAAATTGTGTCTCTGAGTATCTGTGTCTCATTTGTTTTTAGTCCTCAGTATACTGAAGTCACTTTCTTAAACTGACTGATATTAATATGCTTTACGTTGCTTTACGTACTAAAAATTTACATAAAACTCGAGATAGTCATCTTTGACTTAAAAGTCAACCAGTGGGGCTTCCCTGGTGGCGCAGAGGTTGAGAGTCCGCCTGCCGATGCAGGGGACACGGGGTCGTGCCCCGGTCCGGGAGGATCCCACGTGCCGCGGAGTGGCTGGGCCCGTGAGCCATGGCCGCTGAGCCTGCGCGTCCGGAGCCTGTGCTCCGCAACGGGAGAGGCCACAACAGTGAGAGGCTCGCGTACCGCCAAAAAAAAAAAAATCAACCAATGTAAAGCTCTTTTTTAAAAAAACAAGTATGCTTTCTGTCTGCCCTATATTTGGCTTTTTCTTTCATCACCTGTGTGTGGTGACTTCGTCTCCGGGAAAAAAAAAAATGGGAGTGCTAAGGATTTTTTTCCTTGACCATAACCTCCTTGGGAGATAAACATTTCAAGGAGATCCCCAGGGATCACTGTTCTCTGAATGAGTGGCCGCAGAAGGAACTGCTGACGCCTGCATTCTTCGCTGGTGGGTCTGTGAAGCAGGGTTCATTTAGGTCCTGCCTTTTCAGTGGTCAGACTTGAGTAAGATTTGTTTCTCCGTGGCTGCAGACAGCTGCTGAGTACATGATGAGAGCCGAGGAAGAGGGGAGCCAGTTGAAAAATGTCTCCCTTATGCTGAAGATGTATCTCTTTTAGAATAAGAAAAATTGGCGACTTTGATACGTTTACAACAACAAATATTTCTTGCTTGCCCACCCAGAGGTCAAGCCTGGTGCTGACCTTGGGGGAGGGGGCCTATGCCCTTGATTGGTTGGGGAGCACACAGGGAAGAGGCACCGCCTTTGACCATATTCTCTGCCTGGCACCATTGTGACTTTTGTTTCCGTTGTATTTTTTACTCTGCTTCCTCTTGCTGTCTTTTTAACATTGTCCTGAAAATTGTCTTGTCATTACATCACTTTCCAAATTACCACTTTTGAGGGCTGCCCCCCTCCCTCCCTCCTTTGGATGTGCCTGCACCAGGCCTCTCACCCCCAGCTCCAGCTGTTCTTCTGACCATGGTGGTCATCATATGGAGGGCTGAGAACACAAAGAAATACTTAGCCCAAGGGCATATGCCGTTTGGGAGTGTATAATCTCTACTGTCTAGATAGTAAAAATGTTATGGGAACAAGTAAGACATGTACATGAGTATTGATACGTGAGCAGATCAAGTTTTGTATTCATTCATTTGTACAGCAGCCCTTAACTGAGATAGCAGACCAAGTCTTCGTAGAATTTCTAGTCAAGTAGAAGAGACTAGCAAGTAATCAAAATAGCGGCCGTGGTAGAAATGCTAGGAAGGAAGTAAACAAGGGACTATGGTAGGGATTCCCGGGAGGGATCACCTTTGATAGCATCACCGACAAGATCTTTCTGCAAAGGTGGCCTTTAAGCAGCTGAGGAATAAAAGGTGAAAAGATGCTAGCTGCTCAGAGGCTAGGGAAGGGGGTTCTTGGCAGAAGCCTGCCCCGAGGGATGAAAGAGTAGGGGGTGTCCAGCACTCCGAGAAAGAGAGTTTCAACTGGATTGGAGAAGGTAGACAGTGTCTGTAAAGTGTCAGATGGTTGTGTTAATTCCTGTTGATTCCTATTGTGACTTCAAGAAATTTTAGACCTGTGTCATCTAATATGGTAGCCAGACACCACATGTGGTTATTGAGCACCAGAAATGTAGCCAGTCCAAATTGAGATGTGCTGTAAGTGTAAAATGCAAACCAGATTTTAAAGACTCAGTACTTAAAAAAAATAAAATGTTTCATTAATAATTTTGATATTGATTATACATTGACACGATACTTTCTGATACATTGGGTTAAATTAATATACAATTAAAATTCACCTTACCTGTTTCCTTTAAATTTTGTAAAAATCTGGCTCCTAGAAAAAATTTAAATACATATATGGCTCACATTATATTTCAGTTTGTCGGTTCTGTTCTAGAATACCATTCACTTTGATATATTAATGAGTGACAGTAACCAAATTGGCTAAGTGAACGCTGAAAACTGTTTTGCCCTTTTGAGGTGTTATGAAGAAGACCTAGAGTTTGCATTTCTGATTAGCGATACTAAAACTGGTAGGAAGCCTACCTTTAAATGGGTACACTGTTGTTCCCTTCTCTGTTCCTGCTG
>NW_006792406.1:1478605-1483101 GCF_000442215.2 Lipotes vexillifer
CTGATATTGTATAGAGTATACTTGCATACATAATGCATAAGAATATATATGAGGCTCTGTGGAGTTAACACTCTTGGGGGGAAAAATGTTTAGCCTTTCAAATAGATTAAAACAGTTTACTGGGAAAAAAAAGAGCAACACGAAAAGATTTTCTTTTCCAATAAATTTTAATGGTTACTAAAATGAGGGTTCTGGTCCGTTAAGATACAACTTGCCAAGTCTTAAAGCTGAGTCACTTTTTTCTCTGAGCACCTACCCTGTTTCAGCTTCTTTCCAAGCAGCTGTTTAGAAGTATGTTGATATTTTGATTCAAGAACACATCACAGTACAAGAATGAGTCTAAAGCCAATTCACCCTTCCCAGAAAATGCAGGAAGGAAAATTTTGCCAGCCGCTTCCCCCCCATTTGTTTTTAGGGCAGTCAGCCTCAGTGTACCACATCTGATGTGTCAGTAAGACTTAGTAACATTGATTATAAGGCATTAGGAGAATGAATGATTTAGGATATATTTTATAGGTACTGTACTGAAAAAAAAAGTCTCAGAAGAAGGTGGCCGGTGCATGTGACTGTAATTTACATAATGTCTGCATATAAGATTTATAGAATCTGTAGAAATGAGGGGAAGGAAATTCTGGGTGGAGGACAGATGCACATCGGAATGTTAGGTCTTGCAAACTTTGAGGACATTCATTGGACTGAAGGGCATGAAGTGACTTTGGGGTGATTAGACAGATTAAAAGATGTAAGTGACTTCTGTGCAACATTTGTGTGCACTTGGTAATTTTTATTACAGTTTCTGGGAGACCGTTAATACTGTGTCATCTCTGATGATCAGCAGTGAGGCTACTTGATTAATTCAGCCTGTGCTTTGGGCTGTCTCCATCAGTGGTCATGGGATGTACTTGTCCCCCTCATGCCCCCAGTTGGTTCCTCATGTGACCCACACTTTGGACCACATGCAGACAGTGGCTGTCAAGAGAGGAAGCTCGGGTGCCTATATAAGAAGCAAACCTGTACCTTTAGTGTCAAAGCATCATGCTCCAGCAGCTTAGCTTGCCAGCTAAAGGAGCTGTATTTAATGAAATTTCTGGGGTGGAGCCAACAGCTTTATTCCAGGAAGAGGAAATAACAGTCAAGAAACCTCAAGAGGACATTAAGATAATGTTCTAATTTAAAATCAATTTTATTGATACCTGATAAATTATTATGGCATTTTTTTCCTGACCAAGTAATAGATAGCACTGAAGCCTTGGAAGCAAAACATGAATGACTAAATATTGGAGTGCTGTAGATACTGCATGAAGGAGAAAAAAAATATGTAGGACTTTTGTGTGTTCTAAGTAGATTTAGCTCATGGAGCCCTACTGGAGGGCAAGGGGTGTATTGCCTTCATCTTTGTGTTTCATACTTAGTGGGTACTTACCCATAAGTGGACTAAGGTTATGTCGTGTTTTCCACGTTAGCCAAAGAGGTATAGCTCTTCGTGATGCTCCAGACTGTTCTTCACGACACGCACTATCCTCTAGTCCTCAGCCGCCTTCTAAGGAAGTACTCCTGTTGTCCTCGGTTCCCACTGGAGAAATGGAAGCTTGGAGAGGTTCATGAACTTGTCCAAGGTCACACAGCAGATGGTTCAGACTGGTCTCGAGCCCGTAGCTCTTTGACTCGGGTACCCATAGCATGACCATTGTAGACACTTCCTCTCTCCTTGATCATTCCTCTGGTTTGATAGAATTTTGATTACTATCTGCAAAAGAAATTTATCTTGAACTGAGTTTTTCTTACCCAGAGAGAAGCAGTAAGACAAAGACGACAACAGACCATTTTAAAGAACATGCTGTTCACAAAATGTTATAGAAGGTGAAACATTATTAAGAACAGACTCATTACTTTATATGGAGATTATATTAAATATTGTTTTATCAAGGGCAGGTCTTCAGAAAGTCCCAGTCCTTTTTGAAGGTGAATTTTGATTTATGTTAATTTGAAAAAAGCAAGTTCTGTGAGGATTATATACAGATTGTTTTTAATGACTTCCTTAATCAAGCAGGTTATTTTTAAAAAAAAAAAAAAAAAAAAAAAGGTCTTACTGTAATGAGCAGTAAACTGACAACCAGTGACTGGCTCAGAGCCCTACCATATTCAGGCTTTTCACCACCAGCATGCTATAAATTTTAAGCTAATTTACATAAATTTGCATGTGTTATGAGTCAGTATGTAAGACGTGTGCATTTTGACCAAATAATTTTCATTTTAAAGTTTTTATACTTAATTTTCCCCAATTGAGGATTATTTTCTCCATCTCTCCTGGTTATTTCCTTATAAATGAGATAATAAATGTTAAAATGCTTTATTATAAAAAGAGCTCTGTGAACAGGAATGTAAACATTTTATGTAATGCTATACAATAAAACCTTAATCAGAAATGCTCTGGGATATGGTATGTTTAGTTTCGTATAGACGTTTATTCACAATATTACCTTTCCTTCAGAACGTGTTGAAAGTGTTTTACAACAGTGAAATGCCCTGAGGACTAATGACTGTAATTGAGTCTGGGTGACTCAGGATGCTAGGGCTCCTCCTGAAGGCCCTCTGCTTGGAAGGAGGAGTGGGCTGGGTCCCTGGCTGATCTCCAGCAGTACCTTGGCCTTTCTGTATTCAAGAAAATCACGAATATCCATTTCTCTTCTAGATATCACTCTTTCGCAGAGGAAATGATGATTGAGGACTTTGGTTATGGCATCAATAAAAGAGTCTACAGGGCTCTTGGGCCTGCCTTCTCTGTCTTCCCTGCCCCAACTGCCATAAACAGACTCCCCCTGAATTGTCCCTGACCCAGACTAATTCCTGTACTGAAAGAACTACAGTTAAGAGTAGCAGTATATTCATCTTCTAAAGTGGGCTGGTTTTGAGAGTGAAGAGACCTGGACAACAGGTGTGAAGTGGGGACAATCCGGAACTTGCAGTCACCCTGGCCAGATTTTCGTGGTGCCCTCTGCCCTGTTATTACCGTCTTTATCTGTTTGTAAATGGATTTACCCTTTGGTGCCAGGTAGATGGGGTGTCTGAAGGCCGCAGCTGATGAGCAATGAGTTTTAGAGTTCTTTATCATGGTTGTCCACTCGACCTTTAGAGCGTATTCTTGCCGGTTGGGATCTTGTAAGTGGACAGGGACATCTGAGCACTGCACCTGTGCCAGTGGAAAGCAGAGTTAGTTTGATGTGCATTTGAAATCAAATTAGAAAGTCCAGCATGGAGGTGGTGTTTATAGTCTTGCCTGCAGTATTGAACCAAAACCTTATTGTAATTGTTGAAAGGAGATGTGTTTTGGTAATAGCAGCCTATTGGAGCCATTATTATGGATTATCTGCATATCTGTGCTGAGGGGCAGTGCTACCCAAACACCTAGAATAGTCCTTATGTGAGGCTTAAAATAGAAGATCCACACTAGCTGTGTAAGTAAATAGTGTGCAGCACACAGTCACAGTGCTGAGTCGCTATTGCTGGGGCTTAGTTATTTGCCAAGGGCTGTGCCTTATACTTTATGTGGCTTCTTTCACTTAGCCCTCAGAGCAGCCTGGTTGATGGAGTGGGTGGGGTGTTGTTGACTCCAGACTCCACACTGATTGAGACTGAGCAACATCCTCAAGGCTACAGGGATATTAAGTGGAAGATTTTTTTTTTTTTTTTTTTGCGGTACGGGGGCCTCTCACCGTTGTGGCCTCTCCCGTTGCGGAGCACAGGCTCCGGACACGCAGGCTCAGCGGCCATGGCTCACGGGCCCAGCCGCTCCACGGCATGTGGGATCTTCCCAGACCAGGGCACGAACCCGTGACCCCTGCCATCGGCAGGCGGACTCTCAACCACTGCGCCACCAGGGAAGCCCCTAAGTGGAAGATTTTTAACCCAGGCAGTCTGGACTCCAGAGAGATGCTCTTGCCTGCTGGTAAAATCTGTGCTACCTGTTATTATACTTAGCTGATTGCAACAGCACTGCCTCTTTGGGGGTGGGAGAATGCGTTATGGGGCTCTTTCTCATACCTGGTCATCTTTGATCTTGAGGTGGCAGAGGAGTCACAGCAAAGGGGACGGTGGGGTCACCCATTTAGATTGCTGGAGGGCTTTGGGTGTGACATCAGTAAAGGGTCTTACAGGGCTTTAAGCCTGCCTTCTCCATCCTACCCACCTCTACCACCATAAACAAACTCCCCCCCCACCCCGCCCGCCCCCAGTGTCCCTGACCCGAACCAGTTCCTCTACTGAATGAATTACTGTTAGAGTAGCAGTTTTGCAGCTGACTTGATCAGTAGCCTTAGTAAAGTCCAGGTTGGATTTCAAACTAGGATCTAGAGTTCTTCTCATTTTGAGATAACATGATTTATAATGTTAGGAATTAACTGACTTTATAGCTTATCTTTTATTACCAAAGCAATTAGGATTTCCATATAAGATTCATAAATATATATTATTTCTTTCTTATTTTCATTCTCTTTCCC
>NW_006792406.1:1483111-1485683 GCF_000442215.2 Lipotes vexillifer
CTTTATCTTTTATTAGACATCTACCTTGTTTTTTCAATATCCCAATATGTGTTTATTTTTTTAAAATACAGAACTTTTTGTTTTTTAATTCTAGGTTATTACTTTATTTTTGAGAGGTTTTTACTAACTTAAATTCACATTTAAGGTATTTTGCCCTTTCCACATCGGCTACCACTTTCTGATTGTGACTCTTCGTTCATAACAAATTTGCTAGTATATTTACATGATCAAACTGTAATGAGAAAGATTTATGTTTAATGTTTCTAAGTTTGTAGATTTCTAAGGAGTAATAATGCAGCTCCAGTAAGTTTCTTATGTAATAATTTAGGGAAATATCTAACCTAGCTAAGCTTTTAAAATAACAATAGAGAAATAAAAATAAGCTTTTCTTGTAAAAGCATGACTTTATCAGTATTTAATTCCTACTGTTTACATGTCTAGCAAAGATCCAAATGGCCTTCCAGTGGCAGAATGGTGAACTTGTAAGATTCATGATGAGAGTCCGTGCCAAGTCCAATTTGATTCTAGAGCAATTATGTTATTAGAACATTGCTGATTGCCCCAGTGCCTATTGTGCAGCTTAACCTTTAAATGCTAGTGATAATTAACTACTTGATCATTCTACCAGGAAACTCCAACACGCAACTCTGTTCTGCAGTAAAATTCACAAATAAAATACTGTTCACGGTGCCTGAAACAGCCGGCTTAAAAAAAAAAAAAAAAAAGCTCTTTGTACGTGTGTGCCAATTAATAAGCATTACCATTCAGTATTAAGTTTTAAGGAAGTATTTTGTCATCGTTTAAAAATCAGTTTTCCTGACTTCGTCCCAGCTTACCCTTCCCCCTTGACATATACACACTACCATATGTAAAATAGCTAGTGGGAAGCAGCTGCATAGCAGCACAGGGAGGTCAGCTCGGTGCTTTGTGCCCGCCTAGAGGGGTGGGGGAGGGAGACGCAAGAGGGAGGGGATATGGGGATGTATGTATGTGTATAGCTGATTCACTTTGTTATACAGCAGAAACTAACACAACATTGTAAAGCAATTATACTCCAGTAAAGATGTCAAAAAAAAATCAGTTTTCCTTTTTGACAGTGAAAATAACATTAAGTGTGTATAGTATCAGTAATCATACATATGTACACACAGTTTTTCTTCTTTTTGTAAAATATCACAGTAGTAGGATGAAGGCATGTGGAAGTAGGTAGAGGATTAAGGTGAAGAAGGGGGCAGAGCTGCCAAGTTGCCAGATCCAAGGAATGCCACGCCTCAGATCCTACTCTGGTTGAACGGTTTCCTGTGGATTTGTTTGGCCAAGAGGCCCTCTGAAAAGGAATGTATCACATGAATTCTGGATTAAGATCGAGGAGTGCCCGATGGGTTGTTCAGTCATTTAAGTTTGAAAAGAATTCTTGGCAGTTCTGTGCCACTCACTGTGCTGGGTGGGTGCCCCCGCCCCCAGGAGCCCACAGCCTGGAGTGGAAAGCACCTTGTAAACAAACAGCTATCAATTGATTGGGAGTGCTCACTCATTGGGTGAACAAAATGTTAAGGGAACAAAGAGTGATTAATTCTGCCTGACAGTGTCAGAGAGCTTTGAACAGTGACGTTTAGAGCTGGTCCTTAAGAATGGTGAGGGAGGATTTCAAAAGGAAGATACTGAGGGAAAGGGCATTCTTGAAAGCCAGGAAAAAAGGCTGCCAATGCAATGAAAATAGATGGCGCACCAGGGAGCAACAAGCCCAGAGCTCTGAGACAAGGCCCAGGCCCTGGATTGGGGCAGGGAGTGAAGGGCTTTGGAAAACAGCTGTGCTCAGAAGTTTGGTCTTTTTTTCCTATGGACCATGGGACACCATTTGTCATTTTTAAGGAAGGGTGAGAATCTCTGTTTGGGAACTGAATCCCAGAAATGTGGAGGATAGACTGGACAGGGGAGAAACTAGATACAGGCTCTGGCATTAAATATGTTAGGTAGTAGCTCACAGATGGTGTTTGTGTGCATGATTTCAAAGAGGTAATGGTTGTAAAAACTTGATCGCATTGGATCATGGTAGGAAAGCAAAGCAGAAGCATTGACTCAAGTCTTATGGCTTGGGGATGAGGATTGGAACTCAGCGGACATATGTGAAAGTCAAGAAGCAATCAATGCACTTTTTTAAATTGTTTGGCTTCTGGTGCTTTGCTTCAATATTCAGCCTTAGTGAATAACACCTGCCATCTTTCCTGCCACCAAATATAAGAGTGTATGTTTGAGTAGGGATAGTCAGAGGGCTTGGTGCCTACATTAAAGGGACTGATACAGGAAGGAAGCATTTGGGGTTTTCCAACCTCTCTCAGTGGGAACTCACTGATCCTTCTCAGTCTTCCTCCTCCTCCAGACTCCCACCCTGCAGCCCTCCCTGCCTTTGGAGCTAGAGGAGGAGTTGCCATCACCACAGCTGACCACTAGGGGGTGATCTTTTGGCAGCTATACCGACAAAGGGGTGGAAAAAAGGCTGTTAATTATCGCTAACAGACTAATAAGGTAAAGAAAAAAAAAATACAAGGAGTAAATTTTTTTTTTTTTTTTT
>NW_006792406.1:1485998-1495782 GCF_000442215.2 Lipotes vexillifer
CCCGTTGCGGAGCACAGGCTCCGGACGCGCAGGCTCAGCGGCCATGGCTCACGGGCCCAGCCGCTCTGCGGAACGTGGGATCATCCCAGACCGGGGCACGAACCCGTGTCCCCTGCATCGGCAGGCAGACTCTCAACCACTGCGCCACCAGGGAAACCCCAAGGAGTAAATTTTATATAAGATGAGTAAAGTTATAAATGAGGAAAAGCTTTACTGAGCAGTTTTCTGAATTAATTTGGATGCCAGGCAGAGATTCTGGTGGTGATGCTTTGTTCTTCCTAGAACTTTTTTCCCATATCTCCAAGTTTCCTTGCCTCCGCCCTCCAAGGTCAGCCCTTTCCCACCCCACCTGGGTTACTCTAGTACTCGGGAGTGCTGCCCTGGAGCCCCCCTGAGGGACTTGGCTCTTCAGGCCTTCAGTTCACCCTCAATAGGTCAGCCCTGCACCCTCTCCGTATACCTCCCCTGTAGTTTAGAGCTTCTCCTTGGTTTGTGTGGGACTGAGTCACTAGCTAATCCTTGAAGTTAGTGACAGTTTTCATTAGTGCTCTCTTCTTCATCTGTGGTTTTAAGCTGTCATATCATCTCAGTGTGCCCAGTAACCACCTGACCTCGATGGCAGACTCATTCTCTGTGCTTCAGAGAATTTCTCTGTCACTGGTATTTGTTTTCTATGTGTGGTACTCCTCCAGCTGAGAGCTCTTTGGAAGAGCAGAGATGACAGACATGGCCTGAGCCCAAACAGATCACCCCCAACTGTGATTCCAAGACGGAGGGGGGGGAACCATCTTTCTATTCCCTGGTCCTAATGGGGTTCCTGGATTTCCAGAGGTTAAAGAAAAGAGCAGATCATGGAAACTCTAGGAGTCAGAAAAATAATAAAGTGCATTTTTGTAGGTGTGGTTTTGTTGTTGTTGTGTTGTTGTTGTTTTACCTGCCACTCTGCATCTCTCAGGCCCTTAAGTTGCGGGACTAAAGCAAAATTCTGTGAGTATGACCTTTGTGTCACCATATTTGGGTGCTTAAATCCCCAAGGAGTACCTCTCTTTTTTTTCACTGAAGAATTAGTAATTATCTCTCAAGGTGGACTCTAATTTATTCAGTTTCTCTTTAGAGGCTTGAAATACTGGCTTCTCATCAGCTGGCAAATTAAGGGTGGGCGGGGGGCTGCCTTTTCTTTCTCCTCTTTCTCTTGTATCTGTTTCCTCTCTTGATAAAATATAAACTTCTCCTTTAGACCAAACCCCCTTTGCCTTTTGCGTTTATCCTGTTCCCTGCCTCCTCTTTTTATTCCTCTGCTCCCTCTGTCTTCTTCTGTCTTATTCTTTCCTTTTTCCCCTTTTCTTTTTTCTCTGTACCTTTGTTCTCATCTTGCTTTCACCTCCTCCCCTCTCTGCTGTCTCCTCTTAACAGCTCTGTGAGTGTGTACTAAAGAATGAAAAGGAGATAAATTCTGAAGTGATTAAAAAAAATGACATTGTTGGGCTTTACTGGTGGCGCAGTGGTTGAGAGTCCGCCTGCCGATGCAGGGGACACGGGTTCGTGCCCCGGTCCGGGAAGATCCCACGTGCCGCGGAGCGGCTGGGCCCGTGAGCCATGGCCGCTGAGCCCGCGCGTCCGGAGCCTGTGCTCCGCAACGGGAGAGGCCACAGCAGTGAGAGGCCCGCGTACCGCAAAAAAAAAAAAATGACATTGTTGAATGGCTGGTCATCTCTCAATCCCTCTTCCCTTTCTAATTCCAGAGCTCTTCGGTATCCCCGTCAGCCAGTTTCCGAGGTGCTGAGAAGCACAGAAACTCCACAGACTACTCCTCTGATAGCAAAAAGCAGAAAACTGAAGAAAAGGAGATCGCAGCTCGTTACGTAGGTTCACTCACCTTTGCAGTTTACCTTGGGGGAGGCAGTTTACCTTGCTTTTTAATCAGCGGGCCTTTTACCCTCTTACTATTACCAACCAAAACTAGAACACAAGATAACGACATCCTAGGAGAGAAAAATAATTATTGCAGTTCTAGCGGTGTCTCAAGTGGCTGGCTGAAGGTCTGTGTTTGCAAGTGAGTGCACATGTGTCTGTGAGCCGCAGAACAGTCCTTTATCCTGCAACCGATAGAAGACTTGTGTTCCATATTATTTCTGTTAGATGTATTTGCTTCCCTCCATAAATTTCAAGGTGGTCGAATTTTCTGTGGCCAGCTAGAAATGTTACGGAATAAGGTAAAATCACAGACAACCTGTTAAAATGTCTAGATGACCTCCTGTGCCGAGGAATGTAGCACGTTTTGTGGAATATAACTTGCAGAAACATCCAGATGTATCCCTGGCCTGAGTTGAAGCTCATTTTCCTTTGGTGGCTGGTTCTTCAGATCACACAGTGAAGGGAGCAAGTGGGATGGGACTCACTGGTGTGGAGGCAGGCTGACTCCACCCTGCTTCCTCTGGTGGTGCCCTGCAAGACTGCAGGCCTCGAAAGAAGCTGAGAACTTGAAATTTCATGTGAAAACTCCCAGTTTAAAAATTGTGGCTCTTTATCCGGTCTTTGAAAGACACTGACAGAACAAATCCCACCCTTCTGTAGGCTGGATTATGTAGCGTGGGCCTGCCAGTTGGCACCTGATACTAGAGTAATAAGCCATAAACTTCAGTTTTTTAAACTACAGTGGAATCATCCTGTTTCCTATTACCTACCTCATAACATCGTCATGAAGATTAAAGAACACAGTTCACTGTAGAGTGTTTAGCACTGTTTGGTGCAGTTCATTTTTATAAAATGTGAGGAGTTAATGACTCTGGACTTACCTAGGGTAAATCTGGCTGCCTTTTTTGTTTGTTTGTTTTTCTTTTTTTGGCTGGGGGAGGAGATAATGCTTCTCAATTGTCAATGCAGGACAGCGATGGCGAGAAGAGTGATGACAACTTGGTGGTTGACGTTTCCAATGAGGTATGTTTGTGGCTTATTTGGCTTCCTGCTCTTAACCAGTTATAACAATGATTAGTGTCCCAACAACTAGTATCCACAGTGTTTCCTTAATTTCTGAAGGGGCCCACGTTTTATTTACCTGAAAACTTTATATTACTGATCCTTTTTTATTGCTCCTCTACTCTATGAAGTGCAAATGTGTTGTTACCACCATGAATGCACACACCTTGGCAAGTGACCTGCAAATTTGTAGAGTTTTGATTTTTGTTTCTGTTTTAAATAAGTACTATAAATTTTGTAGTATTTTCATTGACCTCTATACTGAATATTTTCTTCAGCAATTTGATGAATCTTACGATCTATTCCAGAACATTTTTTGCTTCTAAGCTGTTGAAGACTTTTGGCTAGAAACGTCCACACCAAGTGCTCTGGCACTGTGAATGCACTGTGCTGCATTTGATACCCTTGATGTTCCTTTGTAGGATCCATCCTCACCTCGAGGGAGCCCTGCACATTCCCCAAGAGAGAATGGTCTGGACAAGACACGCCTTCTCAAGAAAGATGCCCCCATCAGTCCAGCCTCGATCGCATCCTCCAGCAGTACTCCTTCCTCCAAATCCAAAGAACTTAGCCTTGTAAGCAGTTCCTCACCATCTTTCTTAGCGTTGCCCGTTTCCAGATGGTTAGGTTAAATTATTTTTAAAATTTTGTATTTTCCACATTTTTCCATAGGACTTTTACCACCAAGCATATGTGTACGTTCAGTATTCAAGTTGAATTGACAAAAGTACTTTTGGAACAGAGCGGGTTCACTGACTTTGTTGGTGATGGATGTTTGGTTTGTGAATCGTTTTTGCAAGGATAGGGGAGGGACATGAGGAAATTGAGTGAAACGAGTCTCAGCGAAGATGAAGAAATATATACTGGGGTTACAGAGATGGTTTTGTCACCTATGGTTTATGGTAAATTTAGTTTTTGGCTTGGATGTGATTTTGTTGCTAGCTTTGTTGGAATTACCAAGCTATATATGATTGCAATAATTTTCCCTTCCTGTCTAAAAAGTAATCTGTCATTTATAAAAGTCTACCTTGACTCACACCACAAATCAGAAATGCACAGATAAAACTGCTTTGCAAGTCAGGGTAATCTCCCCATACCCCCTTCTCTGTGGCTGTGTAGTTAATTGCATTTTTATGTAGTGTGCCTTCCTTTTTCTTCACCAGTTGTGTCCTTGTAACATAGCATTAAAAAAAAAAAAAAAAAAAAAAAAAAAAAAAAAAAGACGAATTCCGTTTTCAAATAACCTTTTGAATTCACAGCTGAGGGAAAGAAAATTCCTCAGTTTGTCTGCAGTTTTGGAGAATGTGTCTGGCACAGGGCTAGATAAAGTTTTTTTCTGTTGTTTTCTCTTGGCCTTCCGGCCTTGTAATGGCAGCTCCTCTGTGCTGATCTCTTGTGATGATTCAGGCTTGGATCTTTTTTAATGGGACCTGTTAACCAGGGGAGCCTCTTGTGGCACGAACAATCCATCAGGAACCCAACTCAAACCACTCAGTATTAAAGCAACCAGCAAGTGGCCAGTCACATCGGGACGTCCTGATTTATCAGCGTCTGTCTAACTCGGACCACTTTCCTGGAAATGGTCCACTCTGCCCCAAGTTCAGCTTTGATTTATGTCCTCCTGAACATTGGTTTTGTGGTCTCAGGAAGCACTTTTTGTTTCTTTGATAGCTCTTTTTAACTAATGAAAAGAGAGGCCCATGCTAAAGAATCTTTTCCATTTCTTTTTCCTTTTCTTTTACTCTACCTTTTCAAATGTTTAGCATAATTGTTAAAATTGTGTTCTAACTAGCAGTGTATGTTCCATGACATCTCTTGTTAGAATGAAAAATCTACCACTCCTGTGTCGAAGTCCAATACCCCTACTCCACGAAGCGATGCACCCACCCCAGGCAGTAATTCCACTCCCGGATTGAGGCCTGTCCCCGGAAAACCGCCAGGAGTCGACCCCTTGGGTTAGTGAGAAAAAAGTTTCTCAACATATTTATGCTTCCTGTTTTTAAAGAAATCAAAGCAATTTAAAGAGTGTAATACATTAAGAGTACTAATGACCAGCATTGACTGGCTGTAAGTTCTGTAAGCCAAATCAAGCACCTGGCACTTACCATGTCTGACACATAGTAGGTGTTCAGTAAAATAAGGGGAAGACAACCCTGATGAAGGCTTGAGTGACTTTTGAGAATATTAAAATACGCGTATTTGAACTATAGATCCTACTTTTTAACATACGTAAGAATGTGTTGCTCCTGATACTCATTATACTTCATTATTGTCTCACGTGTGTATCATTGGTTTTTCTCCTTCCTTCCATTTGGGTCTGTAGCCTCGAGCCTAAGGACCCCAATGGCAGTACCTTGTCCATATCCGACCCCCTTTGGGATCGTGCCACACGCTGGGATGAATGGGGAGCTGACCAGCCCCGGAGCTGCCTACGCGGGGCTGCACAACATCTCCCCGCAGATGAGCGCCGCCGCGGCCGCTGCAGCCGCGGCCGCGGCCTACGGGAGATCGCCAGTGGTATGTTGGTGCGCTTTTACAGCATAAAAGTGTTCCAGAGCGCAGAGGGTTGCCACACGTATTTTTATTTTTTTTAAGGAAGTTTATGAAATTTGAGGGATTTATAGAGGGACCTGTGTGTATTTATAAACTAAATTGCATGTAATCATATTGTGAGATTCATTTTCTTTTGTAATGGGAGGGAATTCTTTTGTTTTATGTTCCTTTTTTAAAAGAAATTTTTAAACCTACAGAAGTAGAGTAAATAATATAGTAAATATAGTGAACCCTTCATTTCCATCATGAGCTTCAATGATAATACTGTTTCTTTCATGTTTTTTCCACCCCCAAGCATGTTACCATGAAATCACGAACATCCTATCATTTCATCAGTCAGTACTTGTGTATTTATCTCTAAAATCACATTTTTAAAGCATCTATTCTCCTAGGATTTGGAAAGATACTGAGTAGGATGAAATGAGTTGATGTAACCATGTTTGTTTTTGTTGTCTTGCTTGGGAAAAATTTTAGGTTGGATTTGACCCACACCATCACATGCGTGTGCCAGCAATACCTCCAAACCTGACAGGCATTCCAGGAGGAAAACCGTGAGTACCCGCCTCTGTGCTTTGTGCTCACTGTGTGTCTGGGCCCTCGCTGGCCCTTTGGACTCTGAGCACTGCTAGACAGTGTTGGCAAGTTCCTGCGGCTTGTGGGGTGGTTTTGTTTTTGTTTTTGTTTTTTGCACAGTATGTTCCATTTTCTCTTAGCACAAGGGAAGAGGTAATGAGGTGGGGTTTTGTATTTTCAATTTAAAATCTCAAGCTTCTAATATGGAAATGCAAATTGCTGAGGCCTCTCCAGCAGTCAGGTCTTCTCTACATCTGTTACTGATTGCAAGGCAATTCTTTTTGTTGCCTTGGAAAGAAGAAGTCATCTTATGTGCAAACCTAGATACTCAAAATTTGAGCATGTTAGGAAAAGACGTGCCAAACTTCAGAGGCTGAAAGGAAAGAAGTGTGGTCTTACGCTCATTTGTGTTTCTGGAAAAGGTGGCTTGCTCAGTTGGCTTCTTGTCCTGTAAGCTGGGTATTTGGAGCCTCTGTTTTCATGACCCCCTAGAGCTATGAAGGCAGGACAGGCACATCTGTTGTTCCAGACTCTTCTTGTACGTTCTGACCTCTCCCCATATGTCAGTCCTCATCATTCATTTTAATCCCGTGCACTTCATTACTACCTGTGCACAGTTCTCTGGGCTCTTTGGCTTCATCTTCACAATTGGTGCTCACAGCTTATGCTTGTTCAGTGAATGAATGAAGACGTGTGCCGGTCTCTCCCTTCACTGACCTCCCATTGCTTATTTATTCACTGCTATACACTCAGGCACTTAGTTGTCACCCTGTTGTTTCCTGTGTGTCTTCTTTGTTCCCCATGTTGCTGGCTCCACAGTATTAAACATGCCTGACCTTGACCCTTCCTTCACTTTCCACCTGATAGATCATGTTCTTGGCCCTTCCTTCTGCAACTTCTCTACACACTCTACCCTAAACTTCCATGTTGCATCAAACACAGTGTGGGCTCAGTAAGTATTTGACTGATTAATAAGGGAGGCAAGGCAAATTAGACTTTGAGTTCCTTGAGAGTTGAAGGTATAAATATCAATTACCGTAAAATTCTGTGTACTTGTGTGTGTTCTGCAAATAGTTGTTGACTGACAAGTCTTGTTGACCAAGAACCCTGGTGTACTTGAAGGTAAAAGTTAGGTCTGTTTCAAGCAGTGACTAAATAACAAGGCCATAGGATTAATCAAATAAACTGAATACCTACAAGTATCATGAACCTGTGGGGATGGAGAGGTTCCTGGAGGGAAGTGGTATCATCCCGTTTTCAGGTACTGTAGAGTTACCACTTAGTTAACCAGCAGTTGCACCCAGAACTGTCGTGTAACCACTACCAGATGAGGTGGTGCTTCTCGTCTCTGCTGCTGCCCAGAGGCCCCGAGGGGTGAAAGTGTGTTAAGTGTATCTAAAGAAGCAATAACAGTCTCAGTGTGGGGATTTGGGCCAGTTGAACCACTGTAAAATCCCAGCTGGTCTGATTCAAGAGGCACTTCTGAGCCTTGAGCTGGGCTCCCTTCCTTCCCCCAGTCTCGACACATAGCTTTATAAAATTGTTGAGATCCTTTTGGGAGGAACGTTGATGGGTTTCAGGATGGCTGAGAATTTTTTTTTTTTAATTTTATTAATTTTTTTATACAGCAGGTTCTTATTAGTCATCCATTTTATACACATCAGTGTATACATGTCATTCCCAGTCTCCCAATTCATCACACCACCACCACCACCCACCACCACTTTCCCCACTTGGTGTCCATACGTTTGTTCTCTACATCTGTGTCTCTGTTTCTGCCCTGCACACTGGTTCATCTGTACCATTTTTCTAGGTTCTACGTGTATGCGTTAATATATTTGTTTTTCACTTTCTGACTTACTTCACTCTGCATGACAGTCTCTACATCCATCCACATCTCTGCAAAGGACCCAATTTCGTTCCTTTTTATGGCCAAGTAATATTCCATTGTTATATATGTACCACATTTTCTTTATCCATTTGTCTGTTGATGGGCATTTAGCTTGCTTCCATGACCTGGCTATTGTAAATAGAGCTGCAATGAACATTCTGGTACATGACTCTTTTTGAATTATGGTTTTCTCTCCGTATAAGCCCAGTAGTGGGATTGCTGGGTCGTATGGTAGTTCTGTTTTTAGTCTTTTAAGGAACCTCCATACTGAGCTCCATAGTGGCTGTTATCAATTGACGTTCCCACCCACCGGGAAAGAGGGTTCCCTTTTCTCCACACCCTCTCCGGCACTTGTTGTTTGTAGATTTTCTGATGATGCCCATTCTAACTGGTGTGAGGTGATACCTCATTGTAATGTTGATCTGCATTTCTCTAATAATTAGTGATGTTGAACAGCTTTTCATGTGCTTCTTGGCCATCTGTGTGTCTTCTTTGGAGAAATGTCTGTTTCGGTTTTCTGCCCATTTTTTGACTGGGTTGTTTGTTTTTTTAATATTGAGCTGCATGAGCTGTTTATATATTTTGGAGATTAATCCTTTGTCTGTTGATTCGTTTGCAAGTATTTCCTCCCATTCTGAGGGTCGTCTATTTCATCTTGTTTGTGGTTTCCTTTGCTGTGCAAACGTTTTTAAGTTTCGTTAGGTCCCATTTGTTTGTTTTTATTTCCATTACTCTAGGAGGTGGATGAAAAAGGATCTTGCTGTGATTTATGTCAAAGAGTGTTCTTCCTATGTTTTCCTCTAAGAGTTTTACAGTGACCGGTCTTACATTTAAGTCTCTAATCCATTTTGAGTTTATTTTTGTGTATGGTGTTAGGGAGTGTTCTAATTTCATTCTTTTACATGTAGCTGTCCGGTTTTCGCAGCACCACTTATTGAAGAGGCTGTCTTTGCTCCATTGTATATTCTTGCCTCCTTTTTCAAAAATAAGGTGACCATATGTGCATGGGTTTATCTCTGGGCTTTCTATCGTGTTCTGTTGATCTATATTTCTGTTTTTGTGCCAGTACCATATTGTCTTCATTACTGTAGCTTTGTAGTACAGTCTGAAGTCAGGGAGTCGGATTTCTCCAGCTACGTTTTGTTCCCTCAAGACTGCTCTGGCTATTCAGGGTCTTTCGTGTCTCGATACAGAGTTTACGATTTCTTTGTTCTAGTTCTGTAAAAAATGCCATTGGTAATTTGATAGGGATTGCATTGAGTATGTAGATTGCTTTGTGTAGTATAGTCATTTTCACAGTATTGATCCTTCCAATCCAGGAACAGGTATATCTCTCCATCTGTTGGTATCATCTTTAATTTCTTTCATCAGTGTCTTATAGTTTTCTGCATACAGATCCTTTGTCTCCCTAGGTAGGTTTATTCCTAGTATTTTATTATTTTTGTTGCAATGGTAAATGGGAGTGTTTCCATAATTTCTCTTTCCGATTCTTCATTGTTAGTGTATAGGAATGCAAGAGATTTCTGTGCATTAATTTTGTATCCTGCAACTTTACCAGATTCATTGATTAGCTCTAGTAGTTTTCTGGTGGCATCTTTAGGATTCTGTATGTATAGTATCATGTCATCTGCAAACAGTGACTGTTTTACTTCTTTTTTTCCAATTTGTCCTTTTATTTCTTTTTCTTCTCTGATTGCCACGGCTAGGACTTCCAAGACTGTGTTGAATAATAGTGGCGAGAGTGGACATCCTTGTCTTGTTCCAGATCTTAGAGGAAATGCTTTCAGTTTT
>NW_006792406.1:1495820-1518565 GCF_000442215.2 Lipotes vexillifer
TTCTCAAGATTGCTTTGGCTATTCAGGGTCTTGTGTTTCCATACACATTGTGAAGCTTTTTGTTCTAGTTCTGTGTAAAATGCCATTGGTAGTTTCATAGGGATTGCACTGAATCTGTGGATTGCTTTGGGTAGTATAGTCATTTTCACAATATTGATTCTTCCAATCCAAGAACATGGTATATCTCTCCATCTGTTGGTATCATCTTTAATTTCTTTCATCAGTGTCTTATAGTTTTCTGCATACAGGTCTTTTGTCTCCCTAGGTAGGTTTATTCCTAGGTATTTTATTCTTTTTGTTGCAGTGGTAAATGGGAGTGTTTCCTTAATTTCTCTTTCAGATTTTTCATCATTAGTGTATAGGAATGCAAGAGATTTCTGTGCATTAATTTTGTATCCTGCAACTTTACCAGATTCATTGATTAGCTCTAGTAGTTTTCTGGTGGCATCTTTAGGATTCTGTATGTATAGTATCATGTCATCTGCAAACAGTGACTGTTTTACTTCTTTTCCAATTTGTATTCCTTTTATTTCTTTTTCTTCTCTGATTGCCACGGCTAGGACTTCCAAGACTGTGTTGAATAATAGTGGCGAGAGTGGACATCCTTGTCTTGTTCCAGATCTTAGAGGAAATGCTTTCAGTTTTTCACCATTGAGAGTGACGTTTGCTGTGGGTTTGTCGTATATGGCCTTTATTATGTTGAGGTAGGTTCCCTCTGTGCCCACTTTCTGGACAGTTTTTATCATAAATGGGTGTAGAATTTTGTCAAAAGTTTTTTCTGCATCTATTGAGATGATCATATGATTTTCTTCAATTTATTAATATGGTGTGTCACATTTATTGATTTGCATATATTGAAGAATCCTTGCATCCCTGGGATAAATCCCACTTGATCATGGTATATAATCCTTTTAATGTTTTGTTGGGTTCTGTTTGCTAGTATTTTGTTGAGGATTTTTGCATCTATATTCATCTGTGATATTGGTCTGTAATTGTCTTTTTTTGTAGTATTTTTGTCTGGTTTTGGTATCAGGGTGATGGTGGCCTCATAGAATGAGTTTGAGAGTATTCCTTCCTCTGCAATTTTTTGGAAGAGTTTGAGAAGAATGGGTGTTAGCTCTTCTCTAAATGTTTGATCGAATTCACCTGTGAAGCGTCTGGTGCTGGACTTTTGTTTGTCGGAAGATTTTCAATCACGGTTTCAATTTCGTTACTTGTGATTGGTCTGTTCATATTTTCTATTTCTTCCTGGTCCAGTCTTGGAAGGTTATACCTTTCTAAGAATTTGTCCATTTCTTCCAGGTTGTCCATTTTATTGGCATAGAGTTGCTTATAATAGTCTCTTAGGATGCTTTGTATTTCTGTGGTGGTTTCTGTTATAACTTCTCCTTTTTTCATTTCTAGTTTTATTGATTTGAGTCCTCTCCCTCTTCTTCTTGATGAGGCTGGCTAATGGTTTATCAATTTTGTTTATCTTCTCAAAGGAACCAGCTTTTAGTTTTATCGATCTTTGCTATTGTTTTCTTTGTTTCTATTTCATTTATTTCTGCTCTGATCTTTATGATTTCTTTCCTTCTACTAACTGTGGGTTTTCTTTGTTCTTCTTTCTCTAGTTCCTCTAGGTGTAAGGTTAGATTGTTTAATTTCAGATTTTTCTCGTTTCTTGAGGTAGGCTTGTATTCCTTTAAATTTCACGCTTAGAACTGCTTTTGCCGCGTCCCATAGGTTTTGGATCGTCATGTTTTCATTGTCATTTGTCTCTAGTCTTTTTTTTTTTTTTTTTTTTTTTTGGGTGCGGGGCCCTCTCCCGGTTGTGGCCTCTCCCGTTGCAGAGCACAGGCTCTAGACACTCAGGCTCAGCGGCCATGGCTCACAGGCCCAGCCGCTCCGCGGCATGTGGGATCTTCCCAGACTGGGTTACGAACCTATGTCCCCTGCATCGGCAGGTGGACTCTCAACCACTGCACCACCAGGGAAGTCCTGTCTCTAGGTAGTTTTTGATTTCCTCTTTGATTTCTTCAGTGATCTCTTGGTCATTTAGTAACGTTTTGTTTAGCCTCTGTGTGTTTGTGTTTGTTACGTTTTTTTCCCCTTGTAATTGATTTCTAATCTCACAGCGTTGTGGTCAGAAAAGATGCTTGATATGATTTCAATTTTCTTAAATTTACTGAGGCTTGATTTGTGACCCAAGATGTGATCTATCCTGGAGAATGTTCCATGCACACTTGAGAAGAAAGTGTAGTCTGCTGTTTTTGGATGGAATGTCCTGTAAATATCAGTTAAATCTCTCTGGTCTGTAGTGTCATTTAAAGCTTGTGTTTCCTTATTAATTTTCTGTTTGGATGATATGTCCATTGGTGTGAATGAGGTGTTAAAGTTCCCCACTATTATTGTGTTACTGTCAGTTTCCTCTTTTATAGCCGTTAGCAGTTGCCTTATGTATTGAGGTGCTCCTATGTTGGGTGCAGATATGTTTATAATTGTTATATCTTCTTCTTGGATTGATCCCTTGATCATTGTGTAGTGTCCTTCCTTGTCTCTTGTAACATTCATTATTTTAAAGTCTATTTTATCTGATATGAGTATTGCTACTCCAGCTTTCTTTTGATTTGCATTTGCATGGAGTATGTTTTCCCTCCCCTCACTTTCAGCCTGTATGTGTCCCTAGGTTTGAAGTGGGTCTCTTATAGACAGCATATATATGGGTCTTGTTTTTGTATCCATTCAGTGAGCCTGTGTCTTTTGTTTGGAGCATTTAATCCATTCCCGATTAATGTAATTATCGATATGTATGTTCGTTTTATCATTTTGTTAATTGTTATGGGTTTGTTTTTGTAGGTCCTTTTCTTCTCTTGTGTTCCCCTCTTAGAGAAGTTCCTTTAGCATTTGTTGCAGAACTGGTTTGGTGGTGCTGAATTCTCTTAGCTTTTGTTTGTCTGTAAAGCTTTTGATTTCTCTGTGGAATCTGAGTGAGATCCTTGCAGGGTAATCTTGGTTGTAGGTTCTTCCCTTTCATCACTTTAAATATATCATGCCACTCCCTTCTATCTTGTAGAGTTTCTGCTGAGATCAGCTGTTAACCCTATGGGAGTTTCCTTGTATTTTATTTGTTGTTTTTTCCTTGTTGCTTTCAATAATTTGTCTTTGTCTTTTATTTTTGTCAGTTTGATTACTGTGTGTCTCGGCGTGTTTCTCCTTGGGTTTCTCCTGCCTGGGACTATCTGTGCTTCCTGGACTTGGGTGGCTATTTCCTTTCCCATGTTACGGAAGTTTTTGACTATAATCTCTTCAGATATTTTCTCAGGTCCTTTCTCTCTTCTTCTGGGACCCCTATAATGTGAATGTTGTTACATTTAATGTTGTCCCAGAGGTCTCTTAGGTTGTCTTTATTTCTTTGCATTCTTTGTTCTTTATTCTGTTCCACAGCAGTGAATTCCACTATTCTGTCTTCCAGGTCACTTATCCGTTCTTCTGCTGTTGACTCTTTCTAGTGTATTTTTCATTTCAGTTATTGTATTGTTCATCCCTGTTTGTTTGTTCTTTAATTCTTCTAGGTCTTTGTTAAACGTCTCGATCTTTGCCTCCATTGTCTTTCCGAGGTCCTGGATCATCTTCACTGTCATTATTCTGAATTCTTTTTCTGGAACGTTGCCTATCTCCACTTCATTTAGTTGTTTTTCTGGGGTTTTATCTTGTTCCTTCATCTGGTACATAGCCCTCTGCCTTTTCATCTTGTCTATCTTTCTGTGGATGTGGTTTTTGTTCCACAGGCTATAGGATTGTAGTTCTCCTTGCTTCTGCTGTCTGCCCTCTGGTGGATGAGGCTATCTGAGAGGCTTGTGCAAGTTTCCTGATGGGAGGGACTGGTGGTAGGTAGAGCTGGCTGTTGCTCTGGTGAACAGAGCTCAGTAAAACTTTAATCCGCTTGTCTGCTGATGGGTGGGGCTGGGTTCCCTCCCTGTTGGCTGTTTGGCCTGAGGCGACCCAACACTGGAGACTTCCCAGGCTCTTCGGTGGGGCTAATGGCGACTCCAGGAGGGCTCATGCCAAGGAGTACTTCCCAGAACTTCTGCTGCCAGTGTCCTTGCCCCCACGGTGAGCCACAGCCACCCCCCGCCTCTGCAGGAGACCCTCCAACACTAGCAGGTAGGTCTGGTTCAGTCTCCCCTGGGGTCACTGCTCCTTCCCCTGGGTCCTGATATGCACACTACTTTGTGTGTGCCCTCCACGAGTGGAGTCTCTGTTTCCCCCAGTCCTGTCAAAGTCCTGCAATCAAATCCCACTAGCCTTCAAACTCTGATTCTCTAGGAATTCCTCCTCCCGTTGCCGGCCCCCGCAGGTTGGGAAGCCTGATGTGGGGCTCAGAACCTTCACTCCAGTGGGTGGACTTCTGTGGTATAAGTGTTCTCCAGTCTGTGAGTCACCCACCCAGCAGTTACGGGATTTTTTACTGTGATTGTGCTCCTCCTACTGTGTCATGGTGGCTTTTTCTTTGTCTTTGGATGTGGGGTATCATTTTTGGTGAGTTCCAGTGTCTTCCTGTCGATGATTGTTCAGCCGTTAGTTGTGATTTCAGTGCTCTCACAAGAGGGAGTGAGCGCACGTCCTTCTAATCTGCCATCTTGAACCAATGTCCATGGCTGAGAAGTTTTGTTCCTGGAGTGACACACACCGAATGCAATTGGCAAATGACATCAAGAACCCCAAAGAGAGTGCGATGTGTTCAACAGAATATGAATTCTGGAGTGTGACAGATCCAAGTTTGAATTCTGACTCTGCCAGTTGACACTAGGAAGGAAGTGACTTTATTATGAGCTTCAGTTGGCTCATCTTTAAATCAGGGCTGGCACCTCCCTGATAAGGAGGGCATGAGGATGAGGTGATATGGTATATGTTTAGCACAATGTTTGATATGCAGTGGCTTGAGTCAACTGCAGCACCATTTCCACTTGAGCTTTGCCTAGGGTTATTACCATTCTTTCAATTGCTCATGCAGTAGAAAGTAGTGGGAGGCAGAGATGGCCCACGGAGGTTAGACTGAGTAAATTAGAATCCCTGTTCCTGTCATTGGTATGTCTTTACCAAGGCACCAAGGCCTATAAATTCATACTCCTTTATGCATATAGAGAGAAATACTTTCATTAAAGATTTTTACAAAGTTATGAAACTTGTACATGTTTTTCAACAGGAAAACTATTTTTTGTGCTAGAACATAAAACATAATAAATCACCTAAAGGCCTCCCTCACCACACACACAAAGTAACTGCCTTTCTCTAGAAAGACAACAGTCGCGCATCTCTGTCCTAATTATTTTTACAGAATAATTGCTAGGTATTATCAAAAATTATAATTAAATGCATGTTCCAAACTAATTAATAAAATAGCATTTATTTGATAATTGACAGTGGGTCCAGTTGCTTATGCTGGTGAATTAGCAGAGGTTCCACTCAATAACTAACTAGAATGACAGCAGAGTTTAATTTCAACATAAGCCAAAAGTGGACTTTTTTTCCTCACTTGCTACTTATATGAGACTTTTATAAATAGCATAAAAGTATTTGATTAAAACCATTGCACTAATTATATTATGGGAAATGACATGTGATTTCAGCCATAACAAAAAATCTCAGATTTATGGGTTTTAGGCTGCTCAGAATTCAGAAATTCTTCTCTGTTGTTGTTTTTATTTGTTTTTATAAAGCAAGATTTTTCAAACTAGGAACAATTCCTGACACACAGCCAACCCTCAAGTATTTGTTGGCTGGCTAACCTGCTAGTGGGTTCTCATGCTACTAGAGCCCAGTCTTCTGTCCTCCTGCATGAAGTATCAGAACAACAGCCAGGCCTTTCATTGTGAATTCAAGGTCTAGTTCTGTCTCGTTAGACGTTGCAAACTTGGGCACGGTGTCGCAAAGCATGGGAATGATGAGTACGGCATTACTGAAGTGGGCCTCTCATAGAGGGAGGT
The DNA here is from genome assembly GCF_000442215.2 of Lipotes vexillifer. Taxonomy (NCBI): domain Eukaryota; kingdom Metazoa; phylum Chordata; class Mammalia; order Artiodactyla; family Lipotidae; genus Lipotes; species Lipotes vexillifer. Next base: position 1,501,790 of record NW_006792406.1, read on the forward strand.
GGAGGTGGGAAGGCCAGGGATCTTCTCGACTATGCTGGGGTTTCATCAAAAGGTGATGATCCAAATAAAACAGCAACTTCGATATACGTTTTAAACAGATAGATTTGCAGATGTCTGAATTGTTTGAAGTATAGTTCTGTCAGTCCAAACTTCCTTTCTTTTCACCATCTCCCTTGGAGATCACTCTTAGCTTTTAGTAGCTTTGCCTCCCGAGAGAGAATTTCTCTGTCTCCCTGCCCCTATTCCTTCCAGCCCCGTATTTTTAGTTCTTTGTTGGGCATCTCAGCTAGGCATCTTGAGTGTGTATTACTTGCACTACAAACTCATCATATTCACAAAATGCTTCCCCAGACTAGATGTTCCTCCCGATTGCCTGGTTTTCAGAGTACTCTGTTCCTTGTTCCCTGAGCTCAGAAACTCAGTTATTATTGGCTTCTTCCTCACATCTCGTTAGTTGAGTCCTACACAGTTTCATGTCCAGTTGCTTCTAGTGTGTCATGCTTCTCCTTGCCTAGTTCAGGTCCCCCATTGCCTCTCGTCTAGATTTACTCAAATAATTGTCTCTTATTCCTCCTATCCATTGTGCTCCTTGCTACCAAATTTATTCTGTGAGTGGCTTTGCCCCAGTAATGTCCCACTCCTCCTCCTCCTAAAAACACTCTTTAGTAAATTCTGTTTGTGAAATTCTCAGGCTGGCCTTCTAGGCCCTCCCTTTTATACATTGTGTGTGTGTGTGTGTGTGTGTGTGTGTGTGTGTGTGTGCGCGCGCGTGCGCGCGCGGCGTATTTTATCAGGCCGTACTCGGGCCAGCTCCTTCAAGCTTACTGTGTTGGGTCATTGTTGAATAAGTGAATTCCCCAATTAAAACCAATCCAGGACTTGCCCAGATCATTTTACCTCTTCTTTTAGAGCTGCTCCCTCCACCTGGAATGGTTTTTCCATCTTCCTCCCTCTTTGGAAAAATCCTTCCATTCTCCAAAACCCATCTCCAGTACCATGTCTCTCATGAAACATAAGCTTTATTTTTGGTTTTTGAACCACCACAGAACTTCATCCTTTCCATCTTGCACCTGGTATTGTAATCACTTCTGTACTTTTCTCATCATGCTTCCTAGATTACAAGCCACTTATGGGCAAGGCAGGTGTCTTACCTGATACTGTATCTCAGCATGACATCTAAATCAGAATATGTGGGTAAGGAGTATTGATGCATTTAATTAGGTAGAAAAAGAAAAGGTTTTCAAGCCTGGGCCTCCCTAATTTCTAGGAAGGTTGGCTTTCATTACCCATTCCAGTACTCTCTGCTAGCTACACATCAAAGAGTTTGTTGAAATCTGATGATAGGTATGTACTAGAGCTTTCTTTCTTCCAGTTTTGAGTGTCTTATATAAATAGTAAACACGGGGCTACATTATATCCTTAATGCAATTAGGCTCTTGAAATTCTTAATAAGGGAGTTCCCGGAACATAGTAGGTGCTCACAGAGTGGTTGTGGTTGAGTTGAATAATGTCATATTGAAAACCTCAAGAGAAATGGTGTGCCTGATTTCTTAACTATTTTAAATTCTCAAGGCTCTTTAAAAACCATTCAGTTATTCTAGAGGGGAGAGAAGGGATGCCTTTTCAAGGAGATTATCATTAAGAATGTATAACACCATCTCTAAACTTGGAATAATCTTCCTTTTTCTTTCTTTAAGATTTAGTCGTCGTGACCTCTTAATTGCTAAATCAGTTAGCCTTTGTCTCCGTTGTCATCCCTCAGAATTTCAGCCTTTCTCTACAAGCATTGCTGCCTGAACGGATGCCTGGCTCTCTCCCGAGGGGACCCCTTCACCTGCAGCCCTCCAAAGGGTGCCCTTTCATTCACTTCACATCAGCAGTCGGAGCCAGTGGCAGGGCTGATACAGGCTATGGTTGATTCCCTCCCCCACCTCCTGTACCTTTCCAGTCTCTTCCGGAACTGAACCCATTCCACCTTCTTGTGAAAACCCACCCCCTTTCAGGCCTGTGCCCTGGGTCTCTACCCGCTCCTCAGCCTTGTTGGGAGATTTCCCAGTTAATTAAAAACTTGACACTTGGTCCACTCAGAGCCTGCCATCATCCTGGGTGTCACTGCTGTTCACAAGGTCAGGCCCCCAGTAACATCGTCTCAGGGCTTGGGCCACATCACCTCTAGTGAACCTCTGCCCTTCTCGACTTCAGTTACCTACTTATAGACCCCAAAGAAGACCTTGTCATCAGCCCTCACTGTCACCTCCAGGATCCACGCATGCCATCCAGTACAGCCTTCTCTGCCTCTACCCAGAGAAATCTTGAATTGCAGATGCATTCCCAGCTTTCTAACTGTCTCTCAAGCCCTGGCTACTAGCTTCCCCTTAGCTTGCTGCCCTAGCCCCCTGACTAGTTTTCCCTCTTCCATTCTGCCACCTACAATCCATGCTTCCCCCAACAACCAGAACAATCCTTTGAAAACATGAACTGAATCATGGCGCTCACTGCCCCCACACACAAGTCTCCAGTGACTTCCCACTCCACTCGGAATAACAGGCCGAACTCCGCCTCATAGCCTACGAGGCCCTTTTTCACATGGCCCCTGCACCCCTCTCCAGCCTGTCACTCTCCCCTGAGTGCCCCCGGCTTTCTCCCTTGCTGCTTCTTCTAAGACTTGCATTGACTGCCCTCCCTTCTCTCTGCGTGCAAGACTAGGCCTTCCCTCAGCTCTCAGCTTGCACACCGCCTCGGACCTTGCTGCGCCGTCTGTCTCCTTGATCTGAAACTCTGTGTGTATGTGTGGGTGTGTGTGTGTGTGAGAGAGAGAGAGAGAGAGAGAGAGAGAGCGCGCGCGCGCACATTTACTGCCGTCGGAGGTTACTGATTTATCAGCTTATATATTAGCTCTTTTCCCTTCTAGGATGTAGGCTCTGGAGGATAGGGACCTTGAATATCTTATTCACCTCTGATTCCCCAGCATCTGATAGTACCTGATTCATATTGGGTATTTACTAAATATTTTCTGACTAAGTGAATAGTGTAAGCATCCTGCCTCCCTCTGGCCTTCATTTTACCATCTTCCTTTCTGGGCCGAGGAAATTAATACCTGTTCTTTATATTGCGGCCCCACTGCCGTGAATTTCCCTGTTCTTCTCACTTTGTCCAATGGCCTGTCCATTGTTCATAGCCTTGACCGTCTGACATTTTAATCTTTGTATATGTTAGTATCTCACTAATGAATCAGCCCCTCAGCCCACCTGCCACCTACCCCAGCCCCCAGAAAGTAACTTTTGGAGAATAGGGAGTAGGTGGCTTTTTTTCTCTCTATTGTATCCCCAGTCCTTTCTGTTGCATCCCCAAGTGCTTCTTGCACTGGGGTAAGCCAAGAAATACGTGATTGACCATCTGCTCCCCCTTTCCATGTTCTTGTCTCTCCTGATTATCTGCCTCTCTGACCGCTCTTGCTGGAGGTCCCCTACATGTTGTAAGCATTTTCTTAAATTTTGCATCTAGTCTACTCATTACATAATCTGCCCCAGGATGATTCTTTTCTGCTCCTTTAGCTTCAGCTATCACTTCTTTGTGGATGAGCACACATTGATCTTTCTGATCTGAACTCTTTTCTGAATCACAGTGCTCAACTTTTGGTTGAGATGTTTGGGTTCTCACCTGCCCTCCCTCAGGTTGAAGAAAACCTTACCATTTACCTCCCCACGTGTGTGCCCTTCGGTTATGCTTCCCCGTCACCTTCACTAATGTATTGTGGCCTACCTAGCCACCTGGGTTCCGAGCCTGAGAGCCCTGCTCAGCATCTCTCTCTCCCAGGCCACGCATCCAACATGTCTCCAAGTCCGTTGCTCCGACCACAGGAATATGTCTCTTGTCTTCCCAGCTTCCCACCACTTCCCCCTCAGCAGTCCGACATACTCCTTCTCTTCTACAGCCGAGTTCTAACCCACTTCGCTGCGTAATTTACAGAGAGAGAGAAAGCCCTCTGCCCTCTGGTCCCTAAATCTGCCACAGCCGCATCCTTTCTGGGGACATTTAGGACTTTGTTGATGATGTCCCCTCAATAATGGGCTGAATTTTGATGCATGTGGCTAGCCTGTAGATTTTTGCATTAAGGAACTGTAAACTGTTTTGATTCTAAAACTTCCCCGATAGGTCCAAGCTCCTGTCCTTTGTCTGCCCACAGGTGTTTCCCCTGGTATGTCTTTCATGAACTTCTTCCCATAAACAGAGCACGTTCTGAAGCTCAGTGCCAGAGACAATGACATCATCTCCAAAGTGGGCTACTGCCCGTGATGGTTCCCCAAGGCAGGCCCTGCTCCCTCCTGCCTACCACCGACATCTCCTGCCTCCTGAAACCCAACATGCATCCCAACAGCCTCACTTGCTGACTGTTCCCTGACTTCAGTGCCTTAAGCATAGAGGTGTCTGTTGAGGGAGATGCTTTAACTTAAGTTGCATTTTAGAGCCAAATGCTTTCACAACTGGAGGGTTTTCCCTGGAAATGGCCTGGAGTTGGAGCTGCTGATAGGAACTCCCAGGTGGGCCTCTGGGGCAGTCACACAGGATGCTTTTTTAGGTTCTGACTCCACTGGGCATTAGATTACTAGGATTTGTTATTGTCAAGTCTGATGGGACTTAATCCAAAAATTTTTTTTCATTTTTTTGGTGGGTCATATGCCATGTCAGTATCTTCTAGGCCTAGATCCTCTTAACGCCTTAAAACTTCCTAATTTTAGCTTACAGATTTTCATTAGTAAGTCACTTGATTGGAGTGAAGTGATCTGTGGGTTAAAATCTTATCACAGGCTTCTGAATCACCTGAAGTAGAAGGCAGTGCAAGTTTGTAGAGTGCCCTGGAGAAGTAATTACTATGCTGGGCATTGGTGACCTTATTAAATTCTCTGAGAAGCGTAGGTAGCCTTCACTCCACTTTAAAGATCAGAATCAAGTAAGGTTCAGAGAGGTTATGTAACTACTGATGTCACACAGCAGCCAGCAAAGAGTTGACGCGGTATTTGATCATAGATTTAGCTCTGTGGCTCTGAAAGTTATGTTCTTTCCACCATATTCAGTAAATTTGACTTGTTTGCAAATCATACGTAGCACTGAAAATGTTTTATTTCTCGTCTCATTACAGTGATCAGTTAAGTAACATTTTTTGCATTCTCCCTTTCCTATCTTTTCTCCTCGCCACTGCCTTAGAGCATACTCCTTCCACGTTACTGCGGACGGTCAGATGCAGCCTGTCCCCTTCCCCCCGGACGCCCTCATTGGCCCCGGCATCCCCCGCCACGCTCGCCAGATCAACACCCTGAACCACGGGGAGGTGGTGTGTGCGGTGACCATCAGCAACCCCACGCGACATGTGTACACGGGCGGCAAGGGCTGCGTCAAGGTCTGGGACATCAGCCACCCCGGCAACAAGAGCCCCGTCTCTCAGCTCGACTGTCTGGTGAGTGAACGTGGATGAACATGGTTTAAGCCCTCATGCAGAAAATAGGACCTGGATGTACCAGCAACACACAGAATTGATCCCAAGCGGGTGGTTGTCTTCAGTGGTTTGTGCTGTTTGACTTGGAGCGCTGACGAGAAGGTGTGTCTTCTTTCAGTTACTTAAGGTAGATTTATCCGGTTCTTCACGTGTGGCCCTTGCTCCAGTGCAGTTTTCATTCACCCTGCCCAGTGCATGGGAACAGGCAGACCCCTTGCTTTCCTATCTGATAAAGGAGTTTAAGGAAACTACGAGCCCACGATGGTTTCTGTGAGAGTGCACCCAAGTATCAGAATCTGTCACACTGTGAGACAAGAGTAACTTAATACTTCACGTGGCAGACACTAGCTACCCCATTAGCTGTCTCATGGGTATTCGTCCTCGGGTTATTTAGGAAATTTCAGTTTGATTTTCATCCTCGGACCAGCAGTAGCATGTTTCACGGCAGCACGATGCTAGGTCAGTTTAAGGTGACTGCACAAGATTCCCATAACCTCACGAGCTGGGAGGACGTGGTGTTTTCTGTCACGTAACACGCCTTGGTCAAGCCTTGCCTCCAGTTGGTGCTGCTTAATCGAGCCCATGCTGTCCCTTGGCCAGGTAACGCAGGGCCAGGCGAACGGAAGGGACCACAAGGTCTCTAACTCCCTGACACTTGTTTGGCAGCAGAAAGAGGGCCTTTCAGCAGCCAGGCCGTGTGTACCCAGTTCCCGGTGTGGCTCCTCCAGGGTTGTGAGGGCTGTTGCGTCTGCATGTGCAAATGACTCAGGCGGCTGGTTGATTTGCTGGTGCCGAGAGTGGGTCTAGATCTTTGCGTTTTCATGCTAATTAAGATTAAATATCTCAGTACTGAATTTTGTAGATCAAGTTTAAGTACTTCCTTAATTTCATGTAATTTACTAGCGTTAATCTACTTTATCATTGTCATAAGTGAAAATAGCTCATTGAAACCAGGAGGGAACACAATACTTTTATGGATTTTTGCTCTCATGTCAATGCTGTTTTCCTTTCCTCATGAATAACCTCTTGATGGGTCTTGTCTCTACAGAACAGGGATAACTACATCCGTTCCTGCCGATTGCTCCCTGATGGTCGCACCCTAATTGTGGGAGGGGAAGCCAGTACCCTGTCCATTTGGGACCTGGCGGCTCCCACCCCGCGCATCAAAGCAGAGCTGACGTCCTCGGCCCCCGCCTGCTACGCCTTGGCCATCAGCCCCGACTCCAAGGTCTGCTTCTCATGCTGCAGCGACGGCAACATCGCCGTGTGGGACCTGCACAACCAGACGCTGGTGAGGTGGGTCAGCAGGCTCCCTGACCAGGGCACTGGATTTACCTGTGCTGTGCCAGAGAGCTGTGTGCGTGTCTTTTTAAAAAGATGAAACATAACTGTCTTACTAAAAATTGTTAAGAATAGGGCCGTTTTAAGATGCTGTAAAATCTTGTTTTCTGCACCATTTGAACTTTATCGGATGAGGGGTTGTTTTCTTTCTTTCTTTTTTTTTTTTAAATTATACTAAGCATCACCAATTCAGGTTTTAAAATAGGAGGTCGGTTTTATTTATTTTTCTTTTTTATAAATTTATTTATGTATTTATCTTTGGCTGTGTTGGGTCCTTGTTGCAGTGCGTGGGCTTTCTCTAGTTGCAGCGCTCGGGCTTCTCATTGCGGTGACTTCTCTTGTTGCGGAGCACGGGCTCTAGGCACACAGGCTTCAGTAGTTGTGGCACAGGGGGTTAGTTGCACCGCGGCATGTGAGATCTTCCCGGACCAGGGTTCGAACCCGTGTCCCCTGCATTGACAGGCGGATTCTTAACCACTGCACTACGAGGGAAGTCCCAGGAGGTCAGTTTTACATAATTAATGCACATAAGGTGCCTGTGACCTCATGAGCTCCTTAGACATATGTAGTTTGTTTGCCACCTGTGCTAACAAACCATCGTTGTCAGTAGGTACTCACTGAGAAGGTTCACAGTGTGTGGCGCTGTCCTTGGTGCTGTGTGTATCTGACACGTTCTTTCCTTCGACAAATGATCATTGAGCTCTTACCCTGGGCCCAGGCATTGTGTTGGGTGCGCCTCACCCTGAAATAATCTAGATAATCTGTTGTCCCACCTTACAGGATGGATAGACATAACTATGTCTGTTTAGAAATGAGGTTGTGTAGGATCGGCACTGATAGGAAAAGCCCTGAAACACGTGTGTCTCCAGATGTCAGCACCGGAGAGAGCAGGAAGCCAGAGGTGTGATCTGCTAATGGGTGTGCAGAGGGTGTAGTGGAGCCCGGCCACAGGTCCAGGGGAGGGTGGAAGGAGAAGAGGCCCCTGCTGTCCGTCTGTAACATATTTTGCAAGACGGAGCTCTATAAATGATTCCAAAAACAAAACAGTTAATCACTTTTTCCCCTTTTGGGTAAGGCTCTTATGAGGAGCTGCTTCGAAGCCCCAGCCCCCGTGTCTTTCGTACGCTTTACGTGCCCCTGGGGCAGCTGAGTCACTCTGAGGTGCTCTCCACGCTCCTTACTTGAGAGCACGGCCTTTCATCCTGCACAGCCTCCTACAGTTGCGTTGTTGCTCGCTGGCAGGATTTGTTCTGCTGTTCACTGTGCCCATCCCCAGAGCTTTTAGAAGGGAAACGACTCCTTACACCCTCTGAAATTCTCGCCTTCTTTCACATCACACTGACAGAATAGGTCTCAGATTGTATCTTGGATTAGTTCATTTCCATGTGGCTGTGTTTTCTTTTGATTCAGGTGGAGAATTTCTTCCATCAGTTGTTTCAGTTGTTTTTAGCATAAGAGTAATTTGAAGAGGACTTCCTAAGTGTTCAAAAATAAAACGTGCAGGAGATTTAGCATCTCAACTGAACTTTAATCTCTCTATGTATATGCTTTGTTATTACTTTGAATAATAGAAAATATAATAAACCAAAAGGAAATCTACCAATAGGGCCTGTAATGAAATTGATGGCTGAGGAATTCTAAACTGAGTTCACCTAAAAATTAACTGTTGAAGGACTTTTCTCCATGTTGACACCTTCAGGCAATTCCAGGGCCACACAGACGGGGCCAGCTGCATTGACATTTCTAACGATGGCACCAAGCTCTGGACGGGCGGCTTGGACAACACGGTCCGGTCCTGGGACCTGCGCGAAGGGCGGCAGCTGCAGCAGCACGACTTCACCTCCCAGGTGTGCACTCGTGCTCGTGACATTTTGGAGGCCTGGTTTTGTGAAATACATGAGAGACTTCAGCGGCAATTCATTGACCGTGTGACAGAGTCACTTTTGACTGAATTAGATAACTAAAAATTTTGTTGTTTTCTTTCACAATACAACAGTATACATTTTACTGAAGGACAGAAAAACTTTCATTTATTACAGGCTTTTAGCAGGTTTTTATTTCAATGACCATTACTCTATAGATCTTTGAATTTCACACAAGTGATTAGTAAGTTAGATTGTGGAGATCTGACTCATTACTTGGGATCACACCTTTGACTTTGATTTCTTCCCGTACAATTCACATTATCTTGATTTCCTTCATTATTTAATTAGTATCCCCAGAGGAAGCAGTGCCTCCCCTTTAAAGGAAGTGTGTCCTCTATAGCCACCATCACCATCAACTATTTTAATTCTAGATCTTTTCCCTGGGATACTGCCCAACTGGAGAGTGGCTGGCGGTGGGGATGGAGAACAGCAACGTGGAGGTGCTGCACGTCACCAAGCCCGACAAGTACCAGCTCCATCTCCACGAGAGCTGCGTCCTGTCCCTCAAGTTCGCCCATTGTGGTAAGCAGGCCCCTGGCGTCCACTGCCTGTCATTCCTCCTTCCTCCTGATTCAAGTCCGGTCTTTAGTTCATTGACGTGTCCCTCTTCGGAGTTATATTACTTCCTCACACACATGCCTACTTCCCAAATACCATGTAATTTTCTGCAGTTTATCCACTTTATCCTTGTCCTAAGTATAAATGACTCATTAAATCTAGGAGAGTGGGCTTTATTTTTCCAATGAAAAGAAACTCTTATTTGTTGCAGATTAGATTAGGTGAGTTTTCTGTGTATCGTTTGATGCTCTGTAACACAAGTCTCGGCACTCTGACAAAGGAATAAACACTACCTTTTTTGAAACCCTGTTCCTATAGGCAAATGGTTTGTAAGCACGGGAAAGGACAACCTTCTGAATGCCTGGAGAACACCTTACGGGGCCAGTATATTCCAGGTAACACTTCGCTTGTGTAGCCTTCACCCCCTGCGCGCTCACTGCATGGTTCTCTGTGCCTTCTCACAGGTTAATGACGCACGGACGTGTCCTAGGAGGTAGGAGCTAGTGTCACTCCCATCGCACAGAGGAGAAAACTGAGCCTGAGGGGGAGACTAGGGTCACAGCTGCAAGCCGTGCAGCCAGGAGTTGTGTCCAGTTCTCTCTGAGCTCAGAGCCAAGGTGCCGTGCCCGTCGCCCTAACTAGCTCTTCACGCCCCATCCCTTTTTACATGTTAGAGTAGCAGTTTCATGTCTTCTGTGAAATTTATTTATTTATTTAATTTTAATTATGGCTTTTAAAATTTTTGTTTAAAATTTGAGCATGTTGCTTGAATATTCATTCGTGTTGTTATTCCTGATTTCCCGCCCCCAGAAGAGTGCTGTGGAAAAGTGTAATAAATCTTGATTAATTTTATGAACTTTTATTCTTATTAACTCAGTGGTACTTTGTATAGTTTGTGGAATTATTTGCAGGAGAACTAGATTGTAGGCATGATACACGCTCGCGTACCGATCTCTCTCTTCTCTCCTGCTAGTAGCTGAGAATTTCATAGGCAAGTTATAGAAGATTTTCTTTTTAACCTTCTGTATTTAGGATGTTATTTTCTAGGTGGTGGTCTGTTTTTAGGAATAACATAACAGCGTTGCAGTTTTCTTGACCATGTGGTACTAAGTCGTAGAGGAGATTAATCCATTTGAATCTAAAACTGCATATATTGAGTGAAAGTACTGTGCAAGATAATAGGACAAAAATAGCAGATCCTTACTGTCACGAAGTTTGTAATGTAATGCAGTGGTTTTTGTATTGTCGATCACAACCTTTTACATGGTCCCAACCAGCACTTTTTTAAAAAATGAAATAAAAAATGTTAAGAGTATATTTTTTGTAGTGAGTATAAGTATTATGTCTCGTTTCTCTGGGTTATGAAGTAAAATTACGTCTCGAGGTCTCTGGGTTGTGAAGTAAAATGTATTTATTACAGGTTGCGTTCCAAAAGTTTGAGAAACACTGGTAGTAGGTTAGCATCTGCGTGTCAAACGTTTATTTTTTAACTGTTCAAAGTCCCAGTTAAAATCCTGTGGGGTTCGTTTGTTTGTTTGTTTAGCACAGTTTAGTTAAAAGTTAACCGTGACTGCTTCGCAGTGGGTGTAGTTGAACATGGTATTTGGAGCTCTAATAAGAGTGGTAACATTTTTATTCCTAACTATTGAACTCCTCCCCACGCACATTTATATTCTATTTTAGCATAGGGGACAACGAGGTTTTACGTTAGAAATATTTTTACATTCCCTATCTCAAAAACTATAGTATTTTCAATACGGTTCCCCACTATTAGCTCACCTGGACTCCAAGGCCGCCTTCTGTCGTGGCAGACAGGTAAGCTGTCTTTACCTAATTACCTCGTTTAAGGACGGTGAGGGCCAAGACAGGTTAAGTGACGTGTCTAGCGTTCTGCAGCTCCGTCTACATCCAAGCCATCCGAGTGAAGGCGAGGGTTTTCACACTGAGAACCCTGTGCTCTTAGCTGGAGACTGGGATTTGAAGTAGAGCCTTCCTTCATCAGCGTCCGGGACTGCCTTTCCTCACTTGGGCTCCTGTTTTGGTCAAGGGAACATGTTATGCTTCTTTTTGCTCCAGATCCTCCAGGCCTGCCTCTCAGTGTTCATGGGTTTTCTTTCAGTCTTTAACGTGTTCGTGTGTCTCTTTCCCAGTCCAAAGAATCCTCATCGGTGCTCAGCTGTGACATTTCTGTGGATGACAAATACATTGTCACTGGCTCTGGGGATAAGAAGGCCACGGTTTATGAAGTTATTTATTAAGGACAAATCTTCATGCGAACTGGACTCCTCCTTGTAGCACTTTGTTCTGTCATCCTTCTGTTCCCCCGCATCCGAAACCAAGGATTTCCAGTACTCATTGCAGTCGTGGAGCTCAGTCCCCGCCTTCCCCCACTTCCTTCCTGCTGTTGAATTGTGAATACTCGTTAAGAACCTGTGATACCAAATCTTCAGCTATCTACTCGGAAGAACATGGATAAACCCTACTGAACAGTGAAAGGAATCTTTAATTATGTATTATATCTGTAATATATTTATTTTGTTTAAAGAAGGCTTTCTAACAGTGACTGACTAAATAAAGCTGTCTGCTCCTGCATTGATAATGAAGATGCGTTGTATTTGATACCCCTCCCCCCCTTTTTTTGGCAAAGGAGGGGAAAGGAAGGTTTAAAATAACTGATTAAAAATGTCACTAAATGTAGACTAATGACTGTATAGAGATGTGAAATGTATAATTACATATGGAAGCAATATGTTGCTGTGTTGTTAGATGTTTTTGTTTTTTACTTATTTTAAAGATGTTTGGAAATTTGAACAATTAGAAGGTGACAGACCATGTCATATTCATTTGAGTCTATTTGGACAACTTTAACCAATATTTCTATAGCTTTAGATTATATTCGATAAAAGTAATTGGACTTTTTCTTTTTTTCTTTTTTTGACTTGTTGACAAGTGTCTTTGTAATATGTTTTTAATTCCCTTTTTTTATTGTATTATAGACAGATGAACAAATTAAATTTGGCCTCAAAGGGAGAACTTAATCCCTTCTGGGTATTTTTGCCACATTTCTTTGCAGAGGGAGATGTATACCTTTGGGCAGTTTTGGCAACACGAGAAATGATGGGTTATTTTTTGGCATGTTCTTTGGGAACTGCACAGATTCAGGGGAGGATTCCTCCCACTGTGCAAGTCAAGTCTTTTACAAGACAAGGAGCAGAGGAGGATTTGCAGGGACCTCCCTCTGAAAATCAGAAAGAATGGACTCTCACCTGGGATGAGAACTTGCTTTCTTTACCTCCGGTTCTTTCCATGTCTTAGCTGGATGTCCCTGAAATGGACACAGGCTGTGCCATTGTGCCAGAAACATTGTTGTTATCTTTTATGTTGTTGTTGTTGCTGTTAAACTATGATATGTGACTCCTTTTTTTTATTATTATTTTTTGTTTGAATGCTTTAAAAATCTTTTAAGTCTGTGGATCTGCTGATGTACAGTGCCTTTGCTGCTATGGATCAAAATCAAGAGAACTGTGTAGATAAACTTTATTGTATAAGTAGAAAATTACTTAATTTCATACTAGAAATGGATGGATGCTGCAAGTTGAAATGGATTGTCCATTGACGTTCCTAATGTGGTAGCAGGAAAAAACAAATGGTGTCTTAAGTGCTTAGTGTTTGATGTCTTTAACAGTTTCGTAAAACTCTACAGTGTAGAAAGATTTTGATACTAAACTGTGCATTGTACATAGTTCTAATGCATTGTATTGACCACCAGTACTTCTATAATGGTAGATTGTTTGTGCATTCAGACTTTTAAGCATTAAACATAAATAACTTCTAGTATGCTTATTTCTAATTCTTTGTTGTGCTGGCTTTAGTTTATTTTCATCTTTGACTATGCCACTCGTATATATTAAAAATTACTAGTTTTATTCAAGGGAGATTGCTGTAAAAAGTCATGTGGGCTTTTTTATTGTTGCTGTTTTAGTTCTGTGTTTGTTCTTACTTGAGAAGAGCTAGAAGGGAGGGTGGATAGAGGTTATCAAGGACGGCAAATATTTATTGCGTGCCTCTTTAGTTTGTCCAAAAGTTGTCATGTTACTGAAAGCCTTGATGCTTTAGAGCTGTACTGTTCAATATAGTTACCACTAGCCATTTGTGGCTGTTTAATTTTAACTTGATTAAAATTAAAAATTCAGTTTATCAGTCATGCTAACTATATCTCAAATGTTCAGTTTGCCACATACGACTAATGGCTAGCATGTTGGACTACATAAATTTATAGAACATTTCCAAGATCACAGAAAGTTCTGTGGGACCAACACTGCTTTAGAGTTAGCCGATGCATACCATTTCCAGCCTTTGGGGTTTGGGAAACATTTCCAACGTGACACACTGAAGTCTTTGAACGCCCGAGGTCCCTCGGGCTGCTACTGCTTGGCTTTGTGAAGCTTCAGCATAAGAAGGTCCTTAAAGTTGAATTCTAAACTTTTGGGACTCAAAAACCTGACATTTTATGCACCCACTGGGTAGAAAGAAGGCTGGGCGTTGGGAGCCCCACGGTGGTCTGGAGTGTCTCAGTGGTCAAGCTGTGAGAGGTACTGAGTCTTTAGGTGCTAAGAGTTCAGCAGTGCTCATCATGGAAGCAGCACTTCACATGCGAGTGCTAGGAGTGCTGCTACATCAGATGATGACGTTTTTAAAGTATTAGCTTAATTAATGTCTGTTTAGCCTTATTAACATTTCTTATAAAGTAATAGAGAATTGGAGTAAAAGAAAAGCCGTTTTGACAACAAAGAGTATGACACTTGCCTACTGTGTTGACACTTGTAGAAAAAGAAAGTGCCTGCCTCAAGGAGTTAGGATTTGTGTTTGGTGCCTGGTGGGTCAAGTCTGTGATGCCCTTCAGTTTTCTCTTTAGAGAGATCCAAAACACTGGCCGTTGTACTGGATTAAAAATCGGGGTGAAGGCGTGAATAAACCTAGCTTTTTAAAATAAATGGGCATCTATCTCCTCTCACTGCTGAGGTTTTATCAGATTAGGTTTTTATGTCTCTGATATCGATCTCAGGCCTGGAATGATGTGCACAGCAGTTTTGATGTTGTCGATGTTTTAATTATAACTTGGTCTGCCATAGTTTTTACTCTAAGTATGGTCTTGCAGAGTCTGAAGAACGACGAAGACAGAATCACCCTGAACCAGGGAAAACTTAGTTCCAATGAAAGAAGAGAACGGTGCGTAGGACTGGAAGGTTGACTTACGTAGAACTACCAAGAAGTAAAAAGAATCCCTGATTGAAGACCTCCCAAGACCGGCAGGTCAAGTGCACAGTGATAGATGCTAACATCTAAAAGTTTTCGCAGGTACACACCTCACTTGTGGGCCACTACTTACGGCTTCTTGGCCAGTGAGCTGCCGAAGATCAGTCTTGCCCTGTAATGGTGTGTGTTGAAGCGTGAACCGCAGCCCTGAAACACCTGCAAGTGGTTGGAGTTCTGCAGCCATGGCATATCCAGAAACTCAGTTTCAGGCCATCTCGTAGCCACGAAATCCTGGGACCCTACAGCCAAGAGCAGGAGAAATTGATGTCGCAATTTCTGGACAGAGGTGCAGCCCCCGAGCAAGACTTTGATCAGCTAGACCATCAGTGATGCTCTCAGCTGTGTCCATGTGGCCAGTTTTTGTATCCTCAGTTGGACGTTCTTGCACTGGCATCATATAACTAAAGGGATTTGTCAACTTATATTTTTGGCAGTTGTAAGGAGATTTGTACTGGAATTCCTTGCCCAGCATTAAGTAAGCAGTTACAAAATTATAGAGATGTGGGTACCAAAAGAAATTCTTTTGACATTCTTGGATATATATTTCTGTAGCTACCAGCTCCTGGGCAACCTGTAGAGTGGCATCAGCAACGAGCTCTGGGTCCTGCCACCCCTCAGTTTCCCACTGGGGCATCAGCAGCAGAGGCAGTGACCCACCACCATCCCTGTTTTTTGTTTTGTTTGTTTGTTTGTTTTTTGTGGGGGGGGGTTTGTTTGTTTGTTTGTTTTTGCTTTTAACTAATTACATTTATTTGCCTTTCAGTTCAAGCTTCCATTCAGAACTGACAGTGGAAATACTGTATTTTTGACAACCCAAGCACATCAGAAAACCTCTCGTGTTGGAACACTTTAACACCAATGCTGTTCTAGTGGTAGGAACTTAACTTTCGTTACAAGCTGCTGTTAACATTTTATTTTAGTTCTTTTAGTTTTAGTTCGGGTTTTTGGCAGCAAGTGGCAGAATTTTTTGGTCCCAGATAGGAACTAGCAGCGGAGCTGGGCTCTAGTTTACCTCTCCCCAGGGAAGGAAATTCTCAGCTGGGATCTTAGGTATTTGGCCTACAGGCAAGGAGAATTCTCACAGGGCTGCCTTTAGTGCAGAGGAAAGCCATGAGCACGGTGCTTTCACAAAAGTTGTTCTGTCTGATCTCACAGCAGGCCTAGGCAGGCTGGATGCTAGAATACACTGAATTTACGCTATAGGGCACACAAAGCATCAGAGGAGAACAGTGATTTTCCCAAACTCTCTTATCTCCCAGGGAAGACAAGTCAGCCTAAACCCCAAGGCTCTGGGCTTGCAGTTGAAATTCTGTGCCCAGCGTGGCAGATTAGAAGAAAAATTGGGAAGGGAGCGTTCCAGATGCTTATACCCTGCTGCTCTTCACCCCTTAGGTTCACGTGAATTAACTGGCTTTGGAGACTTTGGCATCACAGCACCTCTTGAAAACTCCTTGAATCAGTCACAGATTGTCTTTTGAGTTCTTGCAATGTGTGTACTCAACTGTGTACATGAGGCAAAGATCCATGGTGGGCTCGTAGAATTCCCCACGCCTGACCCTGGCGTCTCACTGCCTCAGGCGGGGAGCCTCCCCCGTTAACCTGACACTGTAGCTTGATGAGAATATTTGGAACTAACAAGTTTTCTGTTATTTTGGCAGAAGACTTAAACTCACATAAACGTCATGCTTCATTTGACTCGGGTGCAGCAAATAAACGTACACACACTAAAAGGTACATGTTTGGGTTTTGAGAATTTAGGCAGTAAATTTTTGGACTCTTTAGGTGGAGTCCAAACTAATGCCCAAATGGTTTCTAGTGGCCCAGCATTTCTTCCCAGACCTAGGTAGTAGTTGGCCATTTCTCAGTCTTTACTAGATGCCTCCACAGCCTCTTCTAAAAGAAGCTACCATAGGTGGTACCCTGGCCATGTCTTGTGTCGTGTGGCAGAAAGAATGAGCTGAGTTCGCTCTTTTTGTTCTTCCAGGAGGCTGGGAAGTAGCAGGAGAATGAGTTAGTGGTGGGAATTAAAGGAAACCGTCAGGGCGAGCATGTGCCCTTCCACCTGTGGACAGCAGCACATGGACAGGTAGCCACCCCATCAGGAACCACCAGGAGGGATGGCGTGAGACCCCCCCCCCCCCC
>NW_006792406.1:1518749-1556650 GCF_000442215.2 Lipotes vexillifer
CCCCCCCCCCCCCGACCACCATGCATCGAGCAGAGCAGTCTTCCTTAGGACAACTGCCCATTATTTGAAGAACTTCCGTCAGATGCCTCTGTGCCCCCAAAGAGTTCAGCTGAAACAAATACTACTCACCTCAACCTTTACTGGGTCAAGTCTCAGAGTCATGCGTCCAACTCGGAGAAGCTTGGTGCTGCTGAGAACAAAGCACCCTCCCCCGCCCCAAAGTCTGTTCATCTTTCCCAGATGAATGAAAACAAGACTTTCTGTATTAGTTGAAGCAGTCGTCTGTTAAGCTTTGTTCTTCAATCTCCTGCAGCTACTCGTAGCCCCTTTAATTTTTCTCCCAAGTAGACAATCAGTGTTAAAGAAATGTGATTTCAGGTTTTATGGCTGGGTTGGGAAGTTAGGGTTTCCACGCTGATGGTCAGTCAACCCCACTGCATGCACATCTTTAGGCCTCAAAGTTTTCGTGAGAACAGGAACAGCCTCCTGGGCGCAAGGTGGTGGTTGTGGAGGTTACTCTGAGGACAAAGGCCTTGATTCATAGACACCTGTTCCTGAGTGACAGTCTTAAAGCATAAAGTGCCCCTAGTGAGAATTTTAGTGATAACACAAGCTGCCTAAAAGTGAAGGATTTAGCTTCAATCCCTGAGGGGCTGTGGGCTTGCATTCCTATCAAGATGCTCAGCACGAGGTAGTTGCCCTGGGCCGATGCTGGCTTTGCAGATATCCTGCTGTGCGTGCAGCTTTGAGCCAGGAGCACCAAACAGACTTGCATTCAACCTTCAGACGTCTAGCTGACAGCATTTCCATCCCACAGCCTTTTTCTGTTTGTTTGAATATGTCTTTTTCTTGCCGAAGATTTGTTTTCACATGAGTTACAGAGAACAGCACTATGGTGTCTTTTTCATAATACATGCTCTTAGATTTGTGGAACTCATGGGAACTTGGAACATGACCCCAGACCTGCAGGAGTGCATAAGATAAGGCAAGTTGGTGGTGTTCAAGCTTACAAAGGTTTATCTCTTTTTTCCACAGCTTTATCGAGATATAATTGACGTGTAACATTGTGTGAGCTGAAGGTGTACAATGTGATGATCTGATACACATACAATACTGTGAAATGATTACCGCAGTAAGGTTAGTTGGCACACCCACCACCTCACTTAATGACTGTGTGTGTGGTGGGAATATTTAAGGTTTACTGTCATGGCAACTTTCAAGTATATAATACAGTACTGTTACCTAGAGTCACCGTGCTGCACATTAGATCCCCAGAACTTATGTATCTTATCACTGGAAGTTTGTATCCTTTGACCAATGTCTCCCCTATTTCCCCCCAATCCCCTTCCCCTTGTCCCCAAGCCCCTGGAAACCACTGTCCTATGCTGTTTCTATGAGTTTGGCTTTGTTTAGATTCCACATATAAGTGGGGTCATAGAGTGTTTGTCTTTGTCTGTCTGACTTATTTCACTTAGCATCATGCCCTGGGGGTCCATCCATGTTGTAAATAAGAGAATTTCCTTCTTTCTCATAGCTGCATCATATTTCCTGTGTGTGTGTGTGTGTGTGTGTGTGTGTATCACATTTTTTTAACCCATGTGTTGATGGACACTTAGGTTGTTTCCTTTTCTTGGCTGTTGTGGATAATGCTGCAGTGAACATGGGGGTACTGTTTTAGTGGCTGCACCAATTTACATTCCCACCAAAAGTGCACAAGGGTTTCCTTTTCTCTACAACCTCACCAACATCTATTTCTTGTCTTCTTGATCATAACCATTCTGACACGTGTGAGGTGCTATCTCATTGTGGTTCTGGTTTGCATTACCCTAGTGTTTAATGATGTTGAGCATGTTTTCATTTACCTGTAGATATCTGTATGTGTTCTTTGGAAAAATATTTAGGTCCTGTACTCATTTTTAAATCAAAATTATTGTTTGCTATTACGTTGTATGAATTTCTTAACTATTTTGGATATTAACCCCTTATCTGATATGTGATTTGCAAATATTGTCTCCCATTCCATAGGTTGCCTCTTCACTTTGTTGATTTTTTTCTTTTGCTGTGCAGACAGCTTTTTAGTTTGATGTAGTCCCCCTTGTTTATTTTTGATTTTGTTGCTTGTGCTTTTGGTATCACATCAAAAAGATCATTGCCAAGACCATTGTGAAGGAAATTTTCCCCTGTATTTTCTTCTAGGAGTTTTATAGTTTCAGGTCTCACATTTAAGTCTTTAATCCATTTTGAGTTAATTTTTGTGAATTGCATAAGATAAGGGTCCAGTTTCATTATTTTGCATGTGATTATCCAGTTTTAACACCATTTATGGAAAAGACTATCTTTTCCCCATTGTGTATTCTTAGGTCCCCTGTCAAATATTATGTGGCTGTATAGGCATGGATTTATTTCTGGGCTCTCAATTCTGTTCCATTGGCCTGTGTCTGTTTTTATGCCGGTACCGTACTGTTTTGATTACTATAGCTTTGTAGTATAGTTTGAAATCAGGGCGTGTGATACTTCCAGCTTTGTTATTCTTTCTCAAGATTTGGCTATTCGAGGTCTTTGGGGGTTCCATACAAATTTTAGCAGTTTTTTCTATTTCTGTGAAAAAAATGCCATTGAAATTTTGATAGGGATTGCATTGAATCTATAGATGACTTTGGGTAGTATGGATTTTTTAACAATGTTCTTCTGATCTACAAACGCAAGATATCTTTCCATTTATTTGTGTCCTCTTCAGTTTCTTTCATCATAGTTTTCAGTGTAGAGATCTTTCACCTTCTTGGTTAAATTTATTCCTAAGCATTTTATTGTTTTTTGATTACATCCTGCCCAGAGGCACTCCATAATCAAGCACATTAATATTTATGGGGCAAAACGTAAATGTTCATACTAAGTGGAGTAGTGATGACTCTAAACTTCTACATCTAAGTTCAGGCCAGTTTTGCCCCAAATGCATCATGAAAAAACTTCTGGTATTCTTCAAATTTTCCATCTTGGAATAGGAAATAAGGGATTTGTGGACCAGTACTCGTATTGTCCCCATTTTATAGATTAGAAATCAGATCCACAGAGGTCAAGTGACTTGAATGACAGACGCTTGTTCTGTCTCGCACCAGAGCCAGTATCAGCCCGTCAGTGACTGGAACGAGGTTACCCAGATGTTCTTCTGGCTCTCTCTTTTATACTGCTGTGTCTTACTCCCATATACACTTCCAAATCTTCTGCATCTCTTCTAGCCTGTCACTGAAAATTACTCTCATTATGCCCAAGCAAAATTCCATACTTTTTCCTTAAAAAGAAGAAAATAGGCCCTGAGCTTTGCCATAGTGTCCTGAGGTCTGAGAAGCTTACTTCTTGGTTTGATGCTATTTTCTATATGATGAAAAGTCTGATCTTTAAACGTGAGGCATTGTTAAAAGCAGTATGCTTCAACGGTAACAAAAACATCAGCAAAAACCATGAAGCATCAAAATATCTTTCAAATAACTTTCTGATTAGAAATGCCCTAATCCTTGTTTTGTTTTCCTCTTCCAAACTTCAAACATGCTTAGCTTTTTCCATATTACTCTTTTGATAAAAAGCTGTGTTTTGTTTTGGCTTTTTTTTTGTTTTGTTTCGCTTTGTTTGAAAAGTACTTTGTAGCATGTACAATAGACTTGTTTGAAAGATGGGTCACACAGGAAGATTTTCTTTGATTACTAGTGTGTGTTTTGATTCATGAGCTCATAAAAGCCCAACCATGGTGGTTAAAACAAAATTGTTTACTGCACTGAGATAACAGGAGGCCCAGCTCACAGGATAGACTGAGTGGTGAGGCAAGGGACAGAGGTTGCTTGAAATCATGGGAGCCACTATTCTGGGTCCACAAAAGCGTTTTGATCCAATGTCATGGTTTGGGGACAGTTTGATTATGTACCCTGCGTACTGGCTATCACACACCTGTATGAAACAGGTTGATTCTCTCCATCGCCAAGAAAGGAACTCTCAGGTAATTCAAAGAGATGACTTTGTAGAGTTGTTTTGTTTTTTTTAACATCTTTATTGGAGTATAATTGCTTTACAATGGTGTGTTAGTTTCTGCTTTCTGACAAAGTGAATCAGCTATACATATACATATGTCCCCATATCTCTTCCCACTTGCGTCTCCCTCCCTATCCCACCCCTCTAGGCGGTCACAAAGCACCGAGCTGATCTCCCTGTGCTATGCGGCTGCTTCCCACTAGCTATCTATTTTACGTTTGGTAGTGTATATATGTCCATGCCACTCTCTCACTTTGTCACAGCGTACCGTTCCACCTCCCCCATATCCTCAAGTCCATTCTCTACTAGGTCTGTGTCTTTATTCCCGTCTTACCCCTGGGTTCCTTCATGACCTTTTTTTTTTTTTTCCTTAGATTCCATATATATGTGTTGGCATATGGTACTTGTTTTTCTCTTTCTGACTTACTTCACTCTGTTTGACAGACTCTGGGTCCATCCACCTCACTACAAATAACTCAATTTCGTTTCTTTTGATGGCTGAGTAATATTCCATTGTATATATGTGCCACATCTTCTTCATCCGTTCATCTGTTAATGGACACTTAGGTTGCTTCCATGTCCTGGCTATTGTAAATAGAGCTGCAGTGAACATTGGGGTACATGACTCTTTTTGAATTATGGTTTTCTCAGGGTATATGCCCAGTAGTGGGATTGCTGGGTCATATGGTAGTTCTATTGGTAGTTTTTTAAGGAACCTCCATACTGTTCTCCATAGTGGCTGTATCAATTCACATTCCCACCAACAGTGCAAGAGGGTTCCATTTTCTCCACACCCTCTCCAGCGTTTATTGTTTCTAGATTTTTTGATGATGGCCATGCTGACCGGTGTGAGATGATATCTCATTGTAGTTTTGATTTGCCTTTCTCTAATGATTAATGATGTTGAGCATTCTATCATGTGTTTGTTGGCAATCTGTATATCTTCTCTGGAGAAATGTCTATTTAGGTCTTCTGCCCGTTTTTGGATTGGGTTGTTTGTTTTTTTGTTATTGAGCTGCATGAGCTGCTTGTAAATTTTGGAGATTAATCCTTTGTCAGTTGCTTCATTTGCAAATATTTTCTCCCATTCTGAGGGTTGTCTTTTGGTCTTGTTTATGGTTTCCTTTGCTGTGCAAAAGCTTTGAAGTTTCATTAGGTCCCATTTGTTTATTTTTGTTTTTATTTCCATTTCTCTAGGAGGTGGGTCAAAAAGGATCTTGCTGTGATTTATGTCATAGAGTGTTCTGCCTATGTTTTCCTCTAAGAGTTTGATAGTTTCTGGCCTTACATTTAGGTCTTTAATCCATTTTGAGCTTATTTTTGTGTATGGTGTTAGGGAGTGATCTAATCTCATACTTTTACATGTACCTGTCCAGTTTTCCCAGCACCACTTATTGAAGAGGCTGTCCTTTCTCCACTGTACATTCCTGCCACCTTTATCAAAGATAAGGTGACCATATGTGCGTGGGTTTATCTCTGGGCTTTCTATCCTGTTCCATTGATCTATCTTTCTGTTTTTGTGCCAGTACCATACTGTCTTGATTACTGTAGCTTTGTAGTATAGTCTGAAGTCAGGGAGCCTGATTCCTCCAGCTCCGTTTTTCCTCCTCAAGATTGCTTTGGCTATTCGGGGTCTTTTGTGTTTCCATACAAATTATGAAATTTTTTGTTGTGGTTATGTGAAAAATGCTAGTGGTAGTTTGATAGGGATTGCATTGAATCTGTAGATTGCTTTGGGTAGTAGATTCATTTTCACAGTGTTGATTCTTCCAATCCAGGAACATGGTATATCTCTCCATCTATTTGTGTCATCTTTAATTTCTGTCGTCAGTGTCTTATAATTTTCTGCATACAGGTCTTTTGTCTCCTTAGGTAGGTTTATTCCTAGATATTTTATTCTTTTTGTTGCAGTGGTAAATGGGAGTGTTTTCTTGATTTCACTTTCAGATTTTTCATCATTAGTGTATAGGAATGCCAGAGATTTCTGTGCATTAATTTTGTATCCTGCTACTTTACTAAATTCCTTGATTAGCTCTAGTAGTTTTCTGGTAGCATCTTTAGGATTCTCTACGTATAGTATCATGTCATCTGCAAATAGTGACAGCTTTACTTCTTCTTTTCCGATTTGGATTCCTTTTATATCTTTTTCTTCTCTGATTGCTGTGGCTTAAACTTCCAAAACTATGTGTAGAGTTGTTTGTTTGTTTGATTTTTTTTTTTTGTGGTACGTGGACCTCTCACTGTTGTGGCCTCTCCCATTGCGGAGCACAGGCTCCGGACGCGCAGGCTTAGCGGCCACGGCTCACGGGCCCAGGCGCTCCTCAGCATGTGGGATCTTCCTGGACTGGGGCACAAACCTGCATCTCCTGCATCGGCAGGCGGACTCTCAACCACTGCACCACCAGGGAAGCCCCTGTGTGTAGAGTTTTAATTAAGATCTCATCACAGAACTTGGACCAGTTAAGTTACTGTCTGAATTGCTTTCCTGTGAAAAAAGAAGGGCTGCCAGAGTCAGGGCAGTGATGCATAACCAATTAGTGAATGTAATTGGTTCCTTGAGGAGAATTGGGTAGCTATGAGTGTTTTAAGTGTGTTTTCAGGATCATCTTTTAGAGACGTTGCAAAATTGTAATCCTGTTCAGCTGTGGTAACTGACAACTCTTTCCTGAAATCTCCAGCCATCCAGGGTGGTGTCACTATGTCCAGAATCGAGCACTGACACCTTATGCCACCCTCTCTTTGGAGATAGGGATTGTACACGATGCCACTGGTGGGCACAGCAGGCAGTAGTGAGTGTTAGCTCTTCCCCTGATTAACCCACCCCCCTCACACTGTTAGACAAGACAGCATTTCCAGTGGATATTTGCTCTCTGAACTGTTATAGGACTAACTTATGTGTATGGAAGTTTCCATGTAAAATGTGGCAATAATCAAGCTGGTTAGCAACTGTGTCGAAAAAGAAAAATTTGTGGAACTTCTACGATGCAGACGAAGGAAACTTTTCTAAAGGGAAAATTTCCATTCCAGTGTTTTCGAAGACCAAGTCTTAATGTCCAAGCAAATACATACCCTATCAGATGTGTGTGGCTACCAATATTAAAAGGATATTGATGGAAAAACTTGGCCTTTTTTGCTACATATCTTTATGAGAGAGACGTTTGTTTTTTAGCATTCTACATGTGGCTCAAATTAAATTCGTACTTTAAAACGTAAAGTTTGCTGAAGCTGAGTTGTAAAAATCCTATCGCCCATGTATTTGCCATCATGGTGACTTAGGAAAGTGATTAGTTTCTGTGATTAGGTTGGTAGATAATTGAGAACAAATCTGAGAAGAGTTAAATACCCATCCATTTATTCAACAAAGGTTCATTAGCTACTCTGTGTTTTAAAGAGCTGAGCTAGACACTGGGGATACTGATACACACAGAACAGAGACAGTCCTGACTTCACAGAATCTAGGATGGAATAGGACTTCATGTAGGTAATTCAGTGATTACAGCATAGTTGGATGCATAGGATGCCCGGGGAGTTCAAGACTCTGTAGGACCACATGGAAGGAAACATAACCCAGACTTGTTGGGTCAGGGGAGGCTTCTGGAAGAAGTGACATCTAAGCCAAAACCTGAAGCATACATAAGGATTGGTCACATGGGGAGTTTTTGTATATATAGGAAAATACTCAGTGCAGAGGGAACAAGTGCAAACACCCAGAGGTGACAGAGAGCACGGGGACTTGCAAGCCCCGTGGTGTGGCTGGTGGTTAGGGCACAGGGGGTGGGGCTTAATAACCAATGACAGCTATAGACCCTAAGACCCTTGTGAGCCACGCACAGATCTTCAACTTTCACTAAGGGCCGTGAGGACCTGTAGACAATTTAAAGCAGAGGAGCAGCGTTGTCAGGTATTTATTTTGAGAGGATCCCCCAGGTGCATGCGAAGAATAGAGCAGAAGGAGAATGGACGGTAGGCAGGGACTACTTAGGAAGCTATAGGAGCAACTCAGGTGAGACATGATGAGCCCAGCCCTGAACGAGGATGGTGACAATGGGGGTATGAAAGGGCCCTAGAGACATTGAAGGGGATAGAATTGACCAGGACTGGGCGATTTATTGCCGCTGAATTAAGGTGGTTGTTTGTTTTTCTGTTCTGTTAGCAAGCAACAGAAAGTGTCCTTGACTAACATAAGCAACAAAAGGGATTTCTTGGAAAGCTATCAGTATAGGCCACAACAACCTGGGGTCCAGAAAGCAGAAAACTTTATCTCTTCAAAGTCTTCCAAAGTCCAAGGGGCCATTTTTTCTAGAGTGCTGCCATACAATGTGTTGGTTCTAATCATTTCCTGTGTCTCAGATATATTCACTCAGAATTCAGTCTCAGGAGAGAAAATCTGAATGCACCGGCTTAGCCCCACCCCATTCCCCTGTGCATTCTGCTACTGGCACAGTGCAAGGAAGAGGAGCAGGGCCAACCAAAGCAGTAACCCCAACGATGTGGAGGGGGTGGCAGAGGGAGGTGTCAAGTGTAGGCCCTGATCCCTGGCGCGGATGACTGAGTGGATGGAGATGCCATCCTCTGAGAGAGCAGCGGGAGCGGGTGTGAAGGGGGCAGTGGGGGGTGGCATTTAGTACTGGACATACACTTGAAGAGATCTTGTCGGAAAGCGAAGATACAAGTCTCGAATCCGCAGAGAAATATCTAGGCTGAGGAGATAGTCCTCAGTATTCACACTGTCATAGAATCCACGGGAATGGAGGAGATGGTGTAAGGACAGTGTGTAGTATTCGGGGAAGAGAGGCTTGGGCAGAATCCAGTAGGTCCCCTACATACAAACTTTCAAGTTGCAAACTTTCAAAGATGCGAATGTGCATTTGCATGTCCAATCACATAAGTTAGTAAAGTACTATGTAGCCGATTGTGTTAGTTGGGTACCTAGGCTAACTTTGTTGGACTTACGAACAAATTGGATTTAACAAACGCACTCTTGGAACGGAACTCATTCTTATGTAGGGGACTTACTGTCCTCAGAGTTAAGATGGGTAGATCTAAAAGGAAACGGGGCTAAGGTAAGTTGAACACAGGCAGTAGTCACCAGGCTCTGAGTTGGCCACCGATCATCGCCACCTTCTGGTATTCACACCTGTGTGTAGCCGCCCTCCCCCACTACCAGAATCCATCTGTGTAACCAGTAGACTGTGTAGAAGTGATGTTGTATTAGGTTACAGGAGGTTATGAAATTCACAGGGGCTCCTGTTTTGTTCTCTCTTTGCCCCTTTGGACCACTTACGCTGCCAGCTGCCATGTTGTGAGCACCCCGTGGAGAGGCCCATGTGATGAGCATCTCAGGTCCTTGGCTACTCCCTTGTGAGTGGGCTGGAGGCAGATCCTCCAGCCCCAGTCACATTTTATTTGTAGATTCATGAGAGACCCTGAACCATCACCACGCGGCTCAGCTGCTTCCAGATTTCTGACCCGTAGAAACTGAGATAATAAATTTTTGCTGCCTTAAACCACCTACCTTCGAGGCAGTTTGTTACACAGCAGTAAATACCTAGTACGCAGGCTCTCTGTAGCTTGGATCTTCTTGATGTTTTTTTCTCCTCCATTAATTCAGTTCTCTCTGCGTCACTTTTCATTTCTGATCTCCCTCCAAATTACTAATAAAGAAAAATGAAAGGGAGATAATATTTCTCACCTATCAAGCTGGAAAATATTTTTTTTTAAATCCAGTGTTAGAGAGAGGTAGGTAATAGTACATTCTCATGTACTGCAGATGAGGGTTGAAATTAATAAAACTTTTCTGAGAGACTTGGGAAATGTGCTTCAATCATTTTAATAATGTACATTAGCTTTGACTCAAAAATACAGTTTCTTTGATTTTACTCTAAGTATCTGAGGATGTGATCAAAGATTTTTTTAAAAAGGATTTTGGTTGTGGTAATTTTTTTGAAATCTGGTTACAGACCACAGAAACCCAACCTGAAAAGGCATAAGCAAAAGCAGTTTATTGGGTAGGCGAATCTGAAGGTTTGAAGAACTGAGCCGCAGAAGGGCAGAGGTGCAGCTGGGTCTCAGGAACAATTGGAATCAGGGCTTGAATGTTGCCAGGCCTCGTCCCATCACCCTTATCTGCTGCTCTCTGAGTGTTCTTTTATTTCTAGGGCACACTGGCTTTTCCTCACGGTGGGAACCATTGGTCCAATGGATGTTCTTAACAAAGGAGAGGCTGACTAATCTCCAACTCCATGAGTTCTAGTTCACAGCAATTCTATGGAAAGACTCTGAAGGCTCAGTCTGGATCAGAAGCTCATCCATGGAATAGTCAATTGCAGTGGTGACGATTGGCATCTATTGACCTAAGTACCCAATTTAGATGGATTGGTGTGGCCAAGATGGCAAGCAAATGAGAAAACATGGTCGTTTCTGTTCAAACTTTTACATTTGAGTGTATGAAGTTTGATTTTCTCCAAAATAAAATGTATAGTGTCATTTCTGCATATTTATAAAATCTGTCAAAATAATTTGTAATGGAATCTATCCCAAACAATGTAAATTCCATACCTATATTGTCTCAGGTTGTCCTTAGAGAGCTGGCTCTTCATAGGGAGGGGAAAATCTCCAACATTCTGGTCTCTGACCACCCATTCCTCTTAGAGTCAGGATAATGCACCAAGCAGCAGCTATCGTACTGCCGTTCCTCCATTGGACAAATGTTGTTGAGCACAGGCTAGGACTGTGTTTGGGACTGGTGGGCAGAGTGAAGGGTCCAGGAGCAACTCATTCCTGTGCCAAGTATCACACCAAATTGCTCCCACGCAACCCCACCCAGCCACCACCAACTGAACACTGGAACGCTGAGAGCCGTGTTTTCCAGTAAACCTGTATAGCAAATTTCTTCTGGTGTGAAGTCATCTGTTGATAAGCATATCATGGAAGGCAGAATCAAGAGCTTTGTAAAATTCAAGCTCTATTACGTCTATTTCATCCCTCTGATCTACCAGGCCTGTCACTCTGTTTTAGAAGGAAATTAGATGGTTCTGACAAGACTGTTCTTCACAAAGCAATGTTGATTATTACCTAGTATTCTGTGAGCATATGGGTGTTTGCAAATTGATTTTTTGATGATTCTAGTATTTTCCAGGTATGAAAACTAAATTGACTACTCTGTGATTTTCAGGGCTGTCCCTTTCTCAGTTTCAAATACAAGATCTTATCTCTACTTTTTTACTGTTTAGTGGCCTCACTGATCCCTGTCGAATTTTTTAAATTGCTTTTGTAAAACATCATTAGACTTGCTTAAAAGTTACGTAAGGGGAAACACTTAAAGGAAATGATGACTCGAATATTTACAGTTTTTTTTTAAAGAAAACACAGTAACAAAAAACTAAAATCTGGAATTTCTTACAAATGGGCAAACTCCTAAAAGATGTACTAGGCCACCATCCACAGCTCTAAGGTTGGCCTTAAACAAAATTTAAAATTCATAAGGTTACCATTACAGGGGCAAAACAGTAAGTAATGCTTAGTGAAATAGTTAAGGATGTTTAAGGAAATTAATTCAAATATTTCTTCCCCTTGGCAAGCTCGCTTTGTAAAAGACCCAGATTACAGGATAATGTATACTTTTGAGCTGTAAAGAGATTTGTTGATTAGCAGACATTTGATCCTGTCCAAAGCGTCCATTGAGAAACTTGGCCATGACAAAAGGTCCTTGAAATTTGGTCCTATCATAAACATCCATGAGCATATTTGGCTCATGCCAAATGGTCCTTGATATTTGGTCCTGTCACAACATCCATGCTTAGAAGACGTCCCTGGGTTCAAATATCCCATAATGTTTATTTATACTTTGGTTTGTAGGAATAATACATAAAAAATACTATCATGTTTTATTGGTCCAGTAATTGTGTTGTGACTGTATTGCCAATAGTAATGTTTCTTGCCTCCATAGTGTAGCTGGTAATGGCACACAGGGCTATAGGTAGATGGGTCAGGGTCCAAATCTTGTAGCAGAGTGGGATTTATGTTAACTGTGTAAACTGAGGAAGAGTCCTAAGTTAGAGAAGTGCACAGAGGACAACAAGTCAAGGATGGATCTCACGATGAAAGGTACGTTAATGCGTTTGCTGTTAATGCATTAATGGTACTAACTAATGGGCATCTGGTTGGATGTGGCTGGTTTGCTCAATAAGGGCAAAGCTTGAAAGGAGGAGCTTGGTCAAGCCGCTTTGTAAAATGGGCAGAGAACGTGTTGATATAAACACTTTAAGAGAAGCTAGCTTTTTCAGGAGGAGTGAGGGCAGGTATGGCTCTCCTACCGCACAGCTGTCCGGTGTAAGAACCACCATGAGGGGGATATTGGGCATCTAATTAACCCCCCTACAGCTATCCTGTCGCCCAGGGTTAATGGGCGATATTTCCCTTGAATGGATGTCCTAGATGGGTACAATCATGGTAGACCTCAAGGAGTGTGTACCTTTCTTTGGAGAGGTTTCAGTGGGAGTGACTGCCCATCAGCGTGCACCCTCAGCTGCCCCCACGCCCTCAGCTGGTGCCTGCCTACTGGCTGATCCTGCCCAGCGAACCAGGTGTTGAATCCATAAGACATTAGTAAGGTTTCCCCTACCAATAAACCAGTGACCACTGGTCAGACAGTCACAAAAGAAAATACGCGCGCGCGCGCGCGCGCACACACACACACACACACACACACACACACTTCTGTGGCTTTGCAATATGACATCTTTATTTGAAAATTCTCAGTAGAATATGGCAGAAATAGTATACTTACAAGAAGAAAAGCCAATGTCGCATTATAATGGTTTTTACCATTTCCATTCCTTTAACAGAGATAGGAGTAAAAGCTACTTGGTGCTGTGAAGAGAGGAGAATCTGCAGAGCCCAGCGTACAGCTTGTCTGGATTTGGATAAAATAATCATCCAAGATGGGACAGAAAAACATCAGCGCAATGTTGGTGATGAAGGGGAAGTAAGGAAAACCCAGAAGAGGTTAAAAGGATGCTCAGAAGGAATGAAACACAACAACGTTGCAGGTACTTTGAAGAAATCTCCATGATATTCAGGATGAAGAGGTTCCATTAATGCTACCGCAAAGAAATTCATTAAAGAGGCAAGTAAATAGAATTCAAAGCAGACATCAACCTCCAAACCCAACTTCATTGCATGGAATTGAAATTTCAGAAGAGTATAAAGCGACCACATGCAGAGAACCATTTATTATGCACAATTCCCATGCTCAAGATGACAAAAGAATTCTATTTACACAACTTTGACAATATTCGATATTTGAGTGCCAGTTCCACATTATTCAGTGATGGCGCCTTCAAAATGGCAACCAACACAGTTCCCTCAGTTATTTCCTGTGCACAGTTGGGTTATACTATGTCATTAATTTATGTTTTAATTATCATTAAATGAAAAGGCGAGAAGATACTTACAGATATACATATTTGAGAAAGTACTTACATTTGAGAAAAGTAAGTAAAATGTAAGTAAGTAAAAATGTAAGTAAAATGTAAGTACTTGAGAAAGTACTTACATTTACACGGGAAAGAAATCTTGACACTAACCCTTCATTGTGCATGATGGTTGTTTTTTTTTTTTTATTGAAATATGGTTGATTGACAATGTTGTGTTAGTTTCAGGTGTATAGCACAGTGATTCATTTACACACACACACATTGTTATACAGCAGAAACTAACACAACATTGTAAATAAACTCCAATAAAGATGTTAAAAAAATAAAATAGATAACCAACAAGGACCTACTTTATAGCACAGGGAACCATACTCAATATTTTATAATAACCTATAAGGGAAAATCATCTGAAAAAGAAAATATATGCATGAGGGGTTTTGAGATTGCAAATGTGAATGTGATTTGACTACTCCTACCAAATGCACAAGTAAAAGGATGCTTGTTTCACTTTTCACCATCACTCTGGCAAAAAATATCTTCTTTGGGTCTAACACACGAGTATTTGAGAATGGAAACTGACACCCAGAAGTGTGCATCTAAGTTGTTTGGACTTCCATTTGTACCTTTAGAAGATGTAAGTGAAACTTTTGAGTACATTGTGGAGAATGCAGAAGAAAATTTAGATGACCTAGTGGATTATGTTGAGAGGATATGTGTTCATAGAAGGCATGGAAGGGGCAGAAGAAGCTCAGAAGCTCCAAGATTTCTACCAGAAGCTAGGAATGTTCATACGTCAGTACTGAGCAACAGGACAAACAATGCACTGGAAATCTGGCATACCACATTTCAGAAGCTGGTGGTAGTACATCAGCCTTCATTTGGAGATGTACTGAAGTGTTAAAAGGTGAACAGCAAAGCAATGAACGATTTATATCACCCAGGTTTTTGGTGGTCACACTCAAATATGGCCACCAACTTCACGGCAATACAGACACAATCAAATTCATATAACTAAAACTGTTAACAAATAAAACAAACGCAAAGCCAATAATCAGGTGGGTATATACTTAAGAGCAATTGCTTATCAATTTAAGAGTAACCTTGCTGAACTTCATGATGAGGAAGAACAAGAATGAATGTGAAATCCAAACTTCCTCTCCAATTACAATAAAAATAATGTAAATAAAATTTTAACAAAGTTAAATGTTTGTATTATTTAATGAATCATGGGCCAACTGTCGCAATGGACATTTTGGACAGGACCAGGTGTCCTGCAAGGGGTTCGTTTAGCCCTCTCAAAAGAATAATCAATGATAGAGATCAGTGTAACTGCCTTTTCCTGGCATTAAGGTAAGTTCAATACCCTATTGGAAGCACAGGTGAAATCTTCTAACTAACGTATTATGAAAATGTGGTCAACAACGAGCTTACTGGTGTGGAAATGATATAAAAATGGCAATTTTTGAGGTTGTACTAAATTCATAGGAAAACAGCTGTGAAAATCCCCTCCCCAAAAACATTTGGGGTAAAAACTAGGTCAATATACCTGGATGTGCTCCTGAAAGAGAAATGATGGGATTTTCTTCATTCTCTAGTTACTTTCTTGGCACCATCATAGGCTCATTGGTACACTTAGCTTTGAAGTCTCCAAGCACTAGTTCAGTAAAAAGAGCTTTGTGACTCCAAGGCAGACAGAACATTTTTCAATCGCAGAAGCACTTAATTCTTTCTCACTTTAAGTGTGAAAGCCATTTGGGCGATAGCCCAGGCAGGGTATTGCAGACCAGGAGTGAAAAACTCTTGGCCTCTAAGAAGAAACAGTAAGGGAAAAAAATTCAGTTACCATTTAAGAGACCAAGAAAAAAAAATATTGCATTTAGAAAAAAATTGCTTTTGGCAACTGTGTTTAAGACTCTCAAATTTGGAAGTTAAACATGGGAAAATGTTATAAACGAGTTGCACCATATTTGTCTATCACTCTCTTTTTGAAGTGGCAATCTGGGTGACAGGAAAGTATGAACACATCTCTATTCTGGTGCAGCTTGCTGAGAAATGCAAGTTATAGAATGAAGCCTGCCTGTTGGGCTGCTGCTTATAAATAGAAGGAATCTGGTTCTGCCATAGAGTGGGAGCTTCGGTTTGATTTTTTTGCATGTGTGTGTGAAGGCAGCTAGTGTGTATCTGATAGGACAGCTCAGCTGTCGTGAGCTGGCAAGTAGTGACAGAAGGGAAAAAGGGGCCCAGAAAATAGCCATTCTCTGAATGTTCTCCTTGATGAGTAGGGATGTTTCCTGTACCATGAATCCTCATGCTTGGCTTACGACGCTGGGGCTGGCTGGTGTGTCACAGAGGAGGCCGAGGGAGTTCTGGAGTGTCGCAGTCCTTCACAGATGCCCATAGCCATTTGGCCATAACTCATCTTCCAAGATGACGGGCGTGTACTTCCTCTTCCTTATTTTTTGCTGGTGGTAGTCATTTTACGAGATGATGGGCCTATAGAAATTTTGAGAGAATTAAATTATGGGATGTTCATATTCAGGTAGGAATATATATCATTAAAAAAGAAACAATATCTGCTGAGTAGGTTACTGCATTTATAACATTTTGTTTAATTCCTGCAGTAACACAGTTATGCAGGTGGCATCAGCCCAACTTAAATGTGTTGAAATGGAGGTTCAGGGAAGTGAAGGGAGTGGCCCAAAGTCTAAAACCAGTAAGTGGCGTGATCAGTCTACCCAACTTGACCTTGACAGCCTGTGATCAGTTGCTTCACCTCTTCCCCAGGACAAAAGCACACCTGTGGGCTGCACCGAGAGCCCGATTATCCCAGGAGACCAGTGTGCCTTTGCCTTGTAACCTGGGATGACTTAGGTCTTCACACCTCTACAGAGGAGCAGTGGGAGCTCAGTGGCCAGCCACTCTCTGGCAGTTCTGTCCAGAGGCCACATAGTTCCACACCAGACCTTTATAGAGGGGATTATAAGCCACTTGTCAACATTCTGTGAGCCTTTCAATTTTCAGGCTGAGCAAAAAGTCCTTATTCATTCTTCTGGGACTGTTGTCATCCAGCTGTCATCTGGGCCCTTGGAGCACAAAGTTTGTGCTGCTCACCTGGCCATATTTCTCACAGCAACATCTGTGTTCCTTTCTCTTTCCTTCCCTAGCACCTGGTTCAGTTTAGATGAATATACTACTGTTTTCTTATGCTTAATGTCTATATAAGCCAAAACCATCTTGATTAGCTGATGCACTCATAGGGATGTTTTGAAGCTAATGCATACTCAGTGATTTTTACACTTCTATCAGTTTGATAATAAATTCCTCACCAACCTGTTCACAAAAAAAAATGTGTCCTGCTGTATCAGAGCTCTGCAGTGTCCTTCAGCAGAGACCTTACAAGAGCTCCACTGGGTCGGCCTGGTTGAACATGCCCAGGCACTGGATCCTGAAAGTTGGTCCAAGGATAAGTCCATGTTCCTGATGAGGCTTTCACTAAATCTTGGCAACAAGTGAATGAACACACAAACAAATTAATAAATAACTACAAAAATAAGTTTTTAAAAATGAATCAATTTAAAGAAATCGTCTTTAATCTAAGTATATGTTCTTCATGATTGTGTGTATATGTATTAGAAATGTCTTTTTCCTGAATTGATGGAAATCACAGATGGTTGATGTCAATTTTCAGTGGCCTATTTTACCCTTCCCCTTTGGCAAATGGTCAATTCCATATAGATTCCTAAAATTACCTCCACCAAAAAACTTCTTACTGTTCTCTGAAATCCTAAATCTGGGAACCAGTAATGCCAAATATGATGTCTGTGTCTCCACCATCCTACACCTGCCTCCCTCAGAAACTCCATCAGTGGAGAGCTTCTAAGAGGGTGAACGCCGAAGGAATTGGGAGGAAGAAAATAATGCCATTTGCTATAGATAGAAAAACAAGAAAAGGAAACATATATTTACATATTTATATATTTAAATGATATATAAAATATAAGTTATATATGTACATATTTATATGTATTTGTTTATGGAAGCTCTTTCAATGTAGGTGAGCTGACAATTTTTCATTGTGTGCTCTTGAGCCTTGGGGTATTTTTGACTGAGACTGTTAAGGGCAGAAGCTTTAATTTCTTGTGGGGTGTGAGAGGGAGCTTTCGATTCTTTCTCATCTGTTTTCTTCTGGTCGTTTTCCTTCTCTTCATTCCCCTTTCTTCTCAGTACTGAGCTTGCACCAGACAAAAGGGGTCCTTCCCTGCCCTCACACTTTAGAGGGCCCTACTTATCACAAAGAGACATAAATGAACTCATCCAAGAACAGGTGAGCATCTCTGTCTCTTGGGACCCAGTGGTCAGTGCTGGGACCACCTAAACATCCACCCTCAGAACGAACACCGTTCAGGCTCCAGAGAATTACTTCTCATTCCTTGCCCTTTGTCCTTAAAATAAAAACGGTGACTCCATCCAAAGGCCATGAAGTCTTACAGCTGTACTACTGCTACTTACATCAGAAACAAGCACTACTTTGGAGAGTGGGAAAAGATTTGAGCAGCAGAAGCTCTTAGGTAAGAGAAAAGGCAAATTAATTAACTTGTCAAATAATTTCTGTCTGATAGCATGAATGTGATGGAGTCTCGTGTGATCAAATATCATTTCCCAGTACTGCTGAGCATCCACTTTCTTATTTCTCTTTGTGGTTCCAGAGGTATTTACAAATTAGAGCAGTGTTCAGAGCACTGGTATGTGGAGTCTGAGGAACACTTTCTAAAATTAAATACTCCCAATTACTACTAGTCTGTATAGATGTGGATCTAGCTACAATGTGAGAAGTGTTAACATTATTACATGGCTCTAGACATTGCTTTAAAAGGTGGTGAAAGTCTTATGACAATTTATATGTTGAAACTAAAATATTCTGTAATGTTTTGTGGCAACAGTAATCTATTATACACACCCAAATACAATGTTTGCTCATGATATACAAAGGAATGTTATTAAAAACTCCCATTACTACTGCCCTAGCAGAGTGAATGTTCTCTACATAGAAATTAATAGTTAAAAAATTATCTTAGAACTATAACATTTCAAGAAATGTGTCTATTTTAGCATTACTGTCAATAGAACAAAATATATGAAAGTGTTGATTATAATATAATTAGTGTTTTGCTGAAACAAAGGCAAGAAAAACAAATTTTACGGAACATATTTGTGAATTAATGAGAGAGATCTGGTCAAACATCACTAGCCCATCAAGCAAACACTCAGACATGCGCGATATAATTAAATCCAGTCATCTTTGAGAGTTTGTTGACTTTCCGTCGTACGAAAACCATAGTTTTAAAGTTTTTCATTCTATCGTTGTGAATACGTATTTGTCAAGGAAGGGTGTGGACTATGTATCATTGAACAGTTTAACTTATTTTAAGTCTCTTCATTACTTAGATCTATGCCTGTGGGTTTCCATTTGAACACTTGGCACATTTTGTCTTGATTCCCCTCATTCTCTCTTTTTCTCTCTCCTCCCTTTGATACACCTTTATTTCTCTCTCTTACTCCCCTCTTGTCTCCTCTTTGGCTTTATAAGTCCTACTGCATCATCTCAAGTGCTTAATAAATGCAATTTTTGTTTATTTTTGCAGAATCGAATCAAATCAATCTCTGAGGCTCCCTCTCTCCCAAATGGCAAGAAAATCCAATCTCAGCCATGATGGAGAGGGGCATGAGGGTGGAATTCTCCCCTTTCTCTTTCTCTAGGGCCATATAGCAAATTGATTTTAGTTTTAAAGGGAAATTTCAGATTTTGGTCTAGGCTATCCATTCAACTCACCAGAAAAGCGATGGAGACAAGGACTCAAGGTTTGTACTACTGGCCAGGAATGAAGTCAGTGCACTTGGCTGCTGCATTCCCTGAGGTGTGTCTCTTGGAATTTGGTGTTTTCTTCAAGCTCCTGGATCTGCCTCTCTCCAACATCTGCCTGCTGTCCCATATATATACTAAAATATAGACAAAATTAAACATGCTTAAAGGTGAGTTCCTTCTTTCTTTTATTCACATATTCATTCAACAAATATTTGTTGAAAGCCTTCTAATTGCCAGGCGCTGTACTAGGTGCTGGGTGTGTATTAGTGAATAAAATAGACATGATGTTGCCTTATGGAATTTGTAGTTCAATAGGGGAGATATTCAGTAAACAAGAAAACAAATAAGTATGTACACAGAGAATGACTAGGAAGTTGGAAGAACCTAAAACATGGTTGTACGAAGAGTTGAAGGAATTAGGAAGGTTTGTCCTCCATGGAAGGCTCAGAAGAACTTCTTTAACAACTACATAAATTTTAAAGAATTTCACATGAAAAAGAACTTTGTTTCATCAATTCTAAGCAGCTGAGCTAGCGTCAAAAGCTGGAAGCTTTAGTAAGATCCATGTTGGATGGACAGGATGCAGAATTTTTTGAGCTGTGAAAGAATGGAATAGGCTGCTTGGAGCAGGAGGGGAGTGGGTCAGGTCAGGAGTTCTCTTGATTAAAAGTAGCCACAGTTACTACTCAGTAATGAAGAGGAGTAGACATGCAACAACATGTGTGAATCTCAGAAACATTATGCTAAGTGAAAGAAGCCTTACACAAAAGACTATATGTTGTATGATTCCATTTATTTGAAATTCTAGATTAGGCAAAACTAATCTATAGCAGATACCCAGAACAATGATTGCCTGGGGAGGGGAGCAGGGCAGTGAGAGCTAAGATTAATGAGGAAGGGGTATGAGGGAACTTTCTGGGATAATGGGTACGTTCTCTATTTTGATAGAGATTTGGCTTACGTAGGATATATGCATTGTCAACATTCATCCAATGGTTCATTTAATACTTGTACATTTCACTATATGCATATTTCATCTAGAAATAAATAAGGCAGGAAGACAGAAAGTCAAAGAGAAAGAAAAAGGAAGAAAGGAAGAAAAAGAGACAAATATTGAACTTTAGTTAATCATACACATGCTGGAGTTTTAAGGGTGTCTGCACTGGTGTCTGTAATTTACTTTGAAATACATGAGAAAGTAAGATGGACTGATGAATGGATATATAGATAGAAATGCAATAAGGCAAATATAATCAAATGTTAACAATTGTAGAATCTAGGTAGTGAGTATATGGGATTCACTGTACAATTCTTTGGCTTTCTTGATGTTTCAATTTTTTCCTAATTAAATGTTAAGGAAAAAATACGATTCATTGAAGGTTTACTACAACCTGTTAGTCACCGTGCTATACATTTTTGATGTATTACCTCAAATACTGAACAGAACAATTTATGGTAGATATTTTATTTTGTTTTGTTGTCAATTACTAAATATGTAAATTGTAAATCAGAAAACTGGGGCTAAGAAAAGTTATAACTTGCCCAGGGCCATATGATTAAGTGGCAGGCCTATCTTCAAAGTCTGCACCTGTGCTATCCAATATGGTGCCCACTGGTCACACGTGGCTCTTGAGTACCTGGAATGTGGCCAGTGCGACTGATGAACTGAATTTATAATTTTATTTAATTTTAAGCTGAAAAAATTAAATTCAGTTATTAGAAAACTCACTTCAGTTTCAAGTATGTTTGAAGGTATTTTTTCAAACGTAATATTCATGAATTCTAAATACTTACTAAATATTCCCAATGAAAAATAAACACATTTTGAAGACTTATTGTGAAAAAAAATGTAAACTATCTCATTCATAATTTTTATATTGATAAAATGTTGAAATGATAATATTTTGGATGCATGGGTTAAATTTTTAAATATTAAAATTAGTTTTTACTTTAAAAACTTTTAACATTACATATGTGACTCATATTTCTATTGGACAGAGTTGGCATATACTCTTACCAGTGTACCCCAGCATGTGTAATATTCATATTAAGGCTAGGGGATGCAAATTACCAGGAGTGGGGGTGGAGTGGTGTAAGGTGGGGTGGGTGTGCACCAACTCACTAAGACCCTTTGTAACTGTGAGATCCTGTGAAATTTTATGTAGCACTTACTATGAACCAGGGACTATTTTCAAGTCTTGACATTTATACATTCAAGGATATTTAATCCTTACCACAACTCTATGAGGTAAATTATCCCCATTTTACAGATGAGGAAACTGAGGCACAGGAGTGCATACACAGATATTTAGTTGCAGCTAAATCAAAAGTAAAGGAACCACTGCCATTAGTGTACACTCAGAATTTAAAACTTACCCTTTCAGAACTTTCTTTAAATGGCTTCGATTTAGAGATTTGGTTTCAATCTCTCAGACTCTGGAGAACATTTTCCTCCAAGAACACGGGCCCCTTTTCCATGCACAAGCAGCTCTTTGAATTGTGCATCCCTTCCCAGAATTCTAAGGCATTTATTCAAACAGTGTGGATCAAACTAGGTAATTGGCCAACAGGAGTACACTGTAGCTGAGCAAACGGGTATTAGAGGGGTCCCATTTGAGAATTCGTCATTTTCTTTCAGGAGAAAGGGCAGTTTAATCTCTCTAAAAGCCTGCCACATCCTGTGATAATTGACTTAGCAATGGAATTGCCTTGCAGAAACCTTCTGCATTTCTATGGTGGTGATGCTGACGGAAGTCTTGAGAAGGCCCAGGAACTGCGGGGTTGTTCTTCCTAAGTATTCGCAGAAGGAGTGAAGGTGACTGCTGCATTCAGAGGTAGTTAATTTCCTAAGTGTAAGGCTTTATTCATTTTGAAGAGAACTTGGATTGGCTGGTGTTCCAGAAACTGCAACAAAGAAACTCAGGTGAGTTGTCAAAAAGTTACTTGAGCAGCTTGCACTGCTGGTTCTCAGTACCAGAGATCAAGCCTTTCCCCTCTTTTATGAATATGCCTTAAAATTCGGGTTAGTACCAATGCCAGTTATAATCCATGTCTATTTCCAGAAGGCATTGCCTGCTATGGTTATGAGACCCAGCATGTGCAGGCTGTTAACGCATTGGCAAAGTTTTCAAACAGTAAAAGAGGAAGCTCTAAAAATTCAGGAGAATGTCACCCTAGTGCCAGTCCTCGAGAGGGTAGAAGGTGATAACATGGGAAAGTCTTAGACCGTTGCTACTTAAAGTGTGGTTCTGAGCAGCAGCAGCATCGGCATCACCAGGAAGCTTTGTGGAAATGCAAACTCAAGAGACCTACCGAATCAGCATCTCTGGGATTGGTGATCAAGAATATGCATTTTAAAAAGAAAAAAAAAAGAATATGCATTTTAACAATACCCCTAGACCAGTGCTTCTCAAACTATCTATGGCAAAAGACAAGTTCTGTTTTAGTTTTTTTAATTTGCTGCTAACTCATTCTTTGGTAAAACATCCTGTTCGATGAGACGAATTCAGTAATCATTCCCTGGGCTGTTGCAGCAATGCCCTTTGCTACAGAAGTTTTAAACACTTATTCTCAGCTTGTAGACCCTTCTTATTGGAGACTGGTAACAATGAGTTCATGGGATGCACCGGACACTTATCTAAGTAGCACTTATCTAAGCCATAGCTCTCCGGTACACCAGCCTTCCTCAGCCCAGAATGATCACTGTTGCTGCCTGGAACTCGTGCATCTTTGCCACGGAACACCAGTAAGCCTCACAGAGAACAAAGACACGGAGATGAGAGTTAATCAGGACCCACCCCTTCTATCTAGTTTGGTCATACAGTTACTATACACACTTTCAAATAACCCATTTCAGCTGAACTAGATCAGGCAAAGTTTGGTCGTGGACGGATCGCCTTCTTATGTTGTTGCATTAAGGTGGTAAGTTGCAAAGATTTGCTTTTCATGTAGTATTATTGCTGTGGTTCATGAAACTCAACAGTTGCCATGAGTCTGTAGATGTTATGGAGCAAAGTAAATTTCTTTTTGTATCTCTCTTCCAGTAGGGCTGAATTTCTAATTTTCTACTGAAAGGCTGTGTTACAGAGTTTGGCTGGTCAGATGACATTTGGAGTTCATCAGATTCTAATTGATGAATAAACACAGGGAGAATGTTTCTCTCCTGGACTTGATTATAGAGTTGTCACTATCATATGACATTGAGGTGTTATAAAAATGTTGCTTTAATCTGTACTCTATTTGGTTATCCTCATCCCGTAGCCACATCTCTTAAAATTTTGTTAAAATACATTAGGGCTTATTCCATCCCTTGTTTATATTAGGGATTCGGTAACAGAAGGTGTCAATGATGTAAACATTACATAAAAGTAAAGGCTTCAGTGATGAAAACAGTGCTTAATGGAGCTGCTTTGCCAGTGGGAAATGAATTCTGATATTATCCAGAACCAGTTCTTACCCTGAGATGCTCCCCACTTGCAAAGAGTGTCAAACAGCCTTTTAGCAACCTTCCAAAAAAAAAATCTATGATTGTTTACACGAAAGTGTTTCAGACTCTTCATCTGCTATAAATTGTGTACAGCCAAGTGGGTGCATTAGGATTTATACTGAATCTCTTTATCTGGTAAGGTAAAAGAAATGTTTATAATTTCCCTGAAATGTATTTGCTTTTCCCATGGCTTTAGATAATACTCCTAAAAGGAGCCATTTATGAAATAGTTGGTTAACCTACAACACAAAGAGTAGCATAAGCCCTTTGGTATTTTCTAAGTCCAAAAATAAATAATTGTGCCTTTTTCAATTATTTGACCTCTTCTATATGAAGGGCCCTGGCTTGTGAACTTTATCTGGTTGCTAGGAATACCTGTGGCAAATCATTTTGAATGGTTTCTCACCTTGGTTTCTTGAATTCACATGTGATGAAAGTATGCCCTAAAGAAAATGCAAACTAAAATCACGATAAAATCACAATCTTACACCCACCAGAGGGGCAAAACAAGAAAAGGTTGACAATAGCAAGTGCTGATGAGGACATGAGGCAGAGAGAACTCTCATACAAGCTTGTGGCAGTGTGAATTGGAACAACCGCTTTGGAAAACAATCTGACCCTATGCAGTAAAGTAGAGCATGTGAATACAACTCAGCATTTCTGTTCCTAGGTGTACACCCTACAGAGATTCTTTTATACGTGCATTAGGCTATATACAAGACTATTCTTATTAATGTAGTTTCTAATGGCAAAAATTCCCAATGGGAAACTCAGGTGGCCATCTAATAGGAGAAGGGATAAATTCATATTGTTACATTCATACAACTGCAGCAAAGTGAATAAAACATAACCACATGTGTCAGCAAAGATGACTCTTAAAAACATAAAATTAGATAAAAAAGCAAGTTCCAGGAACATACATACAATAAGATTTCATTTGAATAAAGTTAAATAATGTGCAAAACTAAGCAGTATACATGTGAGATAAAATGATTAAGAAATGCAAATGAATTTAACAGAAAACAAGATAATTGTCATCTTTTGGGGTGGGGAAGGAGGAACAATGAATGGTGGAGAGTCACAGTGGGATCTGGAGGCGCTAGTCATGTTCTATTGCTGAAGCTGGGTGGTAGTTACGTGGGTAGTTACGTACCACCCATTTAAAAAAATCAGAGCTTCCCTGGTGGCGCAGTGGTTGAGAGTCCGCCTGCCGATGCAGGGGACACGGGTTCGTGCCCCGGTCCGGGAAGATCCCTCATGCCGCGGAGCGGCTGGGCCCGTGAGCCATGGCCGCTGAGCCTGTGCGTCCGGAGCCTGCGCTCCGCAACCGGAGAGGCCACAACAGGGAGAGGCCCGCGTACCGATAAAAACAAAAAAAGAGCTAGAAAAAAATCAGACAGATGTGGTGTATATACAATTTGCAAGCATGAACTTTTTCATGACAAAATAAAAGTCAATGGGAAAAGAGTATGTCCTAAAAAGAAACTATGAGACCTCTATCTATTGGGTCCCATTAGGTTATTCTGGGTAACAAACCATCTCCAACTGGCTTAATGAAGCAAAGTTTATTTTTCTCTCATGGCTACACGTCCAATGAGAGTCATCAGGGGCCTCTGATTATTGTGGTAACTGAGGGACACTGGCTGACACAGTTTCTATGGAAAAGAGCCTCTAGGACTACTGCCTGTGGGAAAAAATTATCACCAGATCGTCACGGAGGGGAGGAAGGGAAGGAGGAGGGACAGGACAAGTCAAGCACTGGCTCCTCAAATTGCTCCCTGGAAATGGCAGGTCACTTCCATTCACACTTTACTGACCAGGTTAAGCCCTGCTAACATCAAACGTGTTAGGGAAGTGCAATCTTACTCTCTCTCTGGAAAGTGAACCTTAATATTTGTGAACAGACCTGATGGCCATAATGACTTCCATACAACCATAGCTAAATGTTGAGTTCACTGCTGCTTCTCCCAAGCTCCAGAAGAATACACATTTGGGCTTATCTGCCACGACAAGTCTAATAAGGATTCAGCACTTTGGGAAGGCTTCTTTCTTGATGGTCTTGGGAGAGAATCCCTTCTGAAGATAGGACACTCTTACGCCAAACAAAAGTCATACCCTTGGAGTAAAATCCTCTTATCAGGATAAAGTTTCATAGGTCTTCTCTGTATCTGTGGAGGTAGAAGGCAAAGATATTCAGTGTTCCACTTCCCAGAACGGGGAAAAGGCATGTTGGGGTGGCAGTGAGGGTGGGTAGGAAATGGCTGGCGGGGATACCAACAGATACCTAAGCCTGTTTGAAAACACAGCAACCAGTAGTTGCAAATTCCCTCCTTTCGTGTCAGAGTGCCAGTGCCTCATGTGCGCTGGACATAACTGCATCCAGCCAATCAGGGGAGAGAGCAACTACATGCCAGTCATCTGACCTGGGTGGTGCAGCCAACCTTCAGTGTCTTCTCCCCAGGGGTGAGGCAGAGGCTGGCTCTTTGCTCTCCAGTCCCATTCCTTGGCCAAGGCACACTGGAAGACTGTGT
This sequence comes from Lipotes vexillifer, assembly GCF_000442215.2. Taxonomy (NCBI): domain Eukaryota; kingdom Metazoa; phylum Chordata; class Mammalia; order Artiodactyla; family Lipotidae; genus Lipotes; species Lipotes vexillifer. The sequence continues at coordinate 1,545,087 of NW_006792406.1, forward strand.
TTCCCAACCTCCTTGGCAGTTAGGTTTGGGACATGGGGTCTGGGTTCTGGAAACTGGAACATGGTGGACATGATGTGATATACAGACCCGACCATTAAACAGCAGCACAATATCCATACTTTGTCACTTCCCTTGTTTTGGGCCAGATGCCGAGGAACCACTCTAAGGAACCGACTAGATGGTAGGAGCCTGTGTCCTCCAATCACCTCATTGAAGCCTGGCCACTAAACACTCAGTCAGAAGATGATGTGAGCAAGAAATAAGCCTTTATTTTGCGACACCAGTGAGATCTGGGGGCTGTTAGTTTCATCAGCAAGTGTTACTTTACCGTAAATAACATAAGGGATCACAGCCCCTTTCTTCAAAGCTACTGAAAGAACTCTGCTGGGCTGAGCTCAGATCATTATCTGGGACAAGTCCTCCTGTCATATAAGAGGGGCTTGTCATCTTTTCTTATTAACCTCACAATGGATAGGCAAGCCAGGCTTTGCCCATGTGTTGGGTGATCATTGAGTTGGTATTATAATTAGAACACATATAAATGCTTCAACTGACAAAAACATTTCAGTCCCACTTAGGCATTCTGGTTGTCTGGGATTTTGAACATTGGATTACCTCTGCAGATGATATAAGAGCTGGATAATTTTAGCAGAAGGTGTGATATGATTTGAGATGATATAATTCTATAAATGTCTGGACAGGCTGCTTTATATGCTTTAGGGTCAATTGGGAACAATAAGCCCATTTGGATGAAGGAGGATACAGGCTCCAAATGCTATTTTATTGTTATGTGGAATATGGAGAGAGAAATGCCCAGAGGGGAAAAGTCTGGAGTCCAAACGAGACGAGCAGACAAAAATGGTGGTCACGAAGGGAGTTATCCAGTGAACTGTTTTTTTTGGCAGTGAGAAAAGAAGATAAAATGCAGATGTAGTCACAGTGATGGGAGCTGTAGAGTGACACTTTTGTGCCCATGATGGAGATGCAGTGGCCCTAAGTGGGTTTACTATTCCTTACAGAAGGGGAAGGATAAGTTGGTGCTTGGTCCAGGACACACAGTGACCTTGGGAAAACGGTAATGGCTGGGTGACCTCTCAAGAAGAGTTAGTGACACATCAGCTGAAGCATTTGAGGTGCTTGGCCCTTGTCACATGGAGCCTTGAATCCTTGCTTCTTGTATGCACGTCCAAGAAGCAGCCTGGTCACTGGTTGACTCATGAGTTAGAAATCTAAACCTAAATGTTGATTCCATGACTTGTTATAGGTGTCACCCTGAGTAAATTCTATCACCCTTTGGAGCTATGATGTCCACATCTATAAAATGAGGATTCCATAGAAATTTTGTGAGATGCAAAGGACAAAACATGTGAAAACAACTACAGCAGTGCCTGGCATATTACCAGCATTCAGTCATATTTGCTCCCTTAATTCTTTCCTCTATTTGATAGTAAGTTCCTTCGGGGAAGGATCAGGGCACATTCATGCTGCATTGCCCCAGAGGCTTGGAACACTGTCTGGAACAGTGGAGATGCTTGATAAATGTTTATTAAATGTGCAAATGAAAGGGCTAGGGTGAGACTTTGGGGCTAACTCTTACACGCTGGTAAATAGTGACCTTTTCCCCTTTATGAAATATCCCTTAAGATGGATATGTTAGGGAGGCCTTAGTTTCAGCAGCATTTAACAGAGACCTGAATGACAGTGGCTGAAAAGATAACAGTTGACTTCTCTCTCATGTAAAAGTCTTAACAGGCAGTGCAAGGCTGGTGTAGTGGCTCCATTGGGTGTCCCGGTGGCCTTTGACCTCATTGTCCACCATGGAGAAGAGGCAGTAAGAGATGGTACACTGCCACTGCCTTTAATGACACAGCCAGGAATCTCTCCTCTCTCACCTTTCATTACCACAAGTTCTAGCTACAACAGTGACTGGGAATGGAATTTTTATCCCAAGCGTCCAAGTGACTTCCAATTACTTGGAAAGGGAGAGTAGATATTGGAAAACAAGCTGAAGTTCCTTCCGTACTCTTTCTTCTATAATACAATGCTTTTTGAAAAATGGAATGATTGCTGGTCTCCCGTGCTGGACCACGAGGATGGCAGCCACTTCCCAGTGATAGAGCCGAGAAAGTCTAGAAGCATCCTGATTCCCAGATAAATGAGGAGCCTCCAGAGAGTTTTGAATTGCCTGTTTATGTGTGAGAAATAAATTGCTTTCTTGAAACCCATATTATTTTGGACCTCTGCTATTCACAACTGTAAATATATTTTAAATAATGCATAGGGCCGGTGTGCAGGTGGGTCTTTGTGGCTCTGTGACATGAAGGAACTTTAGCCCTTCTTCCCATGAGGGAGCGAGTGGCTCCTTTCTCTTCTGACTCTGCAGCTACAATGACTGGCAGGAAACCACTCTTCTCTCCATCCAGCTGTGACTTCATTCTATTAGGCTAAAATTGAAATCAGGGGTGAGTTAATGTACCGAATTGTACACTAGTAGCCTGCAGTTTATCCTCTTCTCACTTACAGGGTCTGTACATGTGTTTTATACTAGCAGTGCAAGTTGTACAAGACTTAAAAAAAAAATCAAGCCAATCAGAGGTAATAAGATTATAAAACACAGTCCTGCCTCGCTGTAGGAAATCTCAGTGTGTGAAAATTCAGATATATTTAAAGTGATAATGCCTCTACAATAAGATTGATCTCATTACAAAATAATTTACTGAACACCTAATAATTTACTGAATACCTAAATACTTTTAGTGACACTTCCTTACACATTTCTAATACTGTGTCCAAATTACTTCATATTTTCACCTAATCTGTCTGTTACATAAAGTGGGATACATGGGCTCAAAGACCCATCCTGGGTCTGAATAAAATAGATGGAATTTTATCAATACAGCATTGTGTTTTCTGCTTTGACATTAACAGACTGTATTAATAACCGAAGAAATAGTAAAGAAATATTTTCTGTTTTTAAACTTTTTCTTTTTTGGCTGCATTGGGTCTTTGTTGCTGTGTGTGGGCTTTCTCTAGTTGCGGTGAACGGGGGTTACTCTTCGTTGTGGTGCACGGGCTTCTCATTGCCATGGCTCCTTTCCTTGCAGAGCATGGGCTCTAAGTGTGTGGGCTTCAGTAGCTGTGGAACTCGGGCTCAGTAGTTGTGGCATGCAGGGTCGAGGGAACAGGTTCAGTAGTCGTGGTGCACGGGCTTAGATGCTCCTCGGCATGTGGAATCTTCCCGGACCAGGACTCGAACCCGTGTCCCTGTATTGGCAGGCGGATTCTTAACCACTGCGCCATCAGGCAAGTCCCCAAGAAATATTTTCTAAAGAAATAATAAAGGAATGAAAATGGTGTTCCAGTTTGCACAAGATCAAGCCTTCCTCATTTCTTCCTGCTATGTTTTACCACAGTTTTGACACATCTTTTTTTCTCACATTTTAGAATTCATACCTTGTGTACTTTATACCTTGTACATTTTTAATGTCATTAAAAAAAAATCTCAAGTCTAGGCATTTTCCCTTCTTACACTGTAGCTATGATACCACAGAAGGTTGGAACTAAAATAATTATGATCCCTTAAGGCAAGACCTCCAGCTTGTGAAGTAGGCCAGTCTTCATACCTAACAGCTTTAACCTCTAATAATACAGAGAAATCGAAAAAGCGTCTACAAGGAGAAGCCAGCCTCTCGTCTGGGCTATCTTTTCATTGTGAGTTCTTTAAAAAAACAAACAAAACAAAACAACGCCCCCCCCCCCAAAAAAAAAACCTACTTTAATGATCTATTCCCTTGCTTTTCTTTAAGAAGAAAATTTTCTGTATTTGAATGTGGCATATTTCATGAGTCTCTAAGTCTTTGCAGACTCATTTCCATGAGTCTATGCAGAAGTCCACTTTTTGTGAGAAGTCAGATAACTCATCAGCTTTGCAGCTTTAGTCCCATTTGCAACTCATGCTGCTACTTTGCGGGGGAGGAAAGGCCTTGGCAAATGCCTGCGTTCCCACACCAGGCAAGAAAACCAACGTCTACAAAGAGCGTTGAGTACCATCTCTACTGGATCATGCCAGGACAAGTGGACCATTCAGAACCACTATTGGAGTCCAAGTTCAGGTGTATTATCTTCTCTTCCATTCCAGAGAGCATCTTCTCCAGATAGGCAGGGGTTAGAAAATCTTTTATCAGTACTCTAATAAATGCAAGTTTATAGAAAGAAATTCAATTAGCAGAGGAAAACCATAACATAGATAAAGTGATGTATGAATATACAAACAACTTTTACAGCTGTAGGCTCTTTTCTGCCCAGAATATCTGCCCTACAGCCCATTCTTCTCACTCTCTGCCTCTGGGAAGCAGGAGGCTCCCTTTCCAGGGCTGCCTCATCCAAGGCTGGTTTACACTCCCAACCCTGACCTGGCCAGAGTCCTCTGAGGCTTCTCCAAGACTCCAGTGGATGTCTGCCTTGGGGCTTTTGCTTGCCTGGTTTCTGGCTTCCCCATGTTTGTTGCTGAACTACAGTGCCCTCCAGTTGGAGGAAAGGAGAGAAAACTCTCTCAGATCCACTTCTGAAGTCTTGCTTTGCTTTTTCTTCTTGCCACCGTGTTGCTGGCGCATCTCTGGCCTCCATCTATCTTCACGCCAGACAAAGAAGACACGAGAAAAATTCAAGCAACTCCTCTCCATCCTTCATAAATGATCAGCAGAACTCCACCTAACCACAGACCAGGTGTTTCCGGCTTGCATTTTTCTGCCTGACAGACCCCTGCAAAGGATCTGGTAATCACTTTCTGTTCTGCGTTTTGTTTAGTTCCTGCATGAACCATAGACACCCTTGGGGTGGAGGACAGTGGAGTGGAATAGAGAGAGCTTTGAACTTGAAGCCAGTCATTTTAATCCTCCTGGTTTGCAAGCTTAGTGTCTGTGTGATCTTCAGATGTCATTTAACTCCTTTGAGACTCAGTTTCATCTGTAAAATGGGTATACACATGTCCCCCTGATGAGTCAGCAGGAGCCAACAGAAACCCCTTCCCTAGCGGCTCCCCCTCAGACTTAGTCTCCGTATAGTTTTTAAAAGATTCACCACACGTGTTCTATTTAATAGCTAAAAGCTGGACCACTTAAGAAAGCAGTAATAGAAATTAGTATCAAAATCTAGAGATTTTCTAATAATGTGCAGTTGTGAAGTTCAGCTGCATTAATTGACAGAAGAGATCTGGGGGAGCCTGCCACGTGGTGGAAGCTTCAGGAGGCTGGTTCTCTGGTTTCCCTTAGAGCAGCCCTCTGCGGAGCTTGATGGTCACATCTCCATCTCCAGATTCCAGGCGTAAGTCCCAAGGAAATCAGGGAAGAGGGGTGAAAAGTATCCTATCCCGATGCAGGACATTCGGAACTTCGGGCTTTCCTTCCTAGAGCGAGCAGTGATATATAGTTCCTTCAAACATAAAGGATATAGCTAAATCCCACCGACTTAATTCTGTCTAGGCTGACCCCCGCCCCGCAAGGTGTGTGAATGAATCCACGCGAGACTTCTCGAGACTTTTGGTGTCTTTTTACGGGTCGCGAGCTAGGCCACGGAGCATGCGCACGCAGGGACCGTCTTCGCTGGGCTGTGGTCCGTGGAGACGCCTGCCAACTACACTGTGGTTGAGACCGCAACGGCTCAGAGCGGTGGCTGTGGCTGTGAGGTGAGGCCGAAGCTGTTACCGGAGAGGGTCCTCTCTTTAGAAAGCCTTCCCGTTTCCCTCAGTGTGTGGTTTTGGTTTGCTGCAAAGAAGTGGAAATCGGATTCTGGTCAGCCTCCGTCGCCCCGTGTGGCTCAGGCCGGGCAGTCTGCAGGATGCTGGGTATTAATTTTTGCATCTAAGTCTGCCACGGAGAGATAGATAGCTGACCTTTTATTCATTCATCCCGTGTGCACGCGTACTGAGCCCTTACTATGTGCCATGTATTGTTTTCTAAGCGCTCTGCTGGTCTTGTTTTTTCTCCGCAGCACCGCTGTGAGGTGGCCACCAATTTTAACCCCACTGCACAAAGGAAGAAACTGAGGCAGAGGGAGGTGAAGCTGCCTTCGTGCCCTTCTATTATTAGGAATCGTTTCAGTTTTACAGTTATTTACTTGAAGGTGGCAATTTCCAGAGAGTTTTTCCTAAATGATCTGGCCTGAACTATTTGCTAGCTAAGCAATTAAGTGTTTGTTTCAGACAATGACAGACGAACCAGACGGGGCCAGGGAGAGCCCTGTGGGGAGGTATCACTGATATTAGACCCTTCCATGCCACGGAGCAGGTGGCCTGGGTAACCGCGTTTATAGGGGACACCTGTAGTTTTCAGATCTTTAATCGGTCTCTGACCTTAGGCCTGTGGTTCTATAAAACATCTCACGTTTCCTTCCAAAGCAAAGGCATCAACCTGCACCCCTTCTCAGCTGACTCTTTAAAGGGGTTTCGATAACCCCTGCAGATTCCAAATTGCATATTGTATCTTCTGTCATGGTTACCCTAAAACAAATAAGGAGAGATTAAGAATGGAATTAAATATCTAAAATTACTCCATTGGCAATGAGGAATAATTTGGGCAGGATGGTAGCAGCTCTTACGCTGCATCTGAGATCCAGTCCTGCCCTTGGAACTCAGTAGAATCTGGTGTGAGGTTTGACTGCAAATGTGACTGAAATAGGAGGCCCAGAGCCAGGCTCTGGCTGAACTGGGACTGTAGTATCAAAGCACCGAGGATACTGTGTGATGCATAATGATAAACTGGGCTTATTGGGGGATTGTTGGCAGGCAATATTGGAAAATTGAAGTAAAGTGAAAGGATGTGGAGGGCAAGTGAAATTGATTAAGGCAAGTGGCTCACAATTTAGGCTGTTAATTCCAGGTGCTGTCACCACATTCTTTTTTCTAGTAGTTGGCATATACCGTGGTGGTCGGTGGAGCACCACAAGGGAAGTAGGCAGAACAGCACTGGGCTAGCTCATTATGAGCCAAAGAAATGCTTAGTTATGCATGACAACCAACCGCACCAAAGACTATCTTGTATTTATCTTTATTATTTCTGTTCCTGTCTTACCCTTACAGAAAGCTCCCTGAGGGTAGGTTTCATGTTTTCTTTATCATAGCCGCCTCCGTATCACTTGGCACAGTGCCTTATACAAAGTGGATGCTTAATAACTTCTTGTTGAATTGTAGCAGTTTAAAAATCTTCCATAGTCCAGGTTGAACTGAGAACATCAGACATTTCCAGAAAACGCTAAGATTTGTGTGGCAGGTGAAGGCAGCAGCAGGTGAGCCCCCCCAGGGAGGGGAGACATTTTGCAGGTCCAAGTGTTTCTGCACCAAGCCAGTCCTGAGCGCTTTCCTCCCTGAGCAACTGATCTTCCTCATTTTTCCCCCTTGCCCAGTGGTCTCTTTGTCCTTGCTTTTTCAGAGATTAACTGGCCTTATTTTTCGGTGGCATGCTCTAAAGATCTCACTAGCATCTCCTTTGCTTTTTGGAGAGCTTGGTTTGTCAGCAGAGGGGAGGACCTCCCTGCTTCCCAGTAGGGATGTTGGGCTCCTCTCTCCTCTCTGTTAACCTTAGTCTGGAGTAGGGAGGCCAACTCCTTCTCCACCCGTGAGGGCGCCTTCCATCTGACCACCAGGCTTGGACTGGTGTGGCCTGAGGAGATCATAGGATAATGTAACCAACAAGTTACCTTTAATATCAGCTGCTCAAGGAGCAGCCTCACCAGCCCCAAGGCAAAGCTTGCCATTGCCGTTTTAAAAATAATAGTCCCTAATCATTTTTGTATATATTAAGCTCAGGGCCTAATAGTTCAAAAATGAAAGGTGAATACAAAGATTTTTCTTCTGCTCTTACTCTGTTCTAATTTTTTTTTTTTTTGGTGGGGGGCATTTGTTTTAAAACCTGGGAGATATTCTATACCTGTGATGGCCCCCAGCTGAATAAAGTATTAGACAGTCTCTAGATCTTGATACCAATTTCCATCTCTACTTTCTCAAGACAGCCTGGCTTTTAGCTATTTAACGGAATTCTTGTGATAGGTAAAGTCTTATAAAAATACACGGAGACAAAAATATGAGGGCCTGGGCAAGGGATTTGTCCTCAGCTCCTGGCAACTCAGCTGGGATATCTGGGTAGGGAAGACACGTAAGAAGAGAGGACTTTGGTAGCGGGTGGCTGGAGTGGCCACATCTCATTCAGTCCATGTGGTCAGTAAAAACTTGGAAGGAGGCATGAAATGCCCCCTAGCCCTTCGAGTATACCTTGTCTATTTTAGATTCCAGAGTTCTTTGATTCCTGACAATTCTCGTCTTCTGCAGTCTCTGGTCACGACCAGGACCTAGTGACTGAAAGCAGAAGAATTTCACCTATTCCTAAGTGTGGGCAAGACACTGGAAAAAATGTGCATCAGTCATCAAGAGTCCAAACGCAGCTTCAACAGTATGTAACTGGTGAGTTTAACAAGCCTCACTTTTGACATAAACAAAACACAGCATTATAGTGTTTCACCCATCTTACCTTTAAGCTTGATTCAGTGGGATTAATTTTCCCCTGCCCTGGGATGTCAGCTCTGGCAGGTCTTATGCTTTTGCCTCCAGTCTTATAGAAAAGATACTCCAAGGTCACTTTAGGTTGCAAACACAATCTCAATTCAGTAATTAGAATGTCATGGCAAAGATGTTAATCAAAACTTGGAAGGTGACAGCATTCGGTAGTTTGCCTTCCTTCAGCTCTGACCTGCTTCAGGGGTGGTCCTCCAGTCTTCACTCCTCCCCTGCCCCTCCCTGGTCACCCTGCCCTCTCTGCACACTTTTCCTCACCAAGGTCAAAGATAGGAGCAGGAGAGAGAAGGGAACCTAATGGTTTTCACTAGGCTGGCAACTTTGTTATTCCTGAGCCTACAGCTGCAGTCCCTAATTAGTTACTGATAATTACGACAGACCTTTTCCCCATGGCTGCTTTTCTGGGCTCTTTGATGTGCTCTGCTGAAGTCTTCCTCCTGCAGCTTCCATTAGCTATTCGGAGTCTTCGCTATTTCAGCTGGCCATTTGTAGCTCCTCCCTCAGCCTGTAGGGATCCAGTGACACCCTTCCAGCTCCTTCCACTCAGGTCTTCTCACCTTCCGTGTTACCCTATTGCGCAGGACCAAAGACAAGATGAGCTGGGTCTCTCTCTGGAGTGGCTTATGTCAGTTCCCACGATCCTTTGTCCAGTGAGCCCTTTGTCCAGTGAGCCCAGGTTGCAGGCTGACCCCACCACAGAGCACAGGACGATGCCCCTTGATAGAATTAAGATTGGTTGGAAACCTTTCTGCATGAAAACTAATTGCACATAAAAATTAGTTAATCTCTGTTTTTCTCAGTTATATCTTGTTAATTTTATAAGCAATATTTCTATGCGTTAGAGGTAATGAATACAAAAATTGTATTTGATTCATCCTATAGTCTCATACATTTTTGAGTTGCAAATTCTCCCAGAGAGATACCGTACCAACTCTATGTTGGTGTGTAACGTTCAGAATTTGGTTCCTCGCTTTTGTTCAATGCAGTAACTTCACAGTTTTTTTGATATTTAACTTTTGGTTTTGTGAAAAGAAGAAGATTTGAGCATTGAAATAAAGCGTTGCTGTTATAGCATGATTTAATTTTTCTTGCTTTTGAAGTAGCAAAAATTCATTGACTTGAGGGTAAATTATTTTATTTCTCTGAAAAAAATGTACAATGAGTGAGGGCCGATGATATATTTATTTCCTTGACAAGTCCTTTTAAGAAGACTGTTTCTTAGTGCAAAATGCTAAGTGAAATCTTGGGAAGCAGAATTTTTTTTAATAAGTTCATGGGGCTCCACTGTGCCCTTCTGTTTCTTTCGTGCTCTTTAGGAATCCTTTCTGTATATACTTAGAATTGTTTTCTGCTTTGAATTGAAATAGTCTATGGAGCAGCCACTTTATGTATGTTTTAAACTCTTGCTTGGTTCATAAAAATGCATTTTTAAGAGTTCCCGTGCAGCATAGATTTGTTTAAACATTTAAAGTCAACAACATATCAAGTCTGGTATGGTTGATGGAGTGGAGAGAATATTGAGTGCAAAGTACTGAAATTTTATTAAGCTTTGGCAATAAAGGGTAAAGATCTCTATTCATTTAAAAACTGTTATTAGAAAATAATGTTTTGTAACTTTATCATTTATTATCTCAGTTGATTCTCAACCCTTGTCAGGGGTTTGTCAGTAGGCAGGTCGGATTGTCATATCCTCACGTTAATGATGAGGAAACTGAGGCTCAGAGAGGTTGAGTGAATTAGCCGGTGTCATCCTGCTGGTACACTGAAGAACCAGGATAGGAGCCCAGGTTTGCTGTCTTTAAGTCCTGAATTTTTACATTATAGCATTATGATTTTCAAGGCAACAGTGATTAGTTATGGTTAGGGCATGCAAAGATGGATGAGACTGGCCCTATTTCCAAAAGCTAGTTGAGAGGTAGAGCTGGGAGACAGAGAAGTCATGAAACCCTTGCAGTAAGATTTGGTAAGAACAATAATAAGAGCTATTAAATGAGGCACTGAGGAAAGCCTAATTCTGTCAGGGGTGGAAGTGGGAAGGAGTTTAAGCTCTTGTGTTTAGGAGAAGGCGCTTTGATCCGTGACAGCATCTCTCCTCCACAGACCTGTATATGCGAAAGGAAGTCCCTCCTCTCCCCATCCTCCCTTACCGCAGCCCCTGTGGCCAAGAGACTGAGTGATGGAGGAATTATGGTGATGGTACTGAATACAGCCACTCCAGCCGAGCAAGAAAGCCTGTGGCAATTGAAGAATTCGTGGTCTGGGAGTAAGGAGCCTTCCCAGGGAAAGGCAGTAGAGTTAAGGTTTTATAGAGAAGATGGCTCCAGACCTTTGACCTCACTTGGAGCTTCAGAAAGTCATTGCAGCACATGGTATTTTCTAAAGATGTGGCCACAACAATATCTCTTGTCCCCATGCTCTTCTACAATGTGATATTCTACTCGCCTGTCAAGAGGTTGAGTCTCCTTCTTCCAGACTTGTGACTGCTTCAGCCAATGGAGTATGCAAAAGAGGGGCTGTGTGATTCCCAAGGCCGGTCGCAAAACGCAAGGCAGCATTGTTTGCTGGAACACTCTTGCTTTATTCAGGCTCCTTTCTATAAAAATGAAATCTATACTGCTAAGGATGAACTAAGCTGTTTATGTATCTTTTTTCTCCCTCTCACGTATCTATGTCTGCCTGTCCATCTGTTGATCCATCTATCTACCTATGTAATCATCTGTCATCTATTATCTTTCTTAATACAAGAGAAAATGTTTCTGTTGCAATTAGTTCTGTTCTACTATTTGTTCTTTTAATATTGGAGTCAAGTTATGGATATGTGAAATTTGTTTATACAGAGAATCAGAATGAAAGTTGAAGTTGAAAATGGATCCATTTGTTTATTAAGAAGACTTGAGAAGGACGAGAACTGGTGAGAAGGGGGAATGTTGTACCTAATCCTAAAATAGTCTGAGGCTTACTCCTCTGTAACCTCATGTTTTCTGAGGTTTTTCTCTTTCCC
>NW_006792406.1:1557191-1590158 GCF_000442215.2 Lipotes vexillifer
TCTTTCCCTTCCTTTTTCTTTCCATATGTCCCTTCGTTTCTCCCTCCCCACACTCTCCAAGGATGATCTTATTCCTTCTTTTGGCTTAACTACCATTTGTTGTAGATAGTCATTAGCTCCACAAACATTTATTGAGTGCTTTCTTTGTGCCAGGCATTCATCTAAGAGCTGGGGATACGGTTATAGCTTAACATTTTTAGTGGTTTTATGCTTGTGAATTTTATTTTCAAGTGGTAGTGATCACCACAGAAATTCAAATATTATCGTATACATTTACGTTAACACAAAATATGGGTTCTGAAGATGACGAGCTTTTAGGAAAGAATGAGTAGCTGGTTAGCAGCTTGAGCCAGAAGACTTTTCCTGCCTCTTGGAAAGCGTATCTGTGTATCCTTGGAATCAAGGTAGCACGATTGATGAGAAAATACTTTTCCCTTTTGACACATATTGCACTGGGTCGGATGCAGTTGGGAAGTCCTCAGTGATGACAGTTATTAATGGCAGAAAGCCTGTTTGAGGCAGATGCCAAGACGGGAAGAAGTCATCTTACTTAGGAAGTGTCATCTTACTCTGGTCTCCTTGGCTCTCAGACATTGCGGATTGTACTGGATCACTGTGAGCCAGGCTTCCGGACTTCAGGTTATCCTGATCGACTTCTTTCTTGGACTGAAGTTATTTGGTAATGGTACTAATAGGGACTTTCCAGAGAAATAACTAGGGAAAGTACCATAAAACCATTCATGCAGTTGAAAGCAGACGTCTCTGGTGATATTTATATTGGGCAGAGACTGTGCCTTATTTTGGGTTGTATAGAAGGCCGTTCTTGGCTTCCAGCAAATTCTAACCCTAATGTAATTTGCAGAATTATTTGGTTTGGAAAGATGCAGAAAAGTAAATTTTAAATTGTCATGTAACTTTTACTTTCAATCTGTTGAGGAGCTTAAAAGTCAACACGAAGCCACATCCCACTGGTACTGTTTAAAAACAAAATAACAGTTCATTACAAAAAAAAAAAAGTCCATCTACATCAAAATAAAATGCCAACGTCTTTCCTAGACTTTGTGAGTATTTTTTATTTTTTATTACAGTGCTGTTTAGGACTCCTTTTCCTTTTGAATTCAAGACACCAAAGGGCTTTGTTCTAAACCTGTGTTCCACCAAAGCAGCTGGTGGTCTGTTAGACACAAAAAGAGTGCTTAACTTTTACAAAGCTTAGCACCCTCTTCTTACATCCAAGTTCTACTGTTCTCTAATGCCAGTCATCACTAATTATCTTCAGCTGCGTCACGCTGTCTCCTGAGGTGCACTCTGATATTTTAGTAACAAAGACCTATAGGCCAATTATTAAATCACACCCAACCTTAGTGATGGGTTTTGTTGCAGACAGCTAGTTTGAGTTTCCTTTTGTTCTGCCTCGTCAAGAATTTACCAGTTAAACTGAGGAGAAACACAAGGGCATTTGTGATAGGTATGGGATAGAAAATAGACAGGAGAAATTAATAACATAGTGGAGTGCATCTTTGGGTAGTTGCAATATCAAAACTCATAAAATTTCTCTGAAGCATGGTAACTGCTGAGTATAGCAGAGTAGAGTGGGAGGGAGTGAATACTTATTGAAATACCTACCGTGTGTCAGGCTTCGTGCTAAGATTTTCCTACACTTTCTTGTTTCAATTTCACAACAAAAATTAGGAAGTGATTATTCTCCCTAACTCACAGATGAGAAAGCTGAAGTTCACAGATGTGAAGCATTGGTGCCAGATCACACAGCTAGTAAAGGACGTAGCCAGTATTTGAACCCAAATTGGAATCCAAAAGCTTTGCTTTTTCCCAGTATATTATGAACACCAAACTATATTTGGTATCCATCAACTATTTTATTGCATGATGCCTCAAGAAAGAGTGGGCCAGGACATCCTCAGAATTGCTTGAAATATGACACTTGACCTCCGTAAGTGAAAACAACCAGAGGGATGACCTTCACGGAAAATGAGGAAAACAGTTTACGGTCTGCAAACGTCAGCTCAAGAAACAGTCTTGACACCCAGATTGACAATCCCTGTCTATACCATCAGAGATGAAAACCTGAGTCTCTTATTTTCTTGTTATAACCAAAGAAAAAGGGAAGCGTTACGCTGGTTTTTCTGTGTGTTGCAAGGAAGGGCTCATGCCTTTCCATGGTTCACCCTTTACCTTCCACTAATTGGCTTCTGAACGTTTTTCCTCCAAAACTTAATTAGAAACATCCTACCTGGTGCTTTAGAAACATGACGTTTTTTTTCATTGTTGTTAAGCAGTTCTTTAAAAAAAAAAAAAAAGAAAGAAACTTAATTCAAAGTTTAGTTTCAATATGCTTGAATTTTAATCTCATGTTTCTTAGCTGAGAGACACTTTTGCTTTTGGATCAGAAAGCACTCCTGGCTGCTATCAAGAGTAAGAAATACCGTCTTGAGACAGATGTCTGTTTCCTCTGCCAGGCTGGTGTGGAAGCCGACCCGTGTTTCCTCCCCCATCTGAATGGTGGGGAAGCAGCAAGGAGGTATCAGGCATTCGGCCTAAAACACTTTTTCCTCACCGCATTGCTCTTGCCACATCCAGTGTCTTTAAAACTAACAACAAAACGGCTCTGAAAGTAGATGCCATTCATGTGAGGTGAGTCCCCAAGAATCATGCATAACCTGAGAGTCGGGCAGGGACAAGCTTTCAGTTGGGTCAGACCTGGATTTGAATCTCGGCTCTCATGGTTTAGCAGCAGCTTTGTCTTGGAATAGTGATGGGACAAGACCTTTCCCGTGATCTTGGAATTTTAATTAAGGCTCATAAATTGAAGACAATGGGTGGTAAGTGCCTATACTTCGTAAGGAGAGGTCTAGACATTTCTTTGTAGACTTTATTAGGAGGTGGTAAAACTAGTCTTTGAACCCTTGGCCCCCATTACCCAGCTCCAGTCTACATCAGAGAAAGTGAGATGGTGTGATAGAGAACAAGGGGATTCTTTGAAGGGTACGAACAGGATTAGAAAATGCCAGGTATTTCTCCTGTGCTCCCTTCTTGGCCTCAAACCCTGGAAAACCATTGTTAGAGACAGGGGCCATCTGATGGAAAGGAAAATTGACATTTCACAATCTTGCTGTTTGCTTGATGACCTAAAGCAGAGGTCAGCAAACTTTTTCTATAAAGAGCCAGATAGTAAATATATCAGGCATTGTGGGCTATGCAGTCCTAGTTGCAACTGTTCAACTGTGCTGTTGTGGAGTGAAAGGAGTCCTAGGCAATAGGTCAGTGTGACTGAATTCCAATAAAACTTTATCTTCAAAATTCGAATGGTCAGACTTGGCCTGAGGGTCACAGTTTGCTGACCCCTGGCTTAGAGGTTCACCCTTTAGTTCCTCGGGTTGGATCACAAGTGAATTCCTAGCAGAATTTTTGATGAGCATATGGGAAAATAAAGGCTAGGGTATCGCATGGTGGCCTCTTGTCAAGAAAAATGGGGAAAGACTTTGAAGTGGGCAAAAAAGATAACTGGGTCTTTTAAAATGGAAACTAGGCTTTGTCTAGAGCACTCTCCTTGGTTATGTGATTCTCTGGGACTGCAGCTTTTATTTTCTTTGAGTTACTGCATAACTCTGTAAATTATGGAAAATTGATAGTAATACAAATTATTCCTGTTCGTAGAGATGCAAGTGAATTTTGTCTGAGGGAGATGCAATTGATTCCTCCCTCTTTTTTCTCCAGAGAAGCTAGTTTTATATCAATTAGGCAAACTCCTTTCACTCCGGTATTCCTAAGGGCCTAACCATGTATCTGCACTTTGAGTTCTCCTTTGAACAGGTTCTGACATCTTACTGGTTCCCTCATTAGTTAATAAGTTAAAGGTCATCTTTGATAAACATTCATTTTATATTTGCGCAAGAGTCATGACTTTGTCTTTTAACATCCAGGAGAGGAGAGAGAGGGTGTTAGAGAAAGTGTGTTGGGCACCTTTTGTGCACCACTTCACAATTCTCTTGGCCCCTCACCTCCTACTGAGGTCACTGCTGGTGTTTTGTATAAGTACAGTGAGAGAGGGTCTGGCCCCAGGCCCACACTGCATAGCCTTCCCTTTCTGCCCTAGGGCTTCTCTG
Organism: Lipotes vexillifer; assembly: GCF_000442215.2. Classification (NCBI taxonomy): domain Eukaryota; kingdom Metazoa; phylum Chordata; class Mammalia; order Artiodactyla; family Lipotidae; genus Lipotes; species Lipotes vexillifer. The sequence continues at coordinate 1,561,316 of NW_006792406.1, forward strand.
ATATAGTGGCCCTGAATTCATTCATACTCAACTTGAAATTGTGGGGAGCTAATACCAGTGGGGCCACAGTTGATCAATGGGGGAGGAGAAACGGTAGATAAACGCTTCCTACTTTCCTCAGCACCTCCAACTCCCCAGCTTCGCCCCACCCCCAGAAGCATTTCTTACAGGTCTGCAGTCTGTCCTGACGGGATCCCCATCCTTGTCCTTCATGGTGGCCAACTTGATAATGTGTACCTGTATTGGCTTTGCCTCCTTCTTTCTGTCTTCTTCTCCTGCTCTCTTGCTCCCTGGGATCATTACCCTAAGTAAACTACGTGCACGCAAAGCTCTATCTGAGGCCCTACTTCTTGGCAACTTAGGCTAAGACAGGGAGAGACCTGCACTTTAATGGTTTGCTGGGCAGGTGTTCACAGTGTTTCCTGGAGGCCATGTTGACCATGAACAGGACTGCCAGGAGTGAACTCTGCTGGAAGAAACCTGTCCTGGAGGGGGTTTTGCTGAGGTGCGGGAGCTCTGACAGAGGTTGCATGAAGAGTACAAAGAGAGGGCAGGAATTCAGGTGAAGTTAAAGAGCCCAGCCTGAAATTGCACTCCCTGCCCCGAGAAATGGTACACGGGGAGGTCTCTGAGGAGGACTTGGAAAAATGTACTATGAACCCCATAGAAGAAGAGCCACAATTTGATGACTACTTTGCAGAGGTTATCAGTCATGTCAAAGAGAACCATGAACAGCATCAGCAGAGAAAAGAAGCTCTTACTCCTTTAACACTATTCTGCCTACTGCCCTTGACTGTGAGTAGGTGAGAAAGGCTTTGGATTAAAAGGAGGAAAAGAAGAGACCATGCCACTTCCCCCGCTTCACTCCTGGTCTGTAAAATTGTGGGTTAGGATTAAGGGCACAGGAGGGGAGAGGTTATTTGGTTGAGGGATTGAAGTTTTGATTTCAACTGGATTAGACTTCAGTGAGGAGGAGGCATGGGGCTGAGATGCACATTTTTTCATTCTCAGATGCCTTACCCTTAACAATTTAATCCTGGGAGCATATACATATACATCTTATGACTTAAGATGTGATTTGTCCCTCATCAAAATAAAGATGACACTGTCAGGATGAATTTACTGGAGTGCTTCCCTCTTTGCTCCATGGTGCTTCTGACTTAGGCTTTGTTCTTGTTATTTTATCTTGCTGAGAAGTATGTGTACAAAGCATTTTGTTTGGGGACTGTGATCAGGTCTGACAGTATTTTCGGAAAGTTCAATCATCAGGAGGAGACTTTCTTTTACCAGCCCCCCCTCATTTTCTCCCCCCCGCCACAATTTACTTTGTAAAGTTTTCCCAAAGGAGAGAATAGTGGTATGTGAGGAAGCGTAAAAAATTCCTTCTGTGTTACTGCTGATTATACCAACGGCCCATAAAATCTTCACAGAGGAGCTGTAGACATCCAGACCTTAGTCCGTGATGTGCAGGGTCTCCTTAACACAAGCGGTAGCATATCTCTGACCAGGGTTGGTCCAAACATATGCCTGTCTCCTCTGAGGAAGAAAGGAAGTCTAGGGAATGTCTCTTTGGGTGGCTTTGGGGCAAGTCTGAAGCAGGGCTGGCCCTTAGTAAAATGTCCAAGTCACAGAAGTTTGAAACAGGTTAACATTTTGGCTGTTATTTTAAGTTTTTTTCCCTACTCCCACCCCCACCCCCATTTCCACGTGCTCCAAGCTCCTCATGGTGCCTTGCTGTCCTGTAGGTCCAACTACCTTAAAGTGTACCACGCTTGGCTACGCAGTAGGTCTTCAGTGAGTATTTGTTGAATGAGTAAATGACACACATGACGAAAGGACTTTTATCCCTCCCTTTTGCTAAAGGGCTTGTTTTTCCCTGTGAAGTGGTTTCCAACGTGTGGACCATAGAACTCATGGAACAGAGGTACTGCAGTGATCCCTGTGTCCCGAAACATCCAGGTCCACCAGGACACCCAATTAAATACATTTCCATAATGTATATGCTACAGTTTTTTCATGTATGTAAGTGAAATTGGGATTAATAAGTAATGTTTATAAGCCTTATTGGACAGGATTTAAAAATAATGATGGAAATGTATAAATCTGTATTTATTGCCATGATAGGATGTTGATATGTAATTCTGTGAGAGAGCTTAGTTATAAAATGGTGTACAAAGTGTGATATCATCCCTGCAAGACAGTACATAAAATACCAGATAGATAAATAGATTGGTGTAAATTAGGGCAAAAATGAATTATCTGACAAGTGCTCTTCATTTTTAGTTTATTTCTTCATTTTGGTGGAATATATCATCCAGTTGCTTTCTGAGAAAATGAGCACAGGAGTTTTTTTTAGATCATTCATTTTATTTTTCCTGTCATATTTTTAGTTTGTAAGATTTTTTTTCTTATTCTCTCCACGTTCCTTCTTAAAAATAGTGTTCTGTTCTTGTTCCATGGATGTGAGTTTCCCTAATGTCCTGGAAATTTAATTATAATTTTTAAAGTGTTCTTCTCTCTTTTATTTTCCTGCAATTTTTTTCTTATTTTTTTGTTTTGCTCTTAGACTTTAGTATTTGTTGTTGGCGAACCCTGGTGATCACGTTTAAGAACAAGGCATTCAAGGTGAATGGAAGCTCTGGGGTGTGATGGAGCTTTGCCAACTGGTGGCCTTTGCTGGTGGCTTCTCAGGCACTGTCATTTGGTCGTCTACATATCTCCAGTTTCCTGCTAGTGTGAGACAGATTAGGAGTCGGCTTGCCATCATTCTGAAAGGCAACCAGGAAGGGGACTGGGAGATCACTGTTTAGTATGTACATTTTCACTGTATTCTCCCACTGTTTCGTGATCCCAGTGATCAGCTGTGCCTGGCTAGTAACTCCAGAGCCGCTTGTTTAAGTGCTCGGGATAAACCTCTTCATTCTTTCCTGGGTGGAATAGGTGAGAACTGAATGCCTAGGGTAGAACTGGCATCTGGGGATCTAACTACTGCCTATACAGACTTCAACCATAAAAGGTCTGAAGATATAATATGCAATATGTATAAAAGATATATTTGACTTATAAACACACATTTTGATATATTTTAAGTATACTTAATATGTTCAAAATATAAATTTAATATACTTAAGATATAGTTGTAGCTATATTTAACTCACAAAAATAAATAGTGCTTTGACCATAACTTTAATGTATATTCTTTGCTGGAAATAGCTAATTACTTACACAGGCAATTAATTTATTTTTACAGTTGTTTATGCAGTTAGTTAATTTAAACAGGTGATTATTTTTCATATACTTTCTTTTTCTTATAATCTTGAATTATAGAATATACATGCTTGCTATGAAATATTAAATTGATACAGAAGGGGGCACAGTAGAAATTGAATGTTCATTCACCGTCTTTCCTACTCCTCAATCATGCATTCCTTCCCAGAAGTAATCACTCTTAAGAATTGGTATCAATAGTCTGTACTGCCTTTTGTGCTGTTGTTTTGGACCTTCTCCGTTTAGTTAATTTAATGTCTGTTATCATGCCTACTGGAAAATGGATGGGAAAGTTCAGGATTCTACTTCTCAAATGCGTATAATTTACTTGAATATTGGAGCAGGTTTGGTGGAAGGTGAAGAGCTGTGCCCTACGTGAATTCTGGTTCCTTTCAAGAGCCTTCAATTAATTATAACAGGCCAATATTTCCCCAGTTGCCATGGCTAACTGAAGACTGACTATCATGCAAATTGGTTCTACAGATCATAACATTGGGTATCAGACTTTAAGAAAGATGATTTAAAAGAGTTCCCTTGTATTCTGTACGAGGAGAGAGAACCATTTGGGAGAAGTAGAATGAAATGAAGAATCCGGGCAGACACCACAATGAAAGCCTGTGTGCTGTGAGAGGCATTCAAATAATTTTTTAATGAACTGGTTCCTTTGACTTATTTTAAGATCTATATGTAGGGGGAAATAAAAGCATGACAGGAATAGAATAGATGGAAAAAAATTAAACAAGATTCTGTCCCATTAGTTGTGACTGACAAGGAAAAGATAATAGCCAAAGAACAAACAGAGTTTTTTAGCAGAAAAAGATAATGATAATGGAACTTGCACAAATATATCAGGGAAGAAGTAGATAAAAGTTTTTAAAAAGTTCAGTAATCAGTAGAGATATGCATAATATGAATGACTCAAAAATGGCTGAGATATTGGTGTTTAAATTCTGTCACTACTGCGAGAAATAAAGAAGGGAAGTTTAGAGCACTAATGACTAATGATGGGAATCGCAAACATGGCTACTAAAAATGCAGATAAGTGACTGTTCGTACTGAGAAATTTTGAACTTAGATTTATCAGCACATCTGGTTGACGTGCCTTCTCTTGGGTAATATGAGAATCAGCTAATGTGCTTACCAAGCCACTTATGATGCATAATTTTTATAAGATAATTGTGCGGATTTAACATGAACTAAATATTGAAATGCTTTGAACTCTGGAGCTGCCAATTTTCAAAGAAGGAAAACAGGAAAGCTGGAATAACAAATATTTGAAGGCTCCATTGTTTTATTCTTCAGATCTACCTCTCCTTCCGTTAGCTCAGAAGGTCATTAGTCACAAAAAGTTATGCATAATCCCTTTTCTAATGTGAATTTAAGAGGAAATGTAAACACAGTTGCCATCTCATTTCCTCTTCACCTTTATTTTCAAAAGAAAGAAAAAAACCTGTTTGCTGATTAAATTCAGGGACATCATATAGTAGTAGACTGGTCTACAAAGCATATCTCCACACAAGTATCCACTGAGCAGTGGGAGGAAAATATTAGAACTTCTATTTATCTATTAATTTGCTATTAATATATTATCTAAAATGAGAAATAAGTTTACTGATATTTAATTTATTGACTGACACTTATTTTGGGGTGTTCCACAAAAAATTGGATGTTGGTAGACAGTTGACTGTTTGCTTTCACCATCCTGCAAACTTTTATAGACTCTATGGGCCTGTTTTAATAGTTGTATAGATGATATTATCTTGTTTGCATTTCAGTCTTGAGATGGAAAGTGGACTAAAAAGATTGCGGCAGAGACACCGCAGATAAAATATAATAATAACAGTGATTACGCACAGGCAAGCATTTAGAACATGGCAGAGCTGACATTTTACCCACACCTAATATGAGTTCATGTTTAGCCATTTAAGAGGCAAAAACAATAACAATCTAATCATCGAATTATTAGACATAAAACTTGGAAATTATTTTAAAAGCTTTTTGTGATTTTACACCCACAACAAAGGCATTAGCCACTGACAGTATGAAGTCATCATGATTCACCAAATGTTTAAAAGTAGTTTTTTTTTTTTTTCGTTATGCGGGCCTCTCACTGTTGTGGCCTCTCCCATTGCGGAGCACAGGCTTCGGACGTGCAGGCTCAGCGGCCATGGCTCACGGGCCCAGCCGCTCCGCCGCATGTGGGATCTTCCCGGACCGGGGCACAAACCCGTGTCCCCTGCATCGGCAGGCGGACTCTCAACCACTGCGCCACCAGGGAAGCCCTAAAAGTAGTTTTATTTCACTTTATCTCATCCTCTAAATTGTCTAAATTTGTTACATGTACAAATGTATAAATAAGTATCTATATTTTGGTAGTGCTTGCCAAAATTTACTAATGGTGTACAAAATTAAAGATGCTTGGAGATCACTGTATGTGAGAATGTATTAAAAAAAAGATGTTACAGAGATTCTCAAAGGAGGGTGCTCTTAAATGTTTACATGTATTTCTTACCTTGTATGTCATATTTAGGTATAAATTCCATGATACACACTTTGCAGTAACTAAGTGACTTTGCCTTTTTATGAATTCTTTTGCAAGTTTGTCACGGCATTTTCTCAGTTCTTCCATGGTGTGGGAATAAATGAAAACCAATCAAATGAGAAAAACAAAGGATATTTATTTAGAGCTTGCTGTAGCAAGGAAGTCAGCCACCGTCACTTGTGTTTGGCAGAGACTCAAATGCAGGGAGAGGCATGGGAAAGCTTTATAGTGGAAAAAGGCGAAGGCTTCAGGTATGCCCTGCTTGGCTGTTGTTGGCATGGTGAAGCTGGAGGTGGGATAACCAGAAGCAGGGTATCCTATGTGACTGGTTAGGGGTATATTTTTGGCTTTCTCTGGTTCATCCTAAGCTGGAAGCAGGGACAAAAATTAGGGAAGCTGTCAGTTATTAATTAAGTCCTGGCCGTTTTGGACTGATTGTTACAGATGTATTTGTAGAACAGAGTTTTCCTACGTGGACAGACCATGAAGGGTGCCCATCCCAAACCAGTTCTCATTTTACCGAGCCATAGGAGGTTCTAGAATGCTGCCTAGACTGGTAATTATGCAAAAGGGTCCATGAGTATTCAGGATAATTATCCCACAAATATAATGCTCATCATAAATATTTTATACATTAGAAGTATATAATTAACATTTTTTTCTGGTTCTGTCCCATTCATGTGTGTTAAATAATTTGCTTAATGTTTCAAACCATAGCTAGTATTTAGCTTGCGGTCAACTAAATTATTATAAATAAGACTACCATGAATAACTTGGTGTATAGCTTTCTGCATTTAAGATTAAGGTAGTATTCTAGAAGAAAAAGTTTTCTGTAAAAAGAGGCTCTATCAACACATAGTCTTATTTTCTTTTCGTTGATTTTTTTTTCAAATCCACAAAATTCTTTTTTTGGTGTTGTGTAATTAAAAATAATCCAACTAATATTTCTTCATTATAATACCAAGGATATATATGTACTTATTCCTCCCGTCTTTTCTTCCTATTTGTGTGTTATGTTACAATTTAGTACAACATGTTGGTGAAACTTAATTTCTTGTTTATTCAATTAAAAGTGCATTCTTTTAATTGAAAATTAGTCAGATAATATTGCAGTTTAATAGTGAAATGCCTTAATTTGAAGAAATAAACTGAATTATGTGATTACTTTTTTGTGTGTGTGATTACTTTCTTGAATAGATTTTCTGAACTGCTAACAAATACGTATTATATTAAAATTTCTTCCAAAAGATTATACCAATGAGTGATTTCAAAATATGAACTGGGAATTCCCTGGAGGTCCAGTGGTTAGGACTCCGTGCTTTCACTGCCACGGGCCCAGGTTTGATCCCTGGTCTGGGAACTAAGATCCTGCAAGCCACGCGGCATGGCCAAAAAAAAAAAAAAAAAAAAATGCACCCTCTCATTAAAAAAAAGAAAGCAAAACCCAAAAAACAAAATATGAAGCAATTTGTGTAAAAATAAAGATTTTATTTTGAATTATCTATAAAATAAAAAGAATTTTATCCTTACTTCAATTTTTTTGATATCCATGAACATTTCTAATAAATGCTTTAATCCCCACATGGTTCTTAAATTAGCTTAATTTTTAATTAACTAATTAATTTTATTGAAGTGTAGTTGATTTACAGGGCTGTGGCAATCTCTGCTGTACAGCAAAGTGACTCAGTTATATACATGTAGACAGACATTCTTCTTTTAATATTCTTTTCCATTATGGTTTGGGGTTGGTAGATGCAAACTATTACATTTAGAATGGATAATTAGCTTAATTTTTGAGAAATCTTATAATAAGTCTAGAGAGTGGGAATTTACTGGGAAAGTAAATCATTCTTAGGTTTTAATTTGACATCTCATCAAATATTTAATAATCTGTGTTGTATGGGATACAAAGAAATACAGAGTAAATTCACTGCATTCAAAGAATAATTTAAATGAAAAAGTGCAGAGCATAAAAATATAAAAAGTTAAATATTTTATCTGAGCCTCAATTTAATTGCAGAATTGGACCATCTGACCATTCATTACATGTAGTCACAAATAACACTACATTTCTGAGAAGCTGTAGCTACATCTGGACAAGCTCAATGTCTTTGGTTATACTTCTGGGACAGTTTTTACATCTTACCTGGTTCTTAGTCAGGAGCTGAACTAGGCAAATTTTGGTCTTCTCTGAAACTTCCTAGGATTTCCTGTGATCCGGGAAATTAACTTAAAGGTAGACTCTTCCCTTGGAATCTCTAAATCTCAGGATTTTCTTCCTTTCCTTTCCTTCCTACCTTCCCTCCTTCCTTCCTTCCTTTCCCTCCCTCCTTTCCCTCCCTCCTTCCTTCCTTCCTTCCGTTGTCCTAAAATCCCTATCTTTTTAGCATCCTGAAAGCAGCTATGGCTATTGGATTGGCCAAGCTTGTTCTAATTAGGCCTGAATCTGGGTGGCTCTTGGGATGTTAGAGCTGTGCTGAATTTTATTTTATGGCAGGAAACAGGGAGTTTGGGTTATCCTTGTACTAGGTGTCAGTGAGCTGTACTTCCCCACTGTGTGGCTGGCTCATGTGGTTGTGTTAGGGAACCCAAAACAATTTAGTTGGTCTAGCCTTGTGTGCCTTCCTTAAGCTAATGTGACCACCTCAGAAGTAAGGCCCAAGGCACCAAAGGGAAGCCCTGTTGGTTCCTGCAATGCCTAGTCCTCTTTCCGAACTTCGTCCCACTTTGCTTTAGCTCTCTAGGCTACTGACTTTGCTCCATGTAACCCGTGGGGTGGATACTGTTGTGCTCCCAAATGTGATCTTGCCATATCCATGGACTTGACTTCATTTGTTTTCTGGCTCTTATGGCAGTGATTTCCATTGCTCCTTTACCCGCTGTGTTTCCTCAGTTAAACAGCCCTCTTAGTTAGATTTCAATCCAGTTTGAGAACCTGTCTCCAGTCCAGCTGCGACCTGGAGCTGCGTCTGAGGTGGGGATCTGTGCAGAGTGAGATAGTTATTCCACAGTTTTCTAATTAGTGGTATTTTTTCATAACATAAAATATGTACTGAATTGTGGAAAGTTTAAAAAATATAAAGAGTATAAAGAAAATAAATATGACTTGTAATCCCACCATTTAGGGAACTCCTTTGTTAATTTTTGGTACATTTACTACCTGAAATTTATATGTGTATGTAAATGACTGAATGAATACATTTTTAAAGGAGAAATGGATTATACTCTACATTCAGACTTTATGCTACTTTGTTCCTTAATACAAATAAATACTATGCCAACCTCATAAAAATCTTTATAAACACAATTTTAAGTGATTGCATAATATTTCAGCATACATGTGCTTTAAACTTAATATTTTATTCTGTTTTTAAAATTTGTGCTATTTTTTTCTCCTGGAAACCTCATTTTCTTCCTGGAAAAACAATGGCATTTGCTAGTATTATTTTTTCTTGATATCACTACATTTTGTCTTATATTTCTAACTATAATTATTTTTTAAAAAGAAGAATTATGAATGCTGGGATTCTTTTTCTTTTTGGCTGCGTTGGGTCTTCGTTGATGCAGGCAGGCTTTTCTCTAGCTGCGGCGAGCGGGGGCTACTCTTTGTTGCGGTGCGCAGGCTTCTCATTGCGGTGGCTTCTCTTATTGCGGAGCACGGGCTCTAGGCGCGGCGGGCTTCAGTAGTTGTGGCGCGTGGGCTCTAGAGCGCAGGCTCAGTAGCTGTAGCGCACGGGCTTAGTTGCTCCGCGGCATGTGGGATCTTCCCGGACTAGGGCTCAAACCTGTGTCCCCTGCATTGGCAGGAGGATTCTTAACCACTGCACCACCAGGGAAGCCCGAATGCTGGGATTCTTAAATGCAAAGTAATTTTACCTTTGTGAAAGGATTCAATTTTTTTAACTTTCCTTTTATTTCCTTTCATAAGTGAATTAGCTTTGGGTATTTTTGAAGATTTAGAGTCTTATTAACTTAATGGAGTAACAACTGAATCTCCAGGTTCTTTAGGAATAGAATTCTAATGTCTGAGGAAGACTAGCTAACCAGAATTTCAGTTTCACTTTTCTAGGGAGAATAAAGATTGTACTTCGAAAAATGTCCCTGACGCTTTCAGACCAATGAGCAGCTCCTTTTATAAACTATCAGAAACTTCAGAAGTAGAATTATTTTCTGTTTCATCTCTTTATCTCCCCAATATCCAGTCCACGCTCCACCACTGTCTGGCTGTGAGTTTTTGGCCAAATGGTGAACCTCTCCAATCCTCAGTTTCCTCCTGTGTGAAACTGGGATGATGGTTATACTGTTCTCAGGGGTTGTGGCAGAGGTTACAGATGCCCTGCACAGTCTCTAGCCTGGCTCATTAAAGTTTAGGTATTATTTATGGTGTTATTATGCTGCTGGTGGAGATAGTGCAACATGGTGGTTAATGTCGTGGACTTTGGAGTAAGCCTACCTAGGTTCAAACCTGGACTGCCACTGACTAGTTCTGTGGCCTTGGAAAGTCACTTATCCTCTGGGGCCTCAGTCTTCTCATCTGTAAAAGAGGTATAATAATAGCATCTACCCCATGGGATTTTTAAGAGGATAAATTATTGTAATATGTATTTGTAATAAAAAGTACTGAGAACAATGTCTAGCAAGTGCTGTATGTGTGATTGTTTAAATCGAATAGAATACCTGATCCATATATATATTTTTTCTGATCCATATTTTAAGTAATAGGTGGGTGAAGTAGTTACAGAGCAAAAGTAAATCATGTCGCTTTTGTTTCCTTACATGTGTAACATTTCCTTTTCTTTGAAGTGTTCAGTAACCAGAGGAACTGCGTGCTTTGAGATCGTTGGCCTGAAGGGTGCTCAATTTGGCCAGTCCCCAAGGAGGTACTTGCCAAATTGCTAGGATGGAACGTAAATGACTCAGTCATCAAAATCTGAGATGAGTCAGCTGATGCCTATCTTAGAGTCTTTAGTAGAACCCCACCAAGAACACAAGAGAAGTACTATGAATAGGTAACCTTCTCTGTATATGTTTATGGGACTATTGCCATCCTTTCTAGGGCAGGAGAGTAGTTGTGGATTAGAGAGACTGATTTGCTTTTAGAGATTAAATGTCTCGGACTATCCCTGGGCCAAAAGGAGTTCACACAGAACGAAGAAAATATAAACAGTGTAACTCTATTTCTCTTACACTAAGGCTCTTCATAAAGAATGATCCAATAGGCTAGAAGATTTTGAAGCAAATTAAAATTATTTTCCACAAGGCACATGAGCATTTTGATTGCTTCCCTATGTTTTAGAACTATTAAGAGTTCTTCAAATGAGGTCCAAAGTGCAACAAAACATAATCATCCAACTTGGAAGGCAGCCATGGAATGGGATGACTGAATAAATATTACCATGTAGCCTCATTTATCTCAGGCTTTAGTGCGAATGGGAGAGAGGTTGGGGAGGGATTTCCTGCCAAAATCCAAGGTTAAACCCGAAGAGAAGTTAGTACCCTCCAGGGGCCATTTTTTTCTCCATTATGAGCCTTGGCTATGATTTCATTTCAATGATTATTTTTAAAAATTGTATTTTGAATGGGGGTAGGCAAAGCTGGTTTTGAACATGTATAATTTGAAAATTCATCTAGAAGTGTGATGGTCAATTTGAATAGATGAATATACTTCAGCTGCTGACCTATTCTTCAATATGTTTTTGTTTGCTGACAAATTAGGGCTATTAAAAATTCCTTGCAATAGAGGTATTTGATTGTTTAAAGTGAGATTGTAGATACCTCCGTCAGCCTTTGACAGGGGACACAAACCATAATTTGGGAACTGTAATGTAAACCTTGAGACAACGAAGTAACTTAACAGACCTGAGTCAAGCATAAACAATGAAGTGGTCTGAAAGGATTGGTCTCCCCAAAATGGCACGTTCCACGGAAGAATGCTTTCTCTGTTTGATCTGTCACTAGAGCTCTCAAAACATGACACTCCTTGAACATAATATACTTTGATGATAAACTAGATTAACTTTCCCAGTGCAAGTGAAAGGCCACCTGTTGCCAGAATGGCCATATTCCTCATTGGCTGTCTTGTAGCTGTCATCACTTCAATGCAATCTGCAACCGACATGCTGGAATATAATGAATATGTCAGAAGTTGGAGGTCAGCCATCCAAGTACATGAAAACTTGGCTCGCCTACAGTGTCAGCATGGAGGCCTCCCCTATCATCTCGTGCAGAGGATTTCTGCACCACTTGATTTGTTTGCACAGGATTTGTTGCTGTTGGATGGGGCGTATTTCTGAGAGGCTTTTTGACAGTCCGTTCAAATATTTTCACTGTGGAAAAAATAGGGCTTCTGGTTTCAAGCTCTTCAAATAATAATAGATGGTGTAAAATGCCAAGGTACCTGATGGTGGTGGGGGTCTGTTGTTGCTTTTTACTGGAAATATCCACAGAGCCCGTTAGAAGTGTTTTGATTGGAGTGGGGAGGAGGGTTGGCTGGAAGATCAGAGCCACTAAAGAAATTGTAGGGATGCTCAGTTTCTGCCTTCTCCTCCCCACCTGTAACATATAGTGGTGCTGGATCCGTTGGGCCACAAACTCTTGCTAAATAGGGAAATATAAAGTAGTGCATCATATTTATTTATATGTCAAATATTTACATATCATATGCAATATAGTGCGGATCACTTTTCCGGGTCACAGTATTAAGGAACAATGTGAGATTCTTATTTATTCATGGAATATCTGTTCTTTCTTCTCAAAAAGTGAAGCATGTTTTAGCTAACAGCATCAGGAAGAAGCTTTCTGAAGTCTTGGTCAGTATGATGAAAGAATCATGAGTAGTTCCATTGGCTAAAAGTAAGAGAGCTTAAAATCAGTCTTAGCTGTTGTTAAACGCTTGCCCCAAACCTTTAAAGGCCAACTAAAAGGAGAATTCTGTTCTTGGCTTTAACTTGGGCAGAGTTGCTCAACCTTGACACTGTTGACATTTTGGATTGGATAATTCTTTGTGGGTGGGGGACCGTCCTGTGCACTGTGGGATGTTTAGCAGCATCCCTAGTCTCTACCCACTAGATGCCAGTAACACCTTCCCAGTCATGGTAATAAAAAAAAATGTCTCCAGATGTCTCAAATTACCTATCGTCCCCTGGAACTCACTTGGGGGCAAAACTGCCCCTGATTGAGAAACCCTGACTTAGTTGGATACTGGGTTCCTAGAAGTATATTACATTGCAATATCATAAAGGAGCAAATTACATGCATAAACCCATCCTCCTAACTTTACCTCCCCAGTTTTAATATCAAAATATCAACCGAAAAGGAGCGGGAAGTTTATTACACTCCGTACAGTAATTCATGTTCATACATCCTAAAAATATGGGTTTGGGTAGCCAAGGGCCTAAGATTATCTTCTGGAGGTTTTGATAATAACAGCAATAATGGCTCTCATTTACGGAGGGGTAATTACAGTACCCCACCCTGTGCTAAGTCATGTGCTATTTCACTTGATCCTTGCAACAAATGTAGGCGTTAACTACATTGTCATACTCTCTTATCAGATGAGCACACAGAGCTTGGGGCATTTAAAGAATTTGCCTAAACTTGTACCCTTAGTAAGAAACAGTTTGTGTTTAAATTCAGGTGATCCCACCCAGAACATGTAAAATGAACTACTTATACATTGTTTCTCCCTTTGTGGACTGGGTTACAGCTGCTTCCAGGGACTGCAGGTCGCCGGGCCTCCACAGCTGACGCTCAGCAGATTTCTTTCTAGCACTTTCACATAATTTAGGTCTCAGTGAGTCACATCCTATAATCGTTTTATAAGAACGAAGTGGCAAATAGCTAATTTAAAATTATCCCTGTCAAAAGAAGATAAGAAAATTACGTGTGGGTTTGATAAAAAACATTTTATATCTCTTCTAAAACACTTGTTAAATTTTATCGAGATGTGACCTTATTTTTTTTTTTAATTATTTATTTTTGGCTGTGTTGGGTCTTTGTTGCTGCGCGTAGGCTTTCTCTAGCTGCAGCGAGCAGGGGCTATTCTTCGTTGCGGTGCGCGTGCTTCTCATTGTGGTGGCTTCTCTTGTTGCAGAGCAAGGGCTCTAGGCGTGCAGGTTTCAGTAGTTGTGGCACGAGGGCTCAGTAGTTGTGGCTTGCGGGCTCTAGAGGGCAGGCTCAGTAGTTGTGACACACGGGCTTAGTTAACTGCTCCATGGCATGTGGGATCTTCCCGGACCAGGGATCGAACCTGTGTCCCCTGCATTGGCAGGCGGATTCTTAACCACTGCACCACCAGGGAAGTCCCTCAAGATGTGACCTTATAAATATAAACTTAGACCTCTAATGTCCTGGCAAGCTGTACGCTCTGTGGGAATTTGAATCCACGTTCAGTATTTAATTTGTGTGAATTAACTCAGTGTTTAATTTTTTCTGATTGTTTCCATTATCTTTAACATTTTCTACATGTGTTGACAAGGGGAAATATGTGACTATTACATCCCTTTTTTTTTCTCTTGCCCTGCGGTTTATAAACGAGTGAAATTGTCAAAAGTCAGGCAGATTGAACAAAACAAAACAAAACCAAAAGAAACAAAAACAGAGACACCTATTAATCCACAGCCTAGAAAATGAACTAACACATTTGCCCTCATCTATTCTTTCTTAGTCCATTGTCAGAGGTCCTTTTTTCCCCCTTCTTTATTTATATATCCTTTTAATCATCACTTCAGTTTACCTTCACTTATTCTGTTGCCATTCCCCAAATTGATCATAGACATAATATAAAAAGAGCCTTTTCTCTTAGTTTTTTTTTTTTTAAGTCAGTGCATTAGACCATTTTTTCATTAGCACTTAGCAGATACTCATTAAACATTTACTGCCTCATGGAGCCCAGTAGACAAATCAGAGTAGGAAACACAGCAAAATGCAAGATACAGAAAAAGTGCAGCCATGTGGAGGATAACTATACTGCCATGAAGTGGTGGGGCACAGGAGGGGCAGTGAATTGTTATTACCGTAGTTCACTGATTGCTTTTGAAGTACTCTTTATCGTGGAGAATTTTTTTTTTTTGACATCTTTATTGGAGTATAATTGCTTTAAAATGGTGTGTTAGAATCTGCTTTATAACAAAGTGAATCAGTTATACTTATGTTCCCATATCTCTTCCCTCTTGCGTCTCCCTCCCTCCCACCTTCCCTATCCCACCCCTCTAGGTGGTCACAAAGCACCGAGCTGATCTCCCTGTGCTATGCGGCTGCTTCCCACTAGCTATCTGTTTTACGTTCGGTAGTGTATATATGCCTATGCCACTCTCTCGCTTTGTCACAGCTTACCCTTCCCCCTCCCCATATCCTCAAGTCCATTCTCTAGTAGGTCTGTGTCTTTATTCCTGTCTTACCCCTAGCTTCTTCATGACATTTTTTTTTCTTAGATTCCATATATATGTGTTAGCATACGGTATTTGTCCTTCTCTTTCTGACTTACTTCACTCTGTATGACAAACTCTAGGTCCATCCACCTCATTACAAATAGCGCAATTTTGTTTCTTTTTATGGCTGAGTAATATTCCATTGTATATATGTGCCACATCTTCTTTATCCGTTCATCCGATGATGGATACTTAGGTTGTTTCCATCTCCGGGCTATTGTAAATAGAGCTGCAATGAACATTGTGGTACACGACTCTTTTTGAATTACGGTTTTCTCAGGGTTATATGCCCAGTAGTGGGATTGCTGGGTCATATGGTAGTTCTATTTGTAGTTTTTTAAGGAACCTCCGTACTGTTCTCCATAGTGGCTGTACCAATTCACATTCCCACCAACAGTGCAAGAGGGTTCCCTTTGCTCAACACCCTCTCCAGCATTTATTGTTTCTAGATTTTTTGATGATGGCCATTCTGACCGGTGTGGGATGATATCTCATTGTAGTTTTGATTTGCATTTCTCTAATGATTAGTGATGTTGAGCATTCTTTCATGTGTTTGTTGGCAGTCTGTATATCTTCTTTGGAGAAATGTCTGTTTAGGTCTTCTGCCCATTTTTGGATTGGGTTGTTTGTTTTTTTGTTATTGAGCTGCATGAGCTGCTTGTAAATTTTGGAGATTAATCCTTTGTCAGTTGCTTCATTTGCAAATATTTTCTCCCATTCTGAGGGTTGTCTTTTGGTCTTGTTTATGGTTTCCTTTGCTGTGCAAAAGCTTTGAAGTTTCATTAGGTCCCATTTGTTTATTTTTGTTTTTATTTCCATTTCTCTAGGAGGTGGGTCAAAAAGGATCTTGCTGTGATTTATGTCATAGAGTGTTCTGCCTATGTTTTCCTCTAAGAGTTTGATAGTTTCTGGCCTTACATTTAGGTCTTTAATCCATTTTGAGCTTATTTTTGTGTATGGTGTTAGGGAGTGATCTAATCTCATACTTTTACATGTTCCTGTCAAGTTTTGCCAGCACCACTTATTGAAGAGGCTGTCCTTTCTCCACTGTACATTCCTGCCTCCTTTATCAAAGATAAGGTGACCATATGTGCGTGGGTTTATCTCTGGGCTCTCTATCCTGTTCCATTGATCTATCTTTCTGTTTTTGTGCCAGTACCATACTGTCTTGATTACTGTAGCTTTGTAGTATAGTCTGAAGTCAGGGAGCCTGATTCCTCCAGCTCCGTTTTTCGTTCTCAAGATTGCTTTGGCTATTCGGGGTCTTTTGTGTTTCCATACAAATTGTGCACTTTTTTGTTCTAGTTCTGTGAAAAATGCCAGTGGTAGTTTGATAGGGATTGCTTTGAATCTGTAGATTGCTTTGGGTAGTAGAGTCATTTTCACAATGTTGATTCTTCCAAACCAAGAACATGGTATATCTCTCCATCTATTTGTATCATCCTTAATGTCTTTCATCAGTGTCTTATAATTTTCTGCATACAGGTCTTTTGTCTCCTTAGGCAGGTTTATTCCTAGATATTTTATTCTTTTTGTTGCAATGGTAAATGGGAGTGTTTTCTTGATTTCACTTTCAGATTTTTCATCATTAGTATATAGGAATGCCAGAGATTTCTGTGCATTAATTTTGTATCCTGCTACTTTACCAAATTCATTGATTAGCTCTAGTAGTTTTCTGGTAGCATCTTTAGGATTCTCTATGTAGAGTATCATGTCATCTGCAAACAGTGACAGCTTTACTTCTTCTTTTCCGATTTGGATTCCTTTTATTTCCTTTTCTTCTCTGATTGCTGTGGCTAAAACTTCCAAAACTATGTTGAATAAGAGTGGTGAGAGTGGGCAACCTTGTCTTGTTCCTGACCTTAGTGGAAATGCTTTCAGTTTTTCGCCATTGAGGATGATGTTGGCTGTGGGCTTGTCATATACGGCCTTTATTATATTGAGGAAAGTTCCCTCTACACCTACTTTCTGCAGGGTTTTTATCATAAATGGGTGTTGAATTTTGTCAAAAGCTTTCTCTGCATCTATTGAGATGATCATATGGTTTTTCTCCTTCAATTTGTTAATATGGTTAATCACATTGATAGATTTGCGTATATTGAAGAATCCTTGCATTCCTGGAATAAACCCCACTTGATCATGGTGTATGATCCTTTTAATGTGCTGTTGGATTCTGTTTGCTAGTATTTTGTTGAGGATTTTTGCATCTATGTTCATCAGTGATATTGGCCTGTAGTTTTCTTTCTTTGTGACATCCTTGTCTGGTTTTGGTATCAAGGTGATGGTGGCCTCGTAGAATGAGTTTGGGAGTGTTCCTCCCTCTGCTATATTTTGGAAGAGTTTGAGAAGAATAGGTGTTAGCTCTTCTCTAAATGTTTGATAGAATTCGCCTGTGAAGCCATCTGGTCCTGGGCTTTTGTTTGTTGGAAGATTTTTAATCACAGTTTCAATTTCAGTGTTTGTGATTGGTCTGTTCATCTTTTCTATTTCTTCCTGATTCAGTCTTGGCAGTTTGTGCATTTCTAAGAATTTGTCCATTTCTTCCAGATTGTCCATTTTATTGGCATAGAGTTGCTTGTAGTAATCCCTCATGATTTTTTTTATTTCTGCAGTGTCAGTTGTTACTTCTCCTTTTTCATTTGTAATTCTATTGATTTGAGTCTTCTCCTTTTTTTTCTTGATGAGTCTGGCTAATGATTTATCAATTTTGTTTATCTTCTCAAAGAACCAGCTTTTAGTTTTATTGATCTTTGCTATTGTTTCCTTCATTCTCTTTTTCGTTTATATCTGATCTGATTTTTATGATTTCTTTCCTTCTGCTAACTTTGGGGTTTTTTGTTCTTCTTTCTCTAATTGCTTTAGGTGCAAGGTTAGGATGTTTATTCGAGATGTTTCCTGTTTCTTAAGGTAGGATTGTATTGCTATAAACTTCCCTCTTAGAACTACTTTTGTTGCATCCCATATGTTTTGGGTCATCGTGTCTCCGTTGTCATTTGTTTCTAGGTATTTTTTGATTTCCTCTTTGATTTCTTCAGTGATCACTTCGTTATTAAGTAGTGTATTGTTTAGCCTCCACGTGTTTGTATTTTTCACAGATCTTTTCCTGTAATTGATATCTAGTCTCATAGCGTTGTGGTCGGAAAAGATACTTGATACAATTTCAATTTTCTTAAATTTACCAAGGCTTGATTTGTGACCCAAGATATGATCTATCCTGGAGAATGTTCCATGAGCACTTGAGAAAAATGTGTATTCTGTTGTTTTTGGATGGAATGTCCTATAAATATCAATTAAGTCCATCTTGTTTAATGTATCATTTAAAGCTTGTGTTTCCTTATTTATTTTCATTTTGGGTGATCTGTCCATTGGTGAAAGTCGGGTGTTAAAGTCCCCTACTGTGAATGTGTTAAGGTCGATTTCCCCTTGTATGGCTGTTAGTATTTGCCTTATGTATTGAGGTGCTCCTATGTTGGGTGCATAAATATTTACAATTGTTATATCTTCTTCTTGGATCGATCCCTTGATCATTATGTAGTGTCCTCTTTGTCTCTTCTAACAGTCTTTATTTTAAAGTCTATTTTGTCTGATATGAGAATTGCTACTCCAGCTTTCTTTTGGTTTCCATTTGCATGGAGTATCTTTTTCCATCCCCTCCCATTCAGTCTGTATGTGTCTCTAGGTCTGAAGTGGGTCTCTTGTAGACAGCATATATATGGATCTTGTTTTTGTATCCATTCAGCCAGTCTGTGTCTTTTGGTGGGAGCATTTAATCCATTTACATTTAAGGTAATTATCGATATGTATGTTCCTATTCCCATTTTATTAATTGTTTTGGGTTTGTTATTATAGGTCTTTTCCTTCTCTTGTGTTTCTTGCCTAGGGAGGATCCTTTAGCATTTGTTGGAAAGCTGGTTTGGTGGTGCTGAACTCTCTCAGCTTTTGTTTGTCTGTAAAGGTTTCAATTTCTCCATCAAATCTGAATGAGATCCTTGCTGGGTAGAGTAATTTGGTTGCAGGTTTTTCTCCTTCATCACTTTCAGTATGTCCTGCCACTCCCTTCTGGCTTGTAGAGTTTCTGCTGAGAGATCAGCTGTTAACCTTATGGGGATTCCCTTGTGTGTTATTTGTTGTTTTTCCCTTGCTGCTTTTAATATGCTTTCTTTGTATTTAGTTTTTGACAGTTTGATTAATATGTGTCTTGGCGTATTTCTCCTTGAATTTATCCTGTATGGGACTCTCTGTGCTTCCTGGACTTGATTAACGATTTCCTTTCCCATATTAGGGAAGTTTTCAACTATAATCTCTTCAAATATTTTCTCAGTCCCTTTCTTTTTCTCTTCTTCTTCTGGAACCCCTATAATTCGAATGTTGGTGCGTTTAATGTTGTCCCAGAGGTCTCTGAGACTGTCCTCAGTTCTTTTCATTCTTTTTTCTTTATTCTGCTCTGCAGTAGTTATTTCCACTATTTTATCTTCCAGGTCACTTATCCGTTCTTCTGCCTCATTTATTCTGCTATTGATCCCATCTAGAGTATTTTTCATTTCATTTATTGTGTTGTTCATCATTGTCTGTTTCATCTTTTTTTCTTCTAGGTCCTTGTTAACTGTTTCTTGCATTTTGTCCATTCTATTTCCAAGATTTTTGATCATCTTTACTATCATTATTCTGAACTCTTTTTCAGGTAGACTGCCTATTTCCTCTTCATTTGTTAGGTCTGGTGGGTTTTTATCTTGCTCCTTCATCTGCTGTGTGTTTTTCTGTCTTCTCATTTTGCTTATCTTACTGTGTTTGGGGTCTCCTTTTTGCAGGCTGGAGGTTCGTAGTTCCCATTGTTTTTGGTGTCTCTCCTCAGTGGCTCAGTGGTCGTGCTCAGTGGGGCGTGTAGGTTTCCTGGTGGAGGGGACTGTTGCCTGTGTCCTGGTGGATGAGGCTGGATCTCGTCTTTCTGGTGGGCAGGTCCACGTCTGGTGGTGTGTTTTGGTGTGTCTGTGGACTTATTATGATTTCAGGCAGCCTCTCTGCTCATGGGTGTGGTTGTCTTCCTGTCTTGCTAGTTGTTTGGCATAGGGTGTCCAGCACTGTAGCTTGCTGGTCGTTGAGTGAAGCTGGGTGTTGGTGTTGAGATGGAGATCTCTGGGAGATTTTTGCCGTTTGATATTACGTGGAGCTGGGAGGTCTGTTGTGGACCAGTGTCCTGAAGTTGGCTCTCCCGCCTCAGAGGCACAGCACTGACTCCTGGCTGTAGCACCAAGAGCCTTTCATCCACGTGGCTTATCTGTAAAGTATGCAACATCAACGTGTGCTATCCTGCGTGGCTGAGCGGGAGAGGAACAAGCTCTGCTCCACAGCACGGCAAAAAGCAAAAAACCCCTCACGCAACTGCGTCTGCACACACGCGTGTTCCGTCGCTGGGCTCTCTAAGGGCGATTCAGCCTAACTTGTTGTGGCCAGGTCGGGCCTATCATGGAGAATTTTAAACATCTACAAAAGTAGAAAGCCTGGTAAATGAACCCCCATACACTTTTAGTCACTCCAAAAGTCCTCAAACCATGGCCAGTCATGTCACATACTGTATTAATTATCTATTGGGGTAAAATGAATTACCCCAAATTTAGCAGTTTAAAACCACATACATTTATTATCTCACAGTTTCTGTGGAGTAGGTCTCTAGATGGGTCTTTTTTGTATCCTCTGGCTTTGGGTCTCTCACAAGTCTGTAGTCATCTCAGATCTCACCTGAAGGGTCCACTTCCAAGCTTACTCAAGTGGTCGTTGGCAGGATTCAGTTTCGAGAGCTGTTGATGGGAGGCCTCCCTCCTTCCTTTCCACATGGACATCTCTATAGAGCATCTCACAACATGGCAGCTTGCTTCATCAGATTGCCCACAAGAAGGAGAGCAAGAGAGGGTGAACAAGAAGGGAAGTTACAGTCTTTTGAACCTAATCATAAAAGAAGTATCCCATCATCCTTGCTCAGTTCTGTTCTTTAGAAAAAAGTCACCAAGTCCACCCCACACTCAAGGGGAAGGTATTACATAAGGGTGTAACTACCGGAAGGTGGGGACAATAGGGAACTGTTTTAGGAGTCTGCCCATCCCACATACACATTCGCATTCTTTCTACCCGCCCAGATTATTTTGAAGCAGGTCCCGGATTTCATATCATCCCTTCTGTAACTGTTTTAACGTGTATTCATAAAAGATAAGGGTTCTTTTGTAAAATACATAACCAAAGCACCATTATTTCACCGAAAATTTAATAATAATTCGCTAATATTTTCAAATATGCAATCAGTGTTCAAATTTCCAATTGCCTCATGAATGTAGTAATCCATTGAGATATATTCATGTTTTTAAAATGTCTTCTAAGTCCCTTTTTAATCTACTGTTTTCCCCTTCTCTTTCCTTTTTTTCCTTCCTTGTAATTTATTTGAAACAGCTAGCTTGTTTGACCTGTAGAGTTTCCTGCAGTCTGAGTTTTGCTGATTGGATTCCTGAGTTAAAGTTTATCACATTCCTAATATTTCCATATAAATTGATAAGTATTGATTTTTAAGATGGCAGTATTTACACATTGAAATCAAGGTGCATCTTACCATCAAAGGCATTGCATAATTTCTCAGGTGACAGTTATGATACTGTTGTCGTTGCTTCAGCATGAGCAAACTCGTCTTGACTATATTGTTATCGCTTCAGTTGAATTATGTACATTGTCCCTATTACGTGTGTTGAGTTTTATTGCTGTTTAAATTTTTTTTTCAAGAAGATTATATTTTGATTTTGCATTGAAAGAAAAAGTCACTGCAAGTTCAGGAAAACACAGAAACAGAACAGAGGGGGTTAAATTTGGTTCATTCATGACTGGGCCACTAAAATCCCTTGATGTTTCAGGCTGCAAACCTGAAAAAATAAAGGACATTTAAAGAAGGAATGGAAGTCCTGATGTTGTCCGAAATGGATCAAGGAAGCACCAACATCAGCATTTGCCAACAGAGCGTCAGTCCCTTGGAATAAAATTCCACGGTCAGTAGCGGAGCGCTCTTTCAAGTTCTATTCAAGATATATATTATCCTTCAATAAAATAGTGTGGAAAAACACAGAGATCAATGGCTTTGAATATAAAAGTGATTCCTGTTGGATTATTATTTTTTTTCAGAATATTCTGTTGGCTTCAGGAAATACTAAGTGAAAACAAAACTAACAAAATTACATCACTAGTATTAGTCTAATTAAGGCACAGGAATAGGATGGGAAGGAAATACGTCAAATTGCTATCAATATTGATGAGATTCTGGGACATACATTTTTCCTTTATATTTTGTTATTGTGTTGTTTTCCTGAATTATTTACAATCACAAGAATACCTTTTAAAATCAAGGGGAAAAAACCCCAGTAAATATTCTTGTAAAAGCACCATGTCAGAGAAGTGACAAGCCAGATTGTGGGATGGCTTCTGTAGGGAGGCTGTGAGGTTCTCAGGCTTGTAGGCTGCAAGGTGAATTTTAGTTTTTGACCTTGGAGGCTCTTGGAAGTCTTCCTGTGGATGGACCACTGCCTTCTCCCCGCTTGGGACGTGCCCCATCCATCCGGACTCTGGAACTGTTTCAGTGCTGTCTGTGAGGGATGTTCTTCAATCCTTGCTAATTTTTGCCCGAAGTGCTCAAGTATGTTGTTCTCATGGTGATCTTGGAGTTCAGAAAGGTCTGTTGGATTCTTCAGGTGAAGAACTTTTTGTAGCATCTTAATCATTGGCATTTTTGCTAATATTTTCCTTTTTGTGGATACTACATGGGATGATAAATGGTATAAATCTCTAAAAATAAGTTTTAAGAAATCATTCCAATAAATGTAAAATAAAAAATTCTAAATGATAGGAAGGTACTTGTATCAGTTTAATTGGCAGGGTTTTTTTTCCTTAGTCATTTTGAAAATAATTGTGTGTTTTTCAGTTAAGTGACCAGTTTCAATGAAATGCATTACTAACAATAAAACTAATAAAATTAAATAAAATAAAAAAACCTCTGTCCTCTAGAGCTAGGTTTAGGGGATTGGGGATTTGTCTTTTCTCTCCTCATATGTCTCTTCTTGCTGATAATCCCATATTTCCTTGATACCAGATATCATAAGTTGTTAGATACATCATGAATTTTATAACAACTTTTCAGAAAAAAGAAGCACCTATAAAATCTCAAAACTTTTTTTTCCTGATAGGCATACATTCTTCAGTTTTTAAGTTTGGTTGGAGCCTCAGCTTTTCTCACAGTCAAAGTCTGAATGTTCTCCTGAGTCGATTTTGGTTTGGACACTATCTGTAGCACCATGGTGACCTCCTCCACTCCACCTCAAAACCTATCTTTTATAATCTGTTCCTCTTTAGCATATTTAAGAACAAAGGACATTTCAAGGCATATCTCAGTATTCAGGCTTGATGAACAATTCCTGTGTGGTTAAAATCATCATTATACTTTTCCCTCTTAATTGAATTTTATATTAATGGACATTAAACAGTTCTTAAGTATCAACTGGGTTTTTCTGATAGATGGATGCTGGTACCAGAATGATCACTAGAATTCAAGAAAAGATATCATCAAACCTTCATAGTTTTGAGAAACCTATTCCTATTCCAAGAGATTTGGCAATTTCTGTTGCCTTTAATTGTATTTTGTAGAGCCTGACAATATTCTGCAAAGACAATTATTGTTTGTTTCTCTGTTAAATTTTAATATATTCTTTTTTGAAGACATTTTCAAGGACAACTGGAATCCAAACTTAAAATAAGGTTCAACTACATGCCATGCAAACAAGGCTTATTTCCCAGCTTAGGTGAGACTCAGATGAATCTATAACCTTCTACACACGTGCTAATTTGCACATGTGCAGGCATTGACATCTATGTCACAACTCACTTCTCTGCCAAGTTTCTATTGGCACTGACTGTAAATTACATACAATTTTGAGATATGTTAAAATGTGAAAAGTTCTGCATCTTAGACTTGATGAAATACAGTAGTAAATAACATTTATCGATTGTGTGTAATATGCTAGATACCTGTATTATTTCACTTAATTTTCATAATTACCCTATAAAGCAGTGCTGTTATTGTCTCAGTTTTACAGATGAAGAAAACTGAGTCTTGGGGAGTTTAAGTCATTAGCCTAAGGAAAAGGCAGAATTGAGTCAAAGCTTGAACTTGAAGGCACATAGGATCTTTACTTCCCTGCTTCTCTCTTGGTAATGCACTATTAGCACTGTCGGGTGAACTTTCTATTATGGAAATGTTCTCTGTGCTGTCCAACATGGCAGTCACTAGCCTCCTGGGGCTGTTGAGCATTTGAAATGTGCTTAGTATGACTGAGCAATTAAAATTAATGTTATTTAATTTTAATTTAGATGGACACATGTGGCTGGTGGCTCCCACACTGGAGAGTGCAACACTAGAATGAAGGTCACTATAGTCTCACGATAATTCTAAAGAGTTGAGGACACAGAGTTCACTTTTGTGCTTGCAAAAGTCAGGTCTACACAATTGCAAATATTCGGAAGTAATTACTTCTCTGAGACAACTTGACTATTCTCATGGCTTTTTGGAAGCTGGTCAGCAAATTTTAAACAAGAAGGGGCAGCTAGAAAACTATCTTACCACTGATCGGAGTACTTACTCATGATCTAGAGAAGTCCCTTATGGGATTCTTCTTAGGTCTACTGTGATGTGTTTTTGTTGATGTTGTTATTTTTTCTTTTTTTTTTTACAGTTTAAATATTTCATTTATTTATTTGGCTGTGCCAGGTCTTAGTTGTGGCATGCGGGATCTTTGTTGCTGCATGCAAGATCTTCATTGTGGCATGTGGGATCTTTAGTTGTGGCACGTGGAATATTTTAGTTGAGGCACACAGGATCTTTTAGTTGTGGCACGTGGGATCTAGTTCCCTGACCAGGGATCGAACCCAGGCACCCTATATTGGTAGCGTGGGGTCTTAACCACTGGACCACCAGGGAAGTCCCTTGTTGATGTTGTTATTAATCCTGTATTTTACATTTTACCTACCAGTTTGCAGTTATCTTATGAAACTTTCCCAAACATTCTATAAGGTAAGTAGATTGGTATTACCATTCCTGTTTTACAGATGAGGAAATTAAGACTCTGGGGTCACCCAGATAAGGAGTGACTTACCTGGGGTTGTTATCTAGATCTTTGGACTTCTTATCTGTTGTGCTTTCCATACTAGGAGCTATTTCTCCACTTTTGCATTCAAGCATATTTTATTTAAAAACGCACAAACACCAAACAGACTGCAGGAAGAAACTCTGACTTTGGGTGGGGATGATTCCAGGCAAGCTGGTAGAATAAGGAGTCACCCAATGGGCATTGGCCCTCCCAAAGGAAGCCTTTACCAATGGCTTGAGTAATGTCACTGTTTTCAGGGTGACTGGCTTCAAGCCAGGTGGTTGCGGTGGAAGATCAGTTGCTGGGGCACTAATTCTGCTTCTTCTCAATGTGACCGTTTTATTTTGCACTTCGTAGAGAAAATGAGTAGGACATAATATCAATTACTTCTTGGGTATTTTGGTTGGCTTCAAGTACTTTTCCTTTTGTAATTAAGTGGGAAAGGGAAAACAGATGGTTACCTTGTCAAATCTCGTTTTCAAGTTAAATACACAGCCCTCATTTCTAAGTAGGCTAATTCCCCCCCCCTTTTTTTTTTTGTGGTACGCGGGCCTCTCACTGTTTCGGCCTCTCCCGTTGTGGAGCACAGGCTCCGGACGCACAGGCTCAGCGGCCATGGCTCACGGGCCCAGCCGCTCCACAGCACGCGGGATCCTCCCGGACTGGTGCATGAACCCGTGTCCCCTGCATCGGCAGGCGGACCCCCAACCACTGCGCCACCAGGGAAGCCCCAATTCCCTTTTAATGGGGATGCTTTAAAATAGGGAGACACTGGTGGTTTTGCATAGGATCTAATGAATGTGTACATAATGTCACCTGCTTGGACAGTGCACTTGGAAAAAATGCCTTAATTTTTATGGAAGTACCACCTGTAATCTTCTGTTGTCTGGAACGGTAATCATTTAGCTTCTCTGTACTTTAGTCTCTTCAGGGTTTTACCTTCTGTACATATAGCCAGAGCACATACAGGGAGCATTGATATGTATCTGGGCACTGGAAGGTGCCATTCAGTTGGAGATTACAGAAACAGTGGGAGAGTTCTGCAGATCGTCCCACTGTCACCTCATTTTGGTTACTTTTTGGACATTGAGGAGGAGCTGCAGAGATGAAGGAATAATAATTACTCAAAACTGGAAGTCGTTTCTTTCTTTTTTTAAATTTTATTTTATTGAAGTATAGTTGATATACAGTGTTGTATTAATTTCTACTGTACAGCAAAGTGATTCCATCATACATATATATATATATACACATCCTTTTTCATATTCTCTTCCATTATGGTTTATCGCAGGATATTGAATATAGTTCCCTGCGCTATATAGTGGGACCTTGTTGTTCATCCATTCTATATGTTATAATAGTTTGCATCTGCTAACCCCAAACTCCCAGTCCATCCCTCTCCCACCCCCTCCCCCTTGGCAACCACAAGTCTGTTCTCTATGTCTGTGGGTCTGTTTCTCTTTTGTAGATATGTTCATTTGTGTCATATTTTAGATTCCACATATAAGTGGCATCATATGGTATTTGTCTTTTCTCCTTATGGCTTACTTCACTTAGTATGATAATCTGTAGGTCCATCCATGTTGCTGCAAATGGCATTATTTCATTCTCTTTTATTGGAAGCCATCTCTTTCTGTCCCACTTACTTCCTAGAACAATGAGGACCAATTGATTAGGGAGATCTTAGACCCTTTCCAGAATTATCCTCCATATTAAGGAGAAAACAGAAAAAAAATACCTTCAGTTTAAAAAAATTCTTTTTTTGAGATGGTGTGAAAACGAGAAGCTGGTCTTCTTGTCTTTGCCAATCCTAACGTCTCTTTTTCACACCTTTTTATGAGTGTCTCCTTACTTCCTTGCCCTTATAAAGTCACACTCTCTGAATTGGCCACATTACACAGAATAAAAGTAGACTTCCAGACAAAGAGAGAGCCTAGATTCTGCCTCTGTTTCTAGAAAAACATGAGATTCTTGTCACTGCTTTTTTGTTAATCAACAATTTATTGAGCACCTAGTGTGTACTTAGAACTGTGTTGGAATTTTCTTTCTTGCCCTGAAGCAGAACACATTGATTTTTTAAAAAGATTTAATTAATTAATTAATTGGCTGCATTGGGTCTTTGTTGCTGCGCACAGGCTTTCTCTAGTTGCGGTGAGCAGGGGCTACTCTTCATTGCGGTGCGCGGGCTTCTCTTGTTGCGGAGCACAGGCTCTAGGTGCACGGGCTTCAGTAGTTGTGACACGCAGGCCTCAGTAGTTGTGGCTTGCGGGCTCTAGAGCGCAGGTTCAGTAGTTGTGGTGCATGGGCTTAGTTGCTTCTCGGCATGTGGGATCTTCCCAGACCAGGGCTCGAACCCGTGTCCCCTGCATTGGCAGGCAGATTCTTAACCACTGCGCCACCAGGGAAGCCCCAAACACATTGATTTTTAGAATCATCTTTAGTTAAGACTTTAATTTAAAATCCAATGGTGCCATTCCTCTTGGAGTTCTGAAGTCTTCTGCTTTCTGCCTATGTGTTGGCTTGGGAGAAATCTCCTTTTTCTTTATTTCATTTAGCCAGAAGTAAAGGAAACAACTTAAGCTTGGTATTTTTATGAAATTTCTTTTAAAGTGTTTTGACATTGTGTCTAATGGCCTGGCTAATTCATAAAAGATTTGTAGTTACTTTAAATTCTTACTATTTAAAAACATACAGTGTGGAAGGTTAACTAATACTGTGTGTACACATAAAATATATGCCTACATACAGCACAAGTGGATTTAGGCTTAGTTTATTGAAATATCTTTTAAACTAGAACAACGTTATGTACCACCCCCTAACCCTTATGCTTAAATGTTGGCTAACTAGGGGACGATAAAAGATATATATGTAAAAACTTATTTGATAATCATTTTGTATCCTGTGAACATATTGTAGAACCTACATAAGTCTAAATTTAAAAGACAAACAAACCCTGAATTCTACCATTACTGAATAAACATTGTTACTAGCTGGGAAGTGGAGACTTAGATGCCAATTCATTGATATTTAATGAAATTTATTTGTAATGAATTAATTGGTCAGAAGACAAGTCTGGGTCATGTGAGTTTCACTATGTATGAGGCTACACTGCAAAAATAAAAGACTTTTTCACTGAATCTTGTTTTCCTCTATAGTTCTTAAGGAGGGTCCCCTTTGCATCAGTGTTTTGGGCTTATTTATAATTCTTGGACGAAATGTTACAGAAAATCACAAATATTTCAGATATCACTGTTATTACTGCATTACTCATTCAGACTGCACGTGAGACCAGGAATGTTTTTGCCATTTAAAACTTCCAGAGCAAGAGGGAGCAAAACCATGCGTCTCCAAGGTTAAGCAGATGTGGTAAAAGCGCATTCACTTGATGTTTGTTTTGTTAACAAGAGCTAAAGCTTAGTATATGTTACAGATCTCTTTCC
>NW_006792406.1:1590168-1592003 GCF_000442215.2 Lipotes vexillifer
TCCCTTTCCCTTTTGTTAAATTGTTAGTTGGTTATTGTTCCAACAGTAATTCCTTTTATTGCTTAAAAAGGAAATTATAAGAACATACTCTTCTTTAAGGTCTGAAAACTCAAGTATCCTTGATTCTGTGAAATATATCTTTTATTTTTTAATGAATGCATTTGTCTGTGTGATATTAGAATTTAGAAGTTATATTTTACTGGAAATGGCTTTAATAATTTTGTTTGCTAAGCCAAGTTCAACTTTATATGTAAGAAAACCATATTCAAGCTCTTCAGAATTATTTCTAAGACTCAGATCTCCTTAAGGATGCCTTATTCACTGTTGGCCTTTACGCTTGATCTTTAATTTATAAAATGAGTTTTTCCTGTATCTCTATGCCCTATATCCTAACTTCCTACTTTCTTTGTGTGGGGCAGATTTGGAGATGGTCACAAGTATTTATTTTTTTCCCCTCTTTGCATTTTGAAGATGAAAAAAACATTACCTGTAGAAACTCCTAGATTATTATGTAGGATAATAACAATGGCATGTGGTATTTACATGAAAGGATGCTATAAATTAAGAGAAACTTGATTCTGATTTCCTTTTAAATGATTTTTAATCTGGGTACATTCAGAAAAATGTCTATGAGGTACTCTGGATGGTGGGCTTCATGTTCTTGTTGCCAATGGTTTCTGGCATTTATAACTATTTTTACACATTTTTATCTTTTTGGGTACATTGGGTCTTAGTTGTGGCATGCAGGATCTACGTTGAGGCATGTGGGGTCTTTCGTTGCAGCGCATGGGCTCTTCATTGTGGCGTGCAGGCTTCTCTCTAGTTGTGGCGTGCGGGTTTTCTCTCTCTAGTTGTGGTGTGCAGGCCCCAGGGTGCATGGGCTTTGTAGTTTGTGGCAGGCAGGCTCTCTAGTTGAGGGGTGTGGGCTCAGTAGTTGTGGCATGTGGGCTTAGTTGCCCCACGGCATGTGGGATCTTAGTTCCCTGACCAGGGATCGAACACACTTTCCCTGCATTGGAAGGCGGATTCTTTACCACTGGACCACCAGGGAAGTCCCTGGCATTTATATCTAGATTTCCATTATTTACCCACTTTTGCCTTCCCCTTATCTTCAAAGCCTATCCCCCTGCAGTCACCATCTGCTTTCCCTTCCCTGACTCGAGCGCACATTACTTCATACTCAGCATTGAATACCATAGTTTGCTATTGAGTTCAATATCTAACTAAATACGAGTGATGAGTGATCAGTGTCCATCCGAAAGTTAAAACATTCTTTGAGGCCTCACCTTCCCCACCCCAGGGGTTACGACTTGAAAATCAACATTTGTATCCACCTCAGGGAAAATTATTATGGAATTTTTTGGAATAGCTACACACTCCCTATTTGATTTCAAATGATAATATAATCAGTCCAGGAAAGGAAATGATAAAATTTAGTATTATGATTAGAAGTGTAATCTGGCTGAAAGAGAAAATTTCTAATTATTAAATTAGAAGAGTCACAGTTCCTCAAACACAGATTCTGAGCACTGCATCTCTGGAGAAAATGGCTACTTTGGATGAAAAAGTACAGTTGGCCCTCGGCCTGTCACATGGTAAGTGCTCAATAAATATTTGTCATGTTAAAATGTAAAAGTTAGCCCACTCCCCAAACCATAGGAAGCTTTTCTAATTTTTCTTTTGCCATTTTAAAATAGCATACTGATTTATTTCCATTACAAAAAGAAAATTTTCCTTCTAAACCTAGCTAAAAATTTAATTATATAGTGGAGGCGTAAGAGAAGAAAAAAGACTGAGAAAGAGAAGAGAAAATAAGGGGAAAAAAGGAAGGGAAA
>NW_006792406.1:1592013-1602817 GCF_000442215.2 Lipotes vexillifer
GAAAAGAGAAGGAAGGAAGTAAAGACAGTCTGCATTCACATTTGGTTGCTGTCCTGAGATTAAGCCCGACCACACAAAAACCCAAAGGAAGCAAGCATCATTTAACATTCAACTTGCAATTCATTTTGTGACTCTATCATTATGCCAGCTCATTTGCAGTTTAAAATGTGTTATAAAGTCAAAACTTAGAAGTAAAATTCTTTCACTTCCTCATACTAGAGTGAGCATAGTACATCTGCCTGTTTTGGATCATTTCTAAGCATTTCTCAAAGGTTAGTTCCACTTTGCCTCAAAGATGGTGTTTTGAACTATTGAAAACTGTTTCATCAAAACTTTATCAGATCATCATTTCTTTTTTAAAACTCCCTATTGGTAGATATTACTATTCAAACAGTTTATCATTAGTCACCTTGCCCTATTAATTTTATTTCTAAAATGTCTCTTGAATACGTCCCCTTTTATCTCTGCCGCAGACATCGTCTTTATGTTCTGAACGCCTCTCACCAGGCCTGCTACTGGGTCCTGGGTTGACTTCTGTTCCACTCTTTGCTAATTTAATTGTTTCCTTAGGCAGGGGATTATTTTCTGAAGAATTATTTTCTGAAGAAATAGGATAAATCATGAGTTTTTTTTTTCCGGGTTTTCATTTTCTTACATAATAAAGTCTGAACTGCTTCAAGATCTTTTATCATCTAGCTCCCAAATACTTCCCCAACCTCACCTTCTCCTTCCTCCATCTATGTGTGTATGTATATATTGTATCAGTGAGTTCCACAGATGCACCAGAAGCTTCCACATTTCTTTGTGAAAGTCTTTGTTCACACTGATTCCTCATCCCAAATGTCCTTACTCTGCTTTTACATGGAAAACCCTAGCTCAACTCAAATATCACCCCTTTATGAAGCCTTGGGTACCTTCCCCAGCTGAAGGTAATCCTTCTTTCCTCTACCCTCCTATAGCATCTGGAGTAAATTAATATATTAGAGGTGGAATAAGTTTTACAGTTCAATTGAACTTCATTCAGGAATCACCTTGGTGTTAGATTATTTAGTTTTCAGTGAAAGAAACACAGAATAAATTTGGGTAAATAAAAGAAGTATTTATTGGTTCACGTAACCAAAAATTGAGCTGGCTGAATGAAGTGCCCAGCTAGTGTTCTCAGGGATCTGTCCCATTTCTTGGCTCTGGTTTCCTCCCTGTTGATTTTAGTCTTCAGCAGACCCTTCATTCAGCATGATAGGAAAGTGGTTCTCAGAGGCCCCAGATTTACGTGGTATTTTTAGCTCTTAATCTCAGAAGGAAAGAAACCCTCTTCCACAGCACTGATATCAGCCCTCTTCCCCCTCGGACACTGATTGTCCCTGTTTGGGTCATTTGTCCACCTGGGCTCTCTCACTGTTTCTGGGAAGTTGGGTTCTCTCACTGGTCAGTCCAAGTCTTGTGTTCCTTCTGGTAAAGGAGGTGGAGCCATGTGATGGACAGATACACCAGAATACTGTGGAGCGAGAAAGAAGCAGTCTCCAAGAGGAAAGTGATTTTTATTACACCCTCTATTGGGTATTTTAATTTTACCCTTTGTTGTAACTCAGTGTTCAAGTATATCTTACCCTTTTAATTCTAAGCTTCTTGAGGGCAAGTATCAACACACATTCAATAAACGTTAGCTGGTTCAATAAATGTTAGCCCAGTGAGGGACTTATCAGGCAGATAACAAAGGAAGTAGCACCCAGAGTTACCATTTTAATGGACTAAAGGTTCTTTTTGACCTTTTCAAAACCTCATTAGTGAGACTTGATATTTTCTGCTGATTAAGGGAGATTGGAGTTCACAGAAAATGGGGAAGGGGATTAATATTTAAGATATAACCGATTTATTTAAAATATCAGATCCCAAATGCTTCTAGTTATGATTTGGCTGTCAGAAACCATTTAAAGTAAGATGTTTTGAAGCAGAAAAATGATTGCTTTTAAAGGTAGGGAAAACGTTGATATAGTTTATTACCATCACGAAAACAATACTACTGCATTTATAATGTCTCACAGTTAGACAGTTTTGTTTTACACTCTTAGAAAGTATGAGGTCTTGCCAACTAGAGTTTTAAAATATTCAAAATGGAAAATTAAAGTTTAGTTCCTCATTTCTTTTCTTAGTAACTTTAAATAATCTAAGAAAATGACCCTGCTTTGCAACTGTTTGCTCTAAATAGTTTAAGTGCTTTATCTAAACTAGTTATTTCATTAGCATGATGCTACACAGGAGAGTTGATCACATTTGGCCATGCCACAAGCAGTACCATATTGTGAACACTGAATCTATATTGTTGCTTTTAATGAGCTTTTAATAAAGCAATTTCTAAGCTTGTTATCATTACATCTGTGTTCTAGAGGCTGTTAATATAGAGGTTAAGCATTCTGGGTTTGGAACCAGACTTGACCTGATGTGAAATCTGACTCTGCCCCTAGTTATCTTTGGGTGTCCTTAGACAAGTTACACCGGCTCCCTGAATTTTTTACTCATCTATTAAATGGGGTTAATACTAACTGGCTCAGAGAATTGTGAGAATTAAAGGGGATAATGTGATATTGTGTATGGAGTGTATGGGACATTCTAATGGCTCAGTGTAGTACATGGGCTATTGTCACGATAGCCGTTGCTGTGCTTCAACCGGTACCTGTTGCTTTAGAGAGGAAGCAAAGCTGGAAATCACTGGGGAAGGACTATTTGAACAATTGTAATAAAAGTACTCCTGCTTAAAATGGAAAATGTGGCGTTTAAAAGAGAGAACAGTGTCCTTATTTCATCACCGACAAGGTGTCCTGCTTTCAGTCCTTCGTGGCCTGGTGCCTCTACTGCTTGATTCTCTCTGCCTCTCACCCCGACCGCCAATGCTTCTCTTCCTCAACTGCAACTACCAGTATTTTGCGACAAAAGACCCCTCCTCCATAGATGGACCATGAAGACTGCGAGGCCAGACCCAGTGTGACTTTTCATCTCCCTCAAGATAAAAATATCTTGCTCCATTTGAGATTAAATTTAATCTTTTTGCCAAATGTGAAGCTGCTATACTCCAGGTTCTTAAATATGAAAGATGTGAGACGAAGCAAGGCACAGCATACAGGGAGATCTAACCAGACATCTCAGAGTTCCAGTGAGGCCACAAATCACAGAGCTTCATATTTGTGATGAGAGTAATGGTAGAAACAGACTGATGGTGGCTTGCTCAGCCTTACCCTTGCCACGATTCTGGATTGAACACACTGTCTCCTGTAAAGAACATCTCTGCTTAGTACGTGCACACAGCAGGTATTGGTTCATTCTTGCACCAATTTCCACCCACTGTCATTTGTTGTTTATAGTGATTTTCGAAACTTTTTATTTTGCAAAAATTTCAAGCTTACAGAAGTGCTGCAATCTTCGTTAAGAGAACTATATAGCTTTTGCCCAAAGTCACCAATTTTGTTTTGAATGAACGCGTTAAATATTTTAACTCATTATTAACGAGGGAAAAAGGCAATGTCACAACCGGTTCAAAGGTTCATTTATAGATCAGAAATATGGAAATGAATTTGCAAATGGATGCAAAACTGGCTTCTTCCACAAAGGGGGAAGGAAGTCAGCTGCACCTCCACTTGACAGAATTTATGTACAAGAATTATTTTGCCTGGCTGTGATGACTCACTGACTTTTAACATTTTGCCACAAATCCTTTGCCATTACCTTTTTCGCTAATTAATTTTTTCTGAACGCTTTGCAAATAATTTGCATGCATCGTGTCCTTATAACCATTAATACCTTTAATTCACTGTGAATTGTGAAAGAAAACACATTTTCTTACATAACCATGGCAAATTATTGAATTCAGAAAATTCAGCATTGATATGATACTTTTCTTTAATCTACAATCCATGTTTTGTTAGTTATTCTAATAACATCCTTTTTTTAACTGTTTT
Source organism: Lipotes vexillifer (assembly GCF_000442215.2). NCBI lineage: Eukaryota > Metazoa > Chordata > Mammalia > Artiodactyla > Lipotidae > Lipotes > Lipotes vexillifer. Next base: position 1,595,964 of record NW_006792406.1, read on the forward strand.
ATCATTTAAATTTTATTTTATTTATTTTTTTATACAGCAGGTTCTTATTACTTATCTGTTTTATACATATTAGTGTATATATGTCAATCCCAATCTCCCAGTTCATCCCACCACCACCACCCCCCATTCTAATAACATCCTTGATGGCATTTTTCTTTCTCTGGTACTGAATTCATTCTGGGGTCATATATTTCATATACTTATCATGTCTTTTGTTTTTTATTGAGGTGTAATTGACACACAACATTATATTAGTTTCAGGTGTACAACGTAATGATTCGATATTTGTATATATATATTTGATTGGATATTTGTATATAAAATGATCACCAAAATAAGTCTAGTTAACATCTGTCACCATACATAGTCACAGAACTTTTTCCTTATGATCAGAACATTTAAGGTCTACTCTCTTAGCAACTTTCAAGTATGCAACACAGTATTATTAACTAGAGTCACCAAGCTGGTCATTACATCCCCAGGACTTGTTTATTTTATAATATACCGCCTTCACTCATTTCACTCTTCAATCCTCCACCCCCGTGCCTCTGGCCACCACCAATCTGATCTCTGTATTTATCATATCTCTTTAGGTTCTTAATATTTTTCAGAAAAAGTTTGAAGTGTGTCTGTGTTGGAAATTGTGGCATTTCTTTATTTGTGTGTTTGTGTGTGTGTGTGTTGCTTCATTTACGATAATATCCTTAGCTATTATGTCAAAAGCTGACTTAAAAAAAAAAAAACATTTCAACTCCAAAGTGATACTGGGGGGAAAATAGCAAGCATAAATCAGAACATCAAAGTAAGTCCCACCATACCTACAGTGTACAAATAGCTGTTGATGAGTTTGCCATGCTTACTGAACTGAATAAGTATAAAAGCTTTTCGTGTGCATTCCTATTTTCAGGCCCAGTACAGTACGTTAACCTCAGAATATCAAATTGAATCAAGGGTTCTGAGAAGAGCCGCCTGCAAAGCAGTTAGAATGACAACTCTTCATTACACTATCTAGATTTGGGTTTCAGACAACCATAACGGGGGCCTTTTCTAACCTCTCACCTATAGTCAGATACGCACAGCCACTCAAATCAAGGGCTCCATACCTCTTACACGTGAAGTCCACTGAGGCCCGCAAAGCTGAGCCCAAAATTGTTAGGAATGATGACATTTTTCCTGGCGAGCCCCGAATAACCAGCCCTTGCAAGGCTGCTGGCCACACAGTATGTCAGCACATGTTATGCAGTCTGGGGCTGAGTGGATGTGTCAGCTGCCCATTAGACCACACTAAAATAGAATTGCTGGGCGCCTGAAGCATGAAGCATGATATTAGATAAAGTGATGAAATTTCACTTGATGAAAGAGCCAGGTCAAGGACAGTTACCTCAGGAAATTCCTTCTTTCCTCGAGTATTCTCACAGCTTTGATGAATTTATCGTTTTCTTGCTTATTTTTCATTATCGTTTGGGGCTTTATGAACAATAAAAGGTGCCCTCAGCAGGCACTGACATATTGGAGTGATCAGAATCATAGGTTATATTGATTCAAAGAAAGAAAGGGGGGAAAAGATGGAATTGACATTGCCGCAGGTCAAAAGCCCTTGGAAATGTTGGATTGATTTGTTTAGACAGTTGTTTGATTTCTCTCTCTCTTTCTCTTTCTCTAGCTCTTTTGTTTTGTTTTTGCTTTTTGTTTTTCTTAATAAAAGCATAGGAGAAAGAACAGAAAACGATAATCTTTTTTATTTTAGGCCAGTCGAAGGGTAGGAACAGAAGCATATGGCTTGGCAGAAAGTTTTATTTTTATTTATTTGACTTATGAGGACAGGAGAGAAATGCTTCTTGCAAAGGGCTTCTTTTATCAAAAGGACTTGCAGGCTGAGAGTAATGACTGCATACCTGCATTGCTTCTTAAATCTGTGTTGGAAAACCACAGCTAGCCAGGGTAAAGCAGTTTGGCTGTTTCCCCCAGCAGGGAAGAAACCAAAAAACCAAAAACACCATTTTGTTTCATTCGTACTGTACTCTGACTTATTTTCATTTACAGTAACATTAACAGTAACAGAACAGAAGTAACCGAAGCAAAAGAAATGAGAAGTGAATATTCAGACCACTTCAGTTCCACGTTTAGAGCTTAATGATTCTCCCACCTCTCCTCCTCCCTCCTCTCCTGCCAGTGAGGGCGAGCTTCTCAAGCGAGCATGGCATCCCGGGACATCCCCGAGGGAGCAGAGCCGAGGCCGGCTAGTCGGAACGTGTAGAGCTCCAGTTCAGTTGGTTCAGCTGCTCCTTCTTTGGGTCAGAAAATCCACACTTGCAAATGTGCTCAGCTGGGGGGTTGAGGACATTTTGGAGGAATAAGCTTTCGGCACCACCACTTGAGGTTCATTACAAACTCTCAATAAATGATTGAGGAGCCTTAGTTCAGTAAATTTCGCAGAGGCAATATTTTGACTTTGGTGCTCCTCTTCTACCTTATAAGACTATAAAGAAGATGAAAAAAAGGGCATCTATTTACAGGTTTGTTGAGTTCTAAAGGGAAAAAGTATTATCTAGATTCCAAATGGTGTCATGATTATATTTCCATATAATATTAATTTTTAATACTAGTGGACAAAGCATTTGTGTGACCCGGTGATCTGTACTTACTTGGAATGTGAACCGTAGACACACCTAAAATTTACATCTGCTTTTTTAGCAGATTCCTTACGCATTACAGGAATGTTTCTATAAATTGAACTTCTTTTATGACACCATTTCCTAGGTAAGAGTCTCTGTCCAAGGAAGAAATATGTTAAATGATAGCCTAGTGGAATGCACAGGAAATGCAGGAAGGCTTGTTGGGTATAATGCTGGTTTTTCAGTGTCTTTATAATTGATAGAACAAAAGTGAGAGGGCAAATTTTTTTTTTTTTTATATTACAGGAAAAAAGGACAATTACTTGTTACATAGAAACGTTTGGATCTGATCAACTGTAGTCTTTATTTTCTTTTTCCCCTGGGGGTTTTATTTTTTGTTTTTCAAAATATTGAAGTGGTTTGAAAGATCAGAAGGCAGTTATGCCTGGTTTTCTATTATTAGCATGGAAGTGATAGCATCTTTCTTATCCCTTGGGAGAAGAGATGGCAGTTGGAGGCTGAGGAGTTCTCAGTGCTGTATCGGCAAGCTTTTCACCAAAGCAAAAGCAGAAATAAGAATATCTGCCTGTAATAAAAGGAGAAGTCTGTTACTTTTTCTCAGTATAAAGTAAGGGGTAAAGACACACCAATCGAGATAAAAGTGCCATGAAATGGGAGGAATTTTAAACTCTCCCTTCCCTGTTCTGGGTGAGTTGGATTCTGGTCTCTTGGAGGCCAAGAACCACTTGGCTGCCACTCTCTGTGTTCTCACGGCTCCAAGAGTCAGCTCACCATCTCCTGTGTTTTTCACTAATTGCTGGCTTTGTTTGTGTCATGTTATTTTGGCTTAATAAAATCCTTCACTCAGCCACAGGATGGGGAAGGTCCACACCAAGCGCTGGATGGCAAAGTAAGGGTGCGTCAGTTTTTTTTAAGATGCAGGAGGAGGCCTGTGACACATGTTTTCTTCCTCTTCATCGAACGCTTGGGCAGCAGGAGGCAAGAATTGTATTCTACTTATGGTCATCTTGCCTATGCTGAAAATTACATGCTTTGTCCAAGCACCAATAAAAAAAAATTACTTTGAAACCTCTCATTGGCACCTTTAATGAGCACGATAGACAGAAGAATATGCTTATCAAAATGTGTCCTTTTCTCCATGGTAAACTCAGTAAATATTCCATTAGACGCAGGGTTTGGTTTCCCGCATGGATTGTGAAATCTCTTGGGTTATATTAAGGCTGTAAATGCAGCTCAAAGCAGCTCAGAGCCTCGCTCTAGGAGATGGGTGCTTTTTATTTTTGATTCTTTCCCAAGAGGTTCTGATTACCCCAATGCTCATTTGGTGCAGTAATGGAAAGGAAATTTCCTACAGGCGACTGCAACAGAGCCTCGGTTGAGTGTTTGCTACCTTAGGAGAACCAGGTCATTCTCACATCTGCTGAGGAAACACATGCTCCCTGAGAGAAAAGAATTGGGAAACCGACTCCTCTGACAAGTGCAGCACTTCTGTTGCAGAACATTCCCAGACAGTGCCAGAGGGCAGATCTAGTATTCCTGATCAAATTATCTCCACATTTTCTTCTTCTTTTTAAAATTTATGGGTTTTGTCTTATTTATTTTGTTTTAACATGAGAGGACTGAAAGGGCAAACTGTTCAAGATGTACATTCTTCTAATGTGAAGGCTTCATGATTTCAGTTCTGAATACTGATTTTTGTCACCTCGGCCAACAAGAAGGAAGACACATATTTCTTTTTCTCTCCATGATGCCTTCAACGACATGACACATGGATGGTGGACTATGTGATGATTTAACCAAGCCTGATCTTTCCGCCTGGGGGCACACACAGCACTTAAAGCCTCACTGAGTCCTTATTTATTTATTTACTCTTTATTTTTTAGATTTCTCTTGAGAAACCATGGTATTTAAAATCCACTTCCTTTTTCATCCTTTAAACAGAGAGTTCATTTTTCTTATTACAGACCAACTATCTTCAGAAGCCAAAGTAGTCAAGTTCTAATTACAGGGAAATTCCACAAATATTTCAATTGTGATTCTTTCACTATTTAATTACTGGAGTTTTTGTATGACCTCTTCTTTACCTGGGCAGTGCGCAGAGGAGAAATTGCATGTCCTTCAGTCTTAAGGTTAATTCATCAGTCGTGTCACTTTGACTGATTATTTTCTTTCCCATGTACTACACGGCATAACACTTTCTGCTGGATTCAGCTAGATTCGTTCCCGTCTGGTTTCCTGTGTTGCTGGTAATGTGACTTGCCAGGGAGTTTGCTTGTAGCCAATGCTGGATTGCCTAAGAGCAATGGAGCACCTCTTGAATGACATAGGAGTTCCTTTGACTCCATTGACATTGTGATTCCTTGAGGATAAGACATGCTACAGTCTTTTCTTTTCTCTTTCTGCCTGGCTTATCTTGGTAGGAATTAATATACAGATGAGTGAGTGAACAGAAAAGCGGATGAGGTGTAGGTCCCAGAGACCTGGGTTTTAGATTATTCACATGGAACAATAAAGATTAAACTACATTTGAAGTGGTCTCAGGGGAAATCTACTGGTACCCAAGATCCTGTGGCATTTAAATATCATTCAAGACAAAGCTGCAAAATGCCCAGTTGGTCTTAAAACTCATCACAAAATGTGAAAACAAAAAGGATGAAGGCATAGCAGAAATACATTTTATTTAGGAAGACCTTAACAGTTCAGATGTGGTCAAAGAGAGTTCTCAGTGGCCATTTCTGAAAGATGTTGTTGGTTTTGACGAATGTCAGTTATCACCTGAATCCAACTGAGGCTGAATTTCAAATCCCAAGCAATAAACAAGAGAAGAGGGGTGGGGACTGCTGGTCAGTGAGGGACAGAGGGGTTGGGGCCAGGGAAAGTATCATGGAGAAGATGACATTTGATCAAGACCATGAATGAGAAGTTCAAGTCAGCCTCATAGAATCTTCCGGGTAGGGATAATAGCAAGTTAAAGGCTGTGAGGTAGGAGGGTGCCTGGCGAGTTTAAAGAAAACTGAGGAGACCAGACTTTCACGGAATGTTGCTGTAAATGGTGCGATAGAAGAAAATGTGGGGTCATGAGAGGGTTTTCTTCAAGATGCTTGACACCAACGGGGATGACCCAGTGGAAAGAAAGAAATTCATGATGTAGAGAGAAGACTTGGAGAGGAAGTTTCAGGTGTTAGAATGGCCTAAGAGAGGGGAGATGGAGTCTAGTACACATGGGAAGGGTTGGCTATAGAGAGGAGCCTAACGAGTTTACCCACTGTAGCAGGAGGAAAGCACAAGGGCACCACTCCAGATAACAAAGGAGATTAGTGTTGGGAGCTTCAAAAATCTCTTCTGATTTTGTGTGTGTGTGTGTGTGTGTGTGTAAATAAAGTCATTGAGTGTAAAGATGGGGAACATGTATTAGAAGTCTGAGGAGAAAGAAAAAAACTTGAGATAGTCATCTAGGGCATTGTTTCTTAAAGTGTGGTCCACACCATCAGTATCAGCATCACCTGGGCATTTGTTAGTGATGCAGTTTCTCAGGCCCCACCCCCAAACTAACTGATTCAGAAACTTTGGGAGGGGACCCAGCAGTTTGAGTTTTCATGTGCCCTCCAGGTGATTCTGTGGTAGTCTCAAGTTCCGTGACCACTTGTTCAGGGTAACAAGAGAGTGATGGATTATGGAAATGTTGTATGATTGATGGGTAGAAAGAAGGACCTCCCTGAGGACAGTGGTCAGGAATTTGAAATGAGATCAGTCGTCAAGCTTGTGTGGCTTTCTCCAGGCATGGCCATCTCTGTGGGTGGACAGAGCAAGCCAGGTAGATTTGATCTGGCCTGGGTCTTTTTCAGATGAGAACAATGAGACAAGATTGTTAAGAATATATGCCAAGATATAATATAGTGATGGGCCCATCGTCACAAGCTAGGTGAGATGGGAAGCCCAGGGACCGTGAAAATATATGATTAATGCCTGATAGCTGCTGGTGGGGCCAAAGTTTCTTAGAGTTGCAGTATTATCAAGAATGAGCTGGGGCTTCCCTGACGGCGCAGTGGTTGAGAGTCCACCTGCCGATGCAGGGCACACGGGTTCGTAACCCCGGTCCGGGAAGATCCCACATGCAGCGGAGCGGTTGGGCCCGTGAGCCATGGCCGCTGGGCCTGCACGTCCGGAGCCTGTGCTCCGCAACGGGAGAGGCCACAGCAGTGAGAGGCCCGCGTACTG
>NW_006792406.1:1603597-1615242 GCF_000442215.2 Lipotes vexillifer
ACAAAAAAAAAAAAAAAAAAAAAAAAAAAAAAAAAAGAGTGAGCTGGAAAGAGAGAACACTTGGAATTGCCATTCTGGAGGAGTTACATTTGCTGGTAAAGACAAATCTAGGGTATGACCTTTGGAGTGAGTGGTTTAGGTGGAGTAGAGGATGTGAGAGTTAGAGGATTGGGCGTCAAGAAACTGAGAGTCTAGGATATTGTAAAGATCATATATCCATGGGTACTGAAGTCACCAATATGTTGGAGAAGGTGGCAGGGAGCCAGGAGCTAAAACCTTCAAGGAATTAGGGGCGGAACCTGGGGGCCTATAGGTGACTGCAACAAGTTGGATCGGTGATTGATAAAGACTAATGACGTGACATTCAAGGATGGGGATTTTTGTTGTCGTTCTTGTGATGGGAGGGAGGCAGTATGAAACCAGAAGGACACCTACCCCGCCTGCAGGCCTGGTGTTGCAAGTCTTGCAAGGCACGACAGCTATCACTTGAGAGGGCTGGGTGAAGAGCAAGTAGTTTCCTGAGAGGAGACTCAGTTCATTTAGAGAAAGAAGCGAAAGGAAAGTTCTGAGAAGAACTGACCGTGAATTCCAGAAGACAGTGCGGAATGGTTCCAGGAATTGGGGATGAGTGTAGAGTGGATAAGAAAAGGGCAACTGTAGAGACGGTTGAGGAAAGCATCCAGGAAGGTGGGAGGTGATTGAAAGTCTTGGCTTCTTGTGGGGCCTGACACCCATCAGAACACGTGGCAAAATGAGGTTTGCCTAGATGTTCTCAACGTAGATACCGAGCACAAGGCTGGGAGCATTGTAGGGCAGTGGGCCATGGTGGTCTTACCAGCAGCATCCTGAGGCCCTCTCTTTCACTCCTGCCAGTGGTGGTGTGAGACCAGGGATGGGCGGCCTTATTCTCAGTACGTATCTGGAAATCCACGAGAGGTGTGGAGGCCAGGGAAGGGTGATTTTCTCCCCTGTGAGGCTGGCTCTCCAATCAGAGTAGATTTGAAAGCATCTATTTGAAAATGGTGTTGGAAATGAGTTGAAGAGCAGATGAGTCAAGGCTACTATAATTTCAACACCCTAAACCATGCCCTACTCCAGAGTTATGGGGTGGTCATACAAGTTCCACTTACCTATTGTCTTCTTTAAACGTTGCAAATGAAAAAGAAAAAAAAGAGATGAAAAAGTATCTGAATTTGTGTCCATTTATCCCTTCAGTTTTGTGAGATCCAGTGATTGTACCTCTGGTGTATTCATTGGTATAATTTCCAGCAAAAGAGCCCACTTTATTCCATGTTGGGGCCCCATTCATTTCCCCTGGCATGTTCCTGTATGTGTAGGTATTTGGTTTGTTTACTGGTGAAGAGATGCTCTTAGGACCCAGCATGGTTTGATGGCTTGAGCACAGGTCCTGGGTGTGAGGAGTGTACCTAGGATGCAATAATTCATACTTCTCTGGGGATGCACACCTGGAATGCAGAGATGGGGACTGCCAAAAAAGCAGTTGTTTTAGATGCCACATACTTTCAGAACAGCTAACTCCAGTGGAAGCCTCTTCAAATATGGCAAGAATCCAAGGTCTCCAGGCTGTACACACTGTTTTCACACTGTAAGCCATTGCTCTGTGTGGAAATGCTCGAATGCAATTAGAATTCTTATCATGTGTCTTTAGTGGCAGAATATCGAATGCAGACTGACAGGTCCAGTTAGAAAATGCACCCCTTCCCCACCCCCAGCTAGGCTTAATGTACAGCAAGGGAAGGGACTGATGCAAAAATAATACCTCTTGATGAGTCAAGATCGATTCTAGAAAAATTTAAAGAAGAATTATATATTTTCAAGGAAATGGGTAATGGAGGAAGCTCTGGACAGCTTCTGGCAACTTTGAGTATCTGCAGGGAGTTGGAGGGATGAGAGAAAGAGATTTGCTTCTCCAAGGCCTCTCCTAAGAAACAGAAGAAGAGAAAAACAAACATGAAATGACAACCAAAAAAACCCCTTTAAACCTGAAAGGAAGCCTTACCTCTAAAGTGGAAGGTCACAAAGAAGACATACAGATGGCCAACAATTGCATGAAAAGATGCTCAACATCACTAATCGTTAGAGAAATGCAAATCAAAACCACAATGAGGTATCACCTCATACTGGTCAGAATGGCCATCATCAAAAAATCTACAAACAATAAATGCTGGAGAGCGCGTGGAGAAAAGGGAACCGTCTTGCACTGTTGGTGGGAATGTAAATTGATACAGCCACGATGGAGAACAGTATGGAGGTTCCTTAAAGAAGGAGGAGGTAAAAATAGAACTACCATATGACCCAGCAATCCCACTACTGGGCATATACCCTGAGAAAACCATAATTCAAAGAGAGTCATGTACCACAGTGTTCACTGCAGCACTAATTTACAATAGCCAGGACATGGCAGCAACCTAACTGTCCATCAACAGATGATTGGATAAAGAAGAGATGACACATATATACAATGGAATATTACTAGGCCATAAAAAGGGATGAAATTGAGTTATTTGTAGTGAGGTGGATGGACCTAGAGTCTGTCATACTGAGTGAAGTAAGTCAGAAAGAGAAAAACAAATACCATATGCTAACATATATACATGGAATTTTAAAAAGCGGTACTGATGAACCTAACGGCAGGGCAGGAATAAAGACGCAGACGTAGAGAATGGACTTGAGGGCACAGGGCGGACTGGGAGAGGGGAAGCTGGGATGAAGTGAGAGAGTAGCATTGATGTATATACACTACCAAATGTAAAATGAATGGCTAGTGGGAAGCTGCTTTGTGACGACCTAGAGGGATGGGATAGGGAGGGTAGGAGGGAGGCTCAAGAGGGAGGGGATACGGGGATATATGTATACATATAGCTGATTCACCTTGTTGTACAGCAGAAACTAACAACATTGTAAAGCATTTATACTCCAATAAAGATGTGAAAAAAAAATAAAGAGGAAGGTCAGTCATTTTCTCACTCACTTCTCTTTTTATTACTATTACCACCAACCACTGTTAGTTTCTTTACAGATATTTTCTATATTTAGAAAATATCATTTTGAAAAACACAAATGGAATCAACCTATATCTGTTACTTTGCAATTTTGTTTTCAATTTAATGTGTTTTGGACCTGAAGTTTTACTGTAATCTTTTGTTCAGTTGTTTAATGCTCTGTGTATACTTATGGCATAATTTATATAACCTATCCTTATTAACCCTTAACTGGCTTTCATTTGGACTATTACAACAGTTGCTGCAGTTAATATCCTTGTGCATGTATTTTTGTGCACTGAGGCAAGTCTATCTGTGGGCTAAATTTTTAGAAGTGTAATTCCTGGGTCAAAGAATACATGCATACTTATTTTAGCTTGTTAAAGTATTTTATTTTAGGTTTAAAGTGTTCTTACGAATCAATAAGTGGAAGATGAAAAAATATGTAAAACTAAGTAATGGTAAAGGTATATGACAGGAAAAGAAATACAACTGGGTAATAAGCAAGTGAAAAGATACACAAAGTCACTCATAATTAAAGAAATGAAAATTAAAACAAGATACCATTTTACCTATAAAGTTCATAAATACTTGTAAGTCTGATCCCACATGTCATTGGTGAGGATGGGGAACCCAGGACAGGCACGTGCTATTGGTGGTGGTATAAGTGATCATCACTCTTTTTGGAAGGGGCTTCAGCAATAGCTTTGCCAATATTTTTACTCCCAAATGCCCTGCCACTTGACCTGGACCTACACTCCGCTCACATGATTAGAGTAAGATCTTTAGGCTAAGCTAATTATAGTTTATTTTTCAGTTTTGAAATCTGCCTGACTTACCTCATTATGGATCGATTAACTCATTTAAGTCTGAAGGCATTTTTTTCACTCTTTTAATTAATGTTTATTAGGCATCTATTATGTGCCAGTGGGAACACAGTGTGGGACATAGTGATGACTAAGCAGTGGAGTGACAGACAAGGCTTGTGCTCTCACAGATTTTGTATGCTACTGGAGGAAGGTGGCAACAAGCAAGTGTACAGTCAGATATATAATGTATAGCAGGAGATGACAAGTACTGTGGTGGAAACAAAACAGTGGTGGCAAGTGCCTGGAGGGCTATTTAGACAGTATGCCAGAGAGTCTCTCCGAAGAGATGATATTTAAGCTGAATGATGAATGACAGGAAAGAGGTGGCTATGCAAAGACCTAGAAAGGGCCCTCCAAGCAGAGAGCACAGCATGGGCAAAGGTCCTGGGGCAGGCAGGAGGACCAGTGTTACAGGGTGAATTGTGTCCTTCCAAAATTCATATGTTGAAGCCCTAACCCCCAATGTGACTGTATTTGAAGAAAGGGCCGTTAAAGAGGTACTTCAGGTTAATGAGGTCATAAGGGCGGGGCTCTAATCCAATATGACTCGTATCCTTATAAGAACAGGAAAAGACACCAGGCATGTGCATGCCCAGAAGGAAGGCCATGTGAGCACACAGGGAGAAGGCAGCCCGCTGCAAGCCAAGGAGAGAGGTCTCAAGGGAAACCAAGCCTATTTGGTTTGGGCTTCTAGCCTCCAGAACTATGAGAAAATAAATACCTGTTGGTTAAGCCAGCAGTCTGGTATTTTGTTATTGCAGCTCGAGCACACTAAGACAACCAGTGTGGCTGAAGCTTAGTGACGAGGAAGCAAAAGGGAAGACGTGGAGTCTGCGATGTAGGCAGCGGCCAGAGCCAGGATGACAGGGCCGTGAGGGCCAAGGTTAAGAGGCTGGGTTCCATTCTAAGTGTGATAGGAAGGCATGTGTGGGTAACATTTAAAAAATCTTGCTCTGATTGCTTTGTTGAGAAAGGAATGGAATGGGCAAACAAGGGGTAGAAAGGACGTGAGGAAGCCTTCACACAAGTCCAGAAAAAAGAACAGGTGATGGTGTCAGCTAGAGTGTAGAGATGGAGATTGAGAGAGGTGAACAGATTTGGGATGTGGTTTGGTGTAAGTGAGGGAAGCCTAGGAGACCCCTCCCCAGTGGTGTACCAAGAGGTGGTGGGAGTGATCCATCCAATAAGGATGCACTGTCCACAGAGAATTTAAAGGCATTAATAACATCGACCAAAAGTCTTCTGCTTTTAATTATCATCATGTGCTGATAATTCTAGACAATGTCCGTGATACCACATTCCACCTGGCAAGCTTGGAAATCTCCTACTGTCTCCCACCACCCACCTGCCTGAGCCCAGAGGCTGGGGGAGGGAGTGTGAGCCCAGTAAGTGCAGCCACCGGTGCAGTGAAGCTGAGTCTCTCAAGTTCTTCCCTCTAAGACTAGCGACTTCCCCTCTCTCCCTGAAGGGTGAGTGGATAAAGGTGTGAGTGGAGAAAGCAACAGAATCCTTTCTGCCAGCACGTTTCCACAGGACGAGACAGAAGCAGATCCCTCCTTTGCACCTGAGGCACAGACATAGGGAGAGGTGGCGAGGTATTGCTGAATTCTCCTTAGCTTTCTGTTCTGTTCTGTTGTCTGTTGAAATTAGAGTTCAAAAGTGAAATCAACTTAAACTCGAACCTTAAGACGAATGGTCAAGGCTATGGTCAACCAAGGGCAAGACTGTCCCCTGAGGAAAGGGGCCAGCAGCATGTCAGGGCAGCCCACCTCCCCTTGTGCCACTTCCCAGCACCCAGCAAGACTGAGGATCATTTCCTGGCACAAGTGAGCTGTGTAGTTCAGCCTTTATGGTATAGAGGGGTCATAAAAGAACATGAAGTTATTTCAAAGGCCAAGCTGAGTTTTAGGCTGATCCTTATCTCAAACTATACCCAAGCACATTAGCCAAAATAGCTCACCAGAGATTATGGAATGGATCCAAATAATACAGTATCGATTCCCCAGATATGAACAATGGATCACTTCTTAAAGTCCTAGAAGAAATTAGAGCTCAAAAGTGAAATCCCCAGTGGGAAGCAGCCGCATGGCACAGGGAAACCGGCTCGGTTCTTTGTGGCTGTCTGGAGGGGTGGGATAGGGAGGGTGGGAGGGAGGGAGGGAGACAAAGAGGGAAGAGAGATGGGAACATATGTATATGTATAACTGATTCACTCTGTTATAAAGCAGAAACTAACACACCATTGTAAAGCAATTGTACCCCAATAAAGATGCTAAAAAAAAAAAAGTGAAATCCAAATGGAAATCACCTTTCCCTTGTAAACCAAGACACTTAATTCTAAAATGCCTCCCTCCTCCATTTCCCGTTCTGCTGAGTCAGAGAGCCTCACGCAGCTGCTGCAGCCTGTGCCGTCTTCCTGGGAAGCTGCACCAGGGGCTGTATCCTCCTAAGAGTGGATCCATCCAGCCCCAGGACTCTAAGGTGTCCCATGTCCCCAAAGAGTCAAAAGGTCAACCTGATTCCTAAGATGGTTGATGATAGCCACAGATCCATACAAATAGCATTCATGGATGATCCCCAGAGACAGCATGTCACAAATAGAAGCAGTGTTCCCCTTTTTTTTTTTTGAGCCAGCAATGGATCAAAGCTGAGAGTTGGTGGAGGAAGTAACACAGAGAAAAGAAAGTATGAAGGAAAAAAATCATTTTGTCTTTAGATTTGCCAGGATGCCAGTTACTCTATGCCAGCTGTCTGGAGTATACAACATGTTCACTTAAACTCAGTTGGGAAAATTTTCCGTCATGAGCTTCAACATACTGCCATATGCTTCTCCCTGAGCCTTACATAAGGCCAGAGCTTCTCGCCTGAGCCACTGCCGTTGGAACTTTCTTCCTCAGAATTCTGAGAAGTAAAGACCTCTGTTTGCTGCATGCTTGTCCCACCAAACTTGCGGTAGCTGTGGATTCCTTCACAGGTGTGGTTTCCTCTCTGTGACTGTCGAAATCCCCCATACCTGTGCCTCAGTGCACCCCCAAAGCTTTTCCTTCTCTCAAGTTTTTCCTTAATTCTCCAGGCTGTGAATAAATTTAACTGCTCGAGAGGCAACACAGAAATCCCTTGTTAATCACCCATTTCCTGGTACATGAAGACCACAGCTGTGGACAAATGGGAAGAACCAAGCAAATATCCTTTGTGTCTTGTATGCCCAGCCCTCCAAAAATCTCATGCATTCATGTCTCCACACACATCCCCAGACCTTTTTGAGGTGAAGCTCCTTACATCTATTAAGGATCCTACTCTTTCCAGGGCCATGGGTATGTCAAAAGCTCTGTGAGACCCTGAGCTCCTACGTGTCTTAAGTGAGGTCACCCAGAGAAGTCTTTACTGATGCCAGATGAGAAATCTCTGTCTCTGCTCTCCACCAGATGCCTGCTCATTCATTTTGAGGCTCCAAATCAACAGTGGGTTGCTTTCAGTGGTAATTCCTCCCGTGGCTGCCCACCTGAGGATTCTGGGCATGGATGCAGATAACTGTCAGTTACTGGGGCCTGTGGTTACTAAGTCTAGACTCCTTGGCCCTGACCTCCCAGACCTGCTTTAGCCACATCCACTTGTACGAGGCGGAGGAGCTGGAATAGAGGGAGAAGGATGTGGCTTGCATCTCAGTCACCATAACTAACGGAACAAGAAAGAAGCAGGTGCTGCTTCTGAGCACATGAAGAGTGACAAAGGAAGCTGATGGCTTAGTTTCTGCATTGGAGACATGGTGTCTTAGTCCATTTGGGCTGCTGTAATGAATTACCATAGACTGAGTGCCTTATAAACAACAAATATTTATTTCTCATGGTTCTGGAGGCTGGAAGTCCAAGATCTAGGTGCTGGCAGATTTGGTGTCTGGTGAAGGCCCGCTTTCATTAATGGCTGTCTTCTCACTGCAACCTCACACGGTGAAGGGATGAGCTAGCTCCCTGGGGTCCTCTTATAAGAGCACTAATCCCAATCAGGAGGGCTCTAACCTCATGACCTAATCATCTTCCAAAGGCTCTACCAACTAATACCATCACTTTGGGGGTTAGGATTTCAACATATGAATTTTGTGGGGACACAGACATTCAGAGAACATGATAATCCTGGCAGTTACTATATGTGGTCAAATGAATGTTTGGTCCACTGACCCAAACAGTTCCATAGGCAAGGGCTAGAAGCTTGTTGCAAAAGGCAGGTTGTGGGTGCCACAGGGTGGGCATGCCTGGGCTTGAGATTTGAAAGAAGATGCTGGTCTTTTTACAATAACAAGATACAGTAACTGTGAATTAGTAAAATATGAACCACTGAGTATCTGGCTCTGACTGTATGGATTAGCCACTACTTTTCCCATGGGGCAGAGAAACTTAGAGAAAGAGAGGGGACAGGAGGGAACCAAGTATTTACCATAATACTTGTGGTATTTGTGCAGAATGCCAGATAGAGAGGCATGAGTAGTGTATCAGTCAGTGTTCCAGCAAAAAAAGAGAACCAGTAGAGTGTGTGTGTGTGTGTGTGTGTGTGTGTGTGTGTGTGTATAAAATGATATTTATTGCAAGGTATGGGCTCATGTAATTGTGGGGACTGGTGAGGCAAGTTTGAAATCTCTAGGGCGGTCCATCAGGAAGGGAAGGCTGGAAACTCTGGGGCAGGAGCTGATGTTGCAGTCCACGGGGGAATTTTTTCCTTACTCAGGGAAACCTCAGTTCTGCTTTTCAGGCCTTCCAACTGCTTGGATCAGTCGCATCCAGATTATCCTGTCCAAAGGATAATCTCCTTTACTTAAAGTTAACTGATTATAGATATTAGTCACATCTACAAAATATCTTTGCAGAAACACCTAGATTAGTGTTTGAATAGGTACTAGAGTTGAGCCAATTTGACACCTAAAAATCAAGGGGGATTGTCTGCCTTTTTCCAGTGGCTGGGCAGATGTTTAGGGAAAGGCGTTTCAGAGAGTGGGAGCGCCATATGCAAAGAGGAATTGGAAGAAAATTAGAGTGAAGGAGAACGAGGTTACAAAGGCAGATGAAAACGTAGGCAGAGGCAAAATCATGAGTACCATTCTGTTTCGGAACGGGACAGTTCGGATTTTATCCAGATAGAGGAGTCCTGAGATTCTAAGGTAGCGAAGGATGTGACAAGATATGTCATAGAAAGATATGTTGTAGAAAGATCAGACAGGTGACTGTATAAAGGGCCTGGACGAGCAAAACTGACTGAGTCAGCAAGAAGGCTGACTAAGAGATAGTGGACAGGGTCCTGGTTGGAAATGTGTTTTGGGGTAAAGCTTGAGAGCAGGGTATAAACTCACCATAATTTAAAATATTTAAGGAGTAGAATTTACAACACCTGGTCAGGATTGAAATGGAGTTGAGAGAGAAGTCCAGCTGCCTGGTCTGGGCAACAGGGTTCTTGGCCATTCATTTGCTGAAAGAGTGAATTGCGAAGGAGATACAATTTGGTGCCTCTGCTGACATGTAGTGTGTGTCGTGGGTTTGGTATCAGAAGGTGTCTGTGAACATCCCTGTGTTGATAGGCAATTCTGGAGTCTTGGAGAGATGTCTGAGCTAAAAATAAAAGTTTGTGATCTTTGGATGGATGTTTACTGGAGAGTTATGCAAATGGAAAAAGATTATCTAGGAAGTCTGTGAGCAAGAGAAAACCCCAAAGAGAATATAGGAAAAGAGGAAATAAGAGAGAAGAGAAGAGAGACAAGGAGAGAATCCTCAGGGACACTTAACATTGAATAGACCGAACAGGAATAGAATCTTGTGAATGATGTAAAAATCAGATGAAGAGGAAGCGTATGCTCTTTCCAACCACTCCCTAAACAGTGGTTTTCAATAAAGTATTGCCTCTGGTCCTCTTCTATTCTTTCACCAAAGCTGTATCAACTGCCTTCTGGTGCCAGACACTCTCCTGGAGATACAATGATGAACAAGTCACCCTAGTGATTTCTGCCCTTGAGTACTTTAGATCAAGATTTCTTGTGTCTGTCGTTGCTAGGATGGAGCAGAATCACCCCCAGTTGAGAACCACTGCTCTCAGGTCTAATGGCAGGGACAGATACATAAACAGAATATAATTACCTCATAATATATGTTATAAGAGGTTTAAAATTGGTCAAGATAATTCGTTCCAAATGACAGAATCCATTTTTGCTATTTAAGCAGCAGGGGATAATGAGTATTCCCAGAAAGGGATATTAGGTAACTTATGGAATCTGTGGGAGACTGCCGGGAGCAACACATCCAGAAACATCACAGCCGGAAAAGAACAGCCAAGTGTACCCCTCCATATCACTCTGGTAGAGCACCACCACTGCCACTGCCTCCACTTAAGACCCAGCGTACTAGAGCCTGGATGCTAGAAGCCCTCCACAGCTACCCCAGAAAAACCTGCCACACTCTGCCTGCATGGGTGCCGGATGGTCTTCCCGTCTGATGCTTGCTCACTTCCAAAATTTCCATAGGCATATCTGATTGGCAGAACTGAGGTTATGTGCCTGGTTGTGTTTTGTTTGTTTGTTTGTTTGTTTGTTTTGGCTGCATTGAATCTTTGTTGCTGCGTGCGGGCTTTCTCCAGTTGCAGCGAGCAGCGGCTACTCTTCGTTGCTGTGTGCAGGCTCTAGGGCACACGGGCTTCAGTGGTTGTGGCTCACGGGCTCAGTAGTTGCGGCTCACGGGCTCTAGAGCGCAGGCTTAGTAGTTGTGGCACACTGGCTTAGTTGCTCTGCGGCACGTGGGATCTTCCCGGACCAGGGATCAAAACCGTGTCCCCTTCATTGGCAGGCAGATTCTTAACCACTGCGCCACCAGGGAAGTCCCCTGGTTGTGTTTTAAGTGCAGTGGGAACCTGATGATTTTGAAGCACGGAAATGATGAGATTTTATTCATGATTTTAAGATATCACATCACTTTCCACTTGTGACCTTTGAAATTTATGTTCAAATTCAAATTCATAAATAAATCTCTTTATTCCTTAGCACAGGTTTTCTATTTCTAATTGACTTCTCCATAGCTTCTCCTGGTATCTCAATCTGTATCTCAAGTTGACTCCTCTAGAAAACCACTCCATTCTGAGAAAAGGGACCTCTCCTACACTATTGCTGAGAATGTAAATTGGTACGGCCACTATGGAAAACAGTATGGATGTTCCTATAAAAACTTAAAATAGAGTTACCATGTGATTCAGCAATCCCACTACTGGGCATATATCCGGAAAAGACAAAAACTCTAATTTGAAAAGATACCTGCACCCTATGTTCATAGCAACACTATTTACAATAGCCAAGACAAGGAAGCAACCTAAATGTCCATCCACAGATGAATGGATAAAGAAGATGTGGTACATATATACAATAGAATACTACTCAGCCATAAAAAAGAATGAAATAATGCCATTTGCAGCAATATGGATGGCCCTAGAGATTATTATGTTAGTGAAGTCAGAAAGAGAAAGACAAATATCATATGATATCACTTATATGTGGAATCTAAAATATGATACAAATGAACTTATTATTGAAACAGACTCACAGACTTAGAAAACAAACTTATGGTTACCGAAGGGGAAGGGGGGTAGGGGAGGGATAAATTAGGAGTTTGGGATTAACAGATATAAACTACTATACATAAACTAGATAAACAACAAGGTCCTACTGTATAGCACAGGGAACTAGATTCAATATCCTGTAATAAACCATAAGGGAAAAGAATATGAAAAAGAATATATATATATATATATA
>NW_006792406.1:1615540-1630422 GCF_000442215.2 Lipotes vexillifer
ATATATATATATATAAAACTGAGTCACTTTGCTGTTCACCAGAAATGAACACAACATTGTAAATCAACTACACTTCAGTTAAAAAACCAAAACCAAACAAACAAACAAAACATTCCATTCGTCTGGTCAGGAAAGCTTGGCAACTGTGAATGTCCTTACACTATGTCTAATCAGCTGTCCCGTTCAGTTGATTCTACTATCCTATTCCCTCTGTCCTCACTTTAGGTTTTGGACGTTTCTCTCAGTTTATCTGAGTCTAGCCATTTGTCCCATCCAAGTTATTTCTCTTCTTGGCTTCCTGAGTATGGTAAGAAGGAACTAAAATTTACTGAAATTCTATGATGTGTCAGATGCTGTGGCAGGGACTTTGCATAACTGATCTCATTTAGAAGCAACTGGATAGTGTGAGAGGAAGAACTATAAAATCAGAGGATTCTAAGAAGCACAAGCAACTAGAGGAAAAAAATAGACCAATTAGACTTTAACAAAATTAAAGTCTTTTGTGCATCAAAGGACACTCTCAAGAAAGTGAGAAAGACAACCCATAGATTGGGAAAAAATACTTGCAAGTCACATATGATAAAGGACTAGTAGTCAAAACATTAAAGAACCCTTATAACTCAACAGGGAAAAGACAAAACCTAATTTTAAAATGGGCAAAGTATTTGAAGACATTTCTGTAAAAAAGGTATATGGGTGGTCAATAAGCACATAAAAAAGATGCTTAACATCATTAGACATTAGGGAAATGTAAATTAAGGCTACAGTGATATACCACTGCACACCCACTGGGGTTGCTGTAATAATAAAATAAAAGGAAAATTACACTTGTCGATGAGGATGTGGGACAATTGGAACCCTTACACATTGCTTGTGTGAATGTGAAATGGTGCAACTTTTCATAATGGTATCTAAAATTTTAATCATGAAGCCATTTATGTGCCAGGCACAGTGACAAGCACTTACATGCATTATCTTACCTAGTTATTTCAGTAACCGTAGAAAGTCGATTCAACTCATTCTTTCCCAAAGTGGGTTTTCCTCAGACTCTCAAGATGCTCTGGGTTAAAGTAAAACAAAACTGGGACACATTGCATCTTCAAAGCACTTCTGCAGAATCACAACACACACTACCCTATGACAGGCTGAGAACTCCTGCAGTAATGAAAAGTTAACTTGGATAATCTAGTGTTTTGCAGATCATTTGGCCACTTAACACACTTATTAACAGCAATTGCATGGAACATACTTCGGGGGACATTGACTTGGAGTTGTGAGCTGTCCCACTGACAGTTTCTGCAGGGAACAAGGAATGGTCCTTTTGAGTTTTCACTACCGGCCTACATGAGCATGCCTGCATCTGATAGAGTTAGTTTAAGAAAAGGTAATCAAAATAAACAAGTCATTATTTGATGTTATAGAAAGTAATCAAAATAAACAATTCATTCTTTGAGTGTGTGTTTGTGTGTGCACGCACGTGCGTATGTGTTTTCATATAGGAAGTAGCAACATTTTTGAAAGTTTGTTTTGTGCTTTGCCTAATTCTTGACTGTTTACTCTCAAGCTTAATATATTATCAAACGAGTGACTGTAAAGTAAACATAAATGTAAAACCATGTGCAGCGTATCAACTGTTAAGGTTCATATTGGAATGGAGAAACAAGGGAATGGCATTCGGTGTCTTAGCTTCAGTTAAACAAGATTTAAAGCTGATACAATGCAAGTGGTTGTGGCAGTAGAAATCCATATTGGTGCTTATGTGGGCTCGGATACCAGAACTCCATGTGATTAGATGCGGGACCAAAAGGACAGTTTAAACTAAGATTTCCAAGCGCAATTTGGAAAAGTCCTTGAATTTTTATTAAAAAGCCGAGCACGCCAAAAAAAAAAAAAAAAAAGCCGAGCTTTATACGAATACAGCAGAAGCATTTTCTGGGAAACATGGATGGCTAACTATTGGCTGAGTAATAGCAAGTGACCCTAATTGGCCCTGTTTAGAAGAGAGTCATAATTTATTTGTAAGCCAGTGAACATGGTCTGTCAAAGGATCATTTTCTGCTTTGTGAATTTATTTATATAAGAAGTCTTAGAAAGATATAAAATTTAAATCACATTTGATGAATTTTTTATTAAAAAGATTAAAATTATATGAATTTAAGACTTTTCTTAAAAACCGGCTTCTACAGTTGCCCTGTGCTCCACGTACCTATTAACTTATGGGGGCATAAGAACATTTAAAAATTCATTTGGATTTTTTTTTTTTTTTTGATTTAACGTCGAGTTTTAGTGCACCAAGGAGAAGGAAGAAGACATCTACCTAAGAGAATATTACTAAGTCAATTTAATGTATAGGGGGAAAAAATTATCATAGGTTTTATAGGATTTGAGTTGTATTTTGTGTTTTCACAGCTGACAATGGAGATGTTTAGATTGAAATATAATCACAATGAAACCTTTTTAATTCTTACTTATAAAGTTACCAAATTTGTAGGTCCTATTCCCTTCCAAAAAGCTTTTAACCAGTAAGAAGCTACAGTAAAAGTCTCAAGTTATACATAATGCCTTTTTAACAGAAATGCTGGTTTTGCAAAGTGCAAGAAACTTGTAAAGAATTAAATAATGCTTATGAACTTAAAAAAATGTAATAAATTGAATTTTTGTGTATCCACTTTTACTATTAAAGAGAAAAGGGGGGCGTTACTATGTTAGATTTGTGTTCACTATAAAAATATACAGAAATATTTGCTAAGTGAACTTTCAGGGTTAACTGTACATTTTAGAAATTTAATTTACACAGTTACTCTGATTCTGAAGTATTTCATTTTTCACATAAAGTTTATTTTACTATGATATTTTAAAATATCTTAAGAGGGATAAATAAATAAGCTGTTGGATAGTGAATCTACACCTGTATCATCTCATCATTACACATATGTTGCTATATCCCCCAATAATCAATGTAGCTTAAAAATATTCAGATAATATGGTACTTGCATTGCCCAGTTTCAATGCCACTCTTAGGAGTAAGCATAATAATGTATCTTAAAATACATAATTCACAAAACTGCTAGCATCCCAGCATTCTGAAAAATGCACTAGTGCCCCTATGAATTTAATTACTACAAGGGGAAAAATTTTTTTAATTAATTAATTTTTATTTTTGGCTGTTTTGGGTCTTCGTTGCTGCACACGCGCTTTCTCTAGCTGCGGCAAGTGAGGGCTACTCTTTGTTGCGGTGCGCGGGCTTCTCATTGCGGTGGCTTCTCATGTTACGGAGCACGGGCTCTAGGCACGCAGGCTTCAGTAGCTGTGGCACACAGGCTCAGTAGCTGTGGCTCACAGGCTCTAGAGCACAGGCTCAGTAGTTGTGGCGCATGGTCTTAGTTGCTCCTTGGCATGTGGGATCTTCCCAGACCAGGGCTTGAACCCTTGTCCCCTGCATTGGCAGATGGATTCTTAAACACTGCACCACCAGGGAAGCCCCAGGAAGGAATTTTTGACCCTGGGTAAAATTATGCACATGAGGGAGTTTTAGCTGGGCTGGACCAGAGGCTTAGATTTACCTATTTATGGATAGCCATCACCCCACTAAAGTTCCTCATTGTGACTGGACAAATAGTACCATTAGTTGACAGTTAAAAAGCCACCCTCACCAACTTTATTGGGGTTCAGGATGTTCAAGGAAAAGAACTTGGACACGACCATTACTGGGATTTAGACAAACTAGTGAATTGGAAAGGTCACGATGGAAGTCAACTTCAGAGAATAGCAGTGGCAGAAATTCTCTGACTGTGCAGAAGGAATTGGGTATACAGGGGCTGACTCAGAAATGAGACCTTCAAACAGGAGCAGTGGTTTTGGGTACAGAGTCAGGCTGTGATCCTGAATATACTTCGTATTCTTTCTTCCTAGACTGCCTAAGCACTTTGCTAAAAAGAGAGCATTGTCAGTAGAAATTAAAGAATTGTGGCACTGGAGGCCCACATCAATTCTATTGAAGGTTGGTCTTTTTTCCAGAGGGCTCTGGATGGAACAGACTGGGCTGTTTCAATAGGGACTTTAATCATTTTACAATAGGATGTCCTACATGACTAGAAACTGAAAGAGAAGTAAATGCTGGAGATAATGAGACAGATGGTGAAGACTTTTGGGTGTCAAAACACTGAAATTAGATGCTCCAGGAGCTTGGGAATCAGAGCCTCTATAGGTGAGGCCCAAACAGCACATTAGTAGTGGTGTTCCTGGACTGAATAGGTGGAGGATCTCCAGGCTTCAAAGGCAAGTATGGTGAAGCAAGTACCCTCGAGGGTCTTCCCTTGGCAGTTGTGTTTCTCACTGCTCTGGTGAAGGGTCTTGGTAGAACTTATTTGGGTATAGGAAGGGGTTGGGTGAGCAGTTCTTAGATGACAAATCTACTCTAGCATTCCAATTTCCCTGGGTCTTGGAGACTGTCTTCTACAACATACAAACTGAGCCCTGGCATTTCATCTTGGTTTAGTGTGGACTACCAGGTTTCAGTTAATTAATCAAGCAAACTCTTAGAGCCACTTAGCCACTAAGTAATTCTTTTGCCACTATGTAGTATGCACACTTCAGGTCTTTCAAAGATATTTTTCAAGCATCTACTGCACGTCAGAGACTCCTCTAGTCCTGGAGATACAGCCATAACCAAGACAAAGATAGTCCCTGCTCTCTCTCTTTCAGCTTGGTTCTAATGGGAAAGACAGATAGATTAAAAATAAATTTTTATTAAATTTTCAAGGATTTAAGTACTTTGTTGGAAAATAAAACTGGTAAAGAGACAGATACTGACAGGAAGGAACGCTTTTAGGTCTGGTGGCAATAAACACAGACATTAGCTTGTATTAGTAAAAGAGTGTTTAAGAATAAAAATAAGTATAATCAGTGCCCCTTACTTTGGAGACAAACTGAAGTACTTAACGTACTTCTATTTTTGACTTCTTCCTTAGCATGGTGAGTTGTTTGGGAAATGATTCAATAGTTATTTGTAGTTCCTAAATTCTCAACAGCAGTTGCCTCCTGATATGTGTCACTATGTATTCTGAGTTGACATCTGCTATCTGAATCACCAAAATAGTGCCTTGTTTTAAAATTTATCCACTATTGGCTTATGTTTTATCTTACTCTAGGCCATGTTATCACTACATGTGACATCTCTGTATATGTGTTTGTGAAACTGGGATAAAGTTGGCAAAACTTGAGATGGAGGAAACTCTCTATGAAACATGTTTTTGCGTCGGTAGAACAGCAGGCATAAGCACGTTAGGAATAGAGGGAAGAAGAGAGACGGAGAGATATTGGAGAAATAGGATCTCACAAAGGAAAGTCAAATGCAATTTGGGAACTTAAATGCCATTCAGGCAACAACCTTTGGAGTTTAGACAACTATAGACTTTTAATTGTAGTTTTTGGTCTCCAGCAAGTAGATTAAAATCTCCTATAGAAATAAAGCTTTTGTTTAGTGGAGGAAACTCAGTTAATGTTTATTGATGGTGATTTTGATGATAGTACTCATGATGACATTCCATTTGAGGAATGTTTCTCAAATGGGACTTGATTCGGCAAACTTTTACACTGATAGGGAGATGGACGCTCTGACACTTAGATAGTGACGTATGAAGAAGAGAAATCATTGATAGGACTAAGTAATTGTGAAGCGTAGTATACGAGCCTCCAGAGTTTTGTGGAATTAAATAAAATCATAGTACAGATTATCCTCTGTTGAACACTATAGATATGTGTACACCTAATGTTGGATAGCTATCAGAGCATCAGAGCAGTTCCTAAAATGCTTTGTTAATGATTGTTTTTAAGAATTCAAATAAATATTAAGCCTTTTAATTATCCTACCAATTCCCATTCCCTCTTCCCTCTGTGACCAAAAGATGAACCAGTCCCAGGGGAGCCTCAGCAGATAAAGATAGGATTTTTTTTTTTTTTTAGTGTCTTTCTGTCGCTGCTTTTTCAGTCCATTCCAGGCCACCCAGATCCTTACTGGCTATTTCATAATAAGAAAGCCTATTGACCATTCACATGTCCTTGATAAAGGGCTGGTATAGTTTGGACAAGTGAGCTGAGACTCACCCTAACTGGTCTGAACCTACAGCCACTGTTCTTTTTATTCCAAAACACCGACCCCCTGGAGAAAGGGTTAGGAGAATTTTCAAGCCTGCTCATCCTAGGGTTGGGCTGTGTATGGAAGTGAGGACACGAGCCTGGGAGTTAGGCAGTGCAGGTATTCGTTCTACCTGGTACTCGGCCTACCTGGTCTGTCTTTGTGAAACGTACTAGGTGTGTTTCCTCACCAGATGACTTCATGGGCCCCTTCAAAAGCTCACATCCTGCAGTTCCTCTCTGTGACACTCAGAGGCCGAACAAATGATTTGACTGTTTTCCAGCCTCCTCTCCAAAGTATCTTGTAATATTAAAGCAGAGTATTTTGATTGTCTTATATTGGGATCTGCTAATGAAGTTGCAGGAGAACATATTATTGTTTTTCAACTCTCTTATATGGATGTGCTGCTTTTTATATCCTCTCCCTTTTCCATCTGTTTTTCTGGTTTTCTCCTGGTTTGGGGCCATATATACGTGGGCAGTAAGGGCGAGCATTTCTGCAGAAGCACCACAGGCCCACTGTGCTTTAGCAGACTTTATTCTTGTTTGTTTGTTTCATGAGGGTTTGTAAAGATTGGGACTTTTCCAACAGTCAGCACATAATTAAGGGCACCTACTATGTACTGGTTCTGCTTTAGTTTCTAGGAATTGGGAGAAATCTGCACATAGAGAGCCATGTGTATCTACATATTAAAACTATTATACCTATTTCCCCATATTCTTTTGGGACTAAGAAGTTGATGCAAACCAGCACTATGAATGAACTTGATTATATTTAGGAGAATAATTTCTCACTTCTTGGGTCTTTGCTACAAATTTTAACAATGAATAGCTGTTTTCAGAACTGAAACTTTGGCAGCCCACCAATAAGATGTAAAATGAAGAAAAACCAAAGACACCTCTATCGTTTTGAAGTACATGGAGCTATTTTTCAGAAGCCAGCTTCATTGACAGAGCAAGTCCGTTAATAACCCTGCAGCACTCCCCTTGTTGGAATAACACAAATTAGCATTTAACCCGGGAGGAAGAACACATGAAGTTATTTAACATTTACATAAAATTATGGGGTAAACTCCAAACAGGTCGCCTCTGAAATGTATAATTACACTCAGCAGTCCTGTCAGCATACATGGAAACAATTTTACTTCCAATCATCTTCTGCTTTTATTCACTCAGGAATGTATCATTAAAATTTCCAGAGAACAATGAACCTTAATAGGTGCTAATGCAATTGTGAATTATGGTAATTGTTACCTAAATTAATCTCTGTACTTTCCATTCCTTATTGCCTTAGGCATAAGGAGTGTGAAAAAGATAATGTTGAAACTGACATTTGTATAAATGGTGTAAAAGATTTGTCTTACTTGATAAAAATTTCAGGAGAACTTGCTATTTTTTAAAGTAGTTTACTTGGAAAAAATGTTAGAATTGCTGCAAGTACGGTTTATGTAATCTTTTATTGATGAAATTTGTGATGGACAAAGGCTGTTGACTTGTTTAGGTCGTCTTGGTGGATATACACTCACTAAGATACCCAAATGGCAAATGTGTGCCCCTGTGTCTATATTGCCAGGACAGAGGTGCATTCACACCCATATCTGTATGGGGTCACCATTTGTGTGTTTACCTTCACTTATTTATGTAAAGTACATACGACTTGCTTGGTGTAATGAAGCCCATTGCTAACGGACTGCGTCGTGTTCCCTGCCTCCAAATTTATATGTTGAAGTCCTAACCCCCCAGTACCTCAGAATGTGACTATATTGGGAGATGGGGGTCTTTCAATAAGTAATTAAATTACAATGAGATCATTAGGGTGGTCCCTAATCCAATATGACTTGTGTCCTTACAAGAGGGGGAGATTAGGACACAGACACCCACAGAGGGGAGACCACGTGAAGACAGAGGGAGAAGACGGCCATCTGCCAATCAAGGAGAGAGGCCTCAGAAGAAACCAACCCTGCTGGCACCTTGATCTCAGACTTCTAGCCTCGAGAATTGTGAGAAAATAAATTTCTCACAATTGTTGTTTAAGCCACCCAGTTGGTGGTATTTTGTTATGGCAGCCCTAGCAAATGAATGTATCCGCCTAGATTGGATGTAAAGAAATGTAGGTCAAATATATTCCAATCTGAAAAAAAAGGAAATACAGGTTTTTGTCCTGTTTCTGTCACTCCTGAGTTATATTTGACCTTGGGTATATCCCTTAATCTTCCCATTTGTAATGAGTTCTAGATTTTGTATGTTTGTTTATATCAGACTGCCCAGCATCAGATCCTTTTTTTCTGCTAACAGCACCCTGGGTTTTCTCCAAGAGAATACTTGCCCTTTGTTCTCGGTCCCCACAGTTTGTGTGAGGCTGGTCTAATGCCCTTGCTCTAGATGTGGGCACGTTACTCGAATCTGGCCAATCATTATGTTTCATGCCCTCTGCTTGCAATGATAGGCTCAAGTTTGGGACATAGGGCAGAGACCTGGGCAATGAGATTTGATTTCAGGACTTAATTTGGAAGTTATTGAGCAGTTAAGCTCTCCGTTTGTTGAAGCTTCTGAGGTATGGGAGGTGAGTGCCCGGGGCTTGCTACAGCTCTGGCAGCCATAGCGAAAGGCCAGGCTAAGAAGGATGCTCACATGAAGGGAGCCAAACCACAAGATAGAGAACTAGTACTAAGGATCCTTCGTGAGCCCTCATCCAGGCTTGCCTGAAGCTAATGATCCCTGGGACCCTGTCATTTTATTAATAAGCCAGTAAGTCTCTCCACTCTTTCTTCAACATTAAGGCAGCCTGACTTGCATTTCTATTATTGCTACCAAGAGTCATGAGTAATATAGTGGCTTAATGCTTTGTCTTCCTCTGCAAAATGAGTGTGCTCTTCTAATGGAAATGATTTCTCCTCAAATTAACTATTACATAGAACACTGATACTTCTCTGGCATGTATGTGAAGGGAGGCAGCAGCAAGGGCGGGAAGTAAAATCCGACCCATTTGATATTCTGCTGATCCCTTTCTTCTGTGTGGAAACCTTTGGGTTAGATGATCCAGACTCCTGCCAATACTTAAAATCATTAAATCTTATATACTTGGGAATACTTGTAGGTCTGAGTGTGCAGGAACTCTGGGGGCAAAGTGGAGAGCAGGGTGAGGGGAAAATGCACTAACAGGTAAAGAAAGCATCGTCAGAGGTCACAGGCAGACATTTGTCCTCCAAGGGCTGCGAAGTCACTAAATGGCCGGAGGCAACGGCTGCTTGTAAAGCGCTTTGCCGTCGGGTAGTTGATTTTGCTATTATCCGTCTCTGGCAGGGCTCCAGCCTGTCATACACAAGCTGAAAAATCGACTTTAGAATGCTTATGGGCAGAGGTGTACTTGGCCTGAGAATAGTAAGAGAATTTAGAAAGCAGTATCATTGGTGCCACCGGAAATCCTCCAGATTGGTGAAAAGCCCACTAGGTTGAAGTGGAATACATCATAATTAGTGATATTTTATTTTATAGAAGATGCTTTATTGAGCCAAGTCTGGGATGAGCTTTGCCATTTATAAGTCTTTAGAACAGTGCTTATTAACCAAATCTGAAGGAGACTTTGAAAAATGCATATAGAATGTGTGTGATCACTTTTTAGGTTTCTACTTTCGCAGCCCATTTCCCTACTGGACCCCAAGAAAAGGGCTCCTGCTCTAGACAGATGTGTTAAACCCATGTTTGTTGATTTTTTTTCCCAAATGGTCATAGCAGCTTTATTCATATTTTCCCAAAATTGGAAACAAAATGTTCATTAACAGGAGAATAGCCAAACAAATTGTGGTGCATTCATACAATGGAATACTACTCAGCAATAAAAAGAAATACATGGTTCAACCTCTCAAAACTTTATACTAGTGAAAGCATTAAGTGATTCAATTTAGTTTCAGAGCTGGGGAGGAAGGAAATGCTAGTCTGTGGTGAAAAAATATGGATAGTAGTTAAACTACCAACTAAAGCAGCGGTAGTGCTTTGTTGCTTAGGTAGGAGTATAAGGAAACCTTCCTTTGTTCTGATATGGCTGTGGGCTAAAAGTATCCATTTTCAAAATTGTAGTTAAGATTTGTGTATTTCAATTTTATAAATCTTACCTAATAAGAGGTGTGTACAGTGGACAGATGAATGTACCAAAGCAGAATTGAGGACGGTTGAAGCTAGGGTGTAAAGGTTCAAGGTACCATTTTTTTTTAATATACATCCAATTAAGATGTTTAATTACAAATCTTGACCTATTTTTATGGGCTCCCAGGTCACATATCCAACAGCATAGTGGACATCTCTTGACACTGCCAGTGGTTTTCTTCCAATCTTAGTCACATAACAGACCTCTATGACCCCGCCTCAGTTTCATCCTAGGTTTCTGGTTTGAGCAACTCAGGAAAATTCTGGATTGCAAGAAGTAGTCTGAAGAGGGTTCAGTTTGGGGGTAAGAATTGACACTTGTCAATTCTTGTAAAGGATCTTGTAAAGGACTAACAAAGTGGACCCTAAGGAGCAAGCGCAAGTGGAAAAAACTAGAAAAGTAAAACAAACTGATGGTGATCAGCAGTGGACATGCTTGCAGTGAACTCAGTTACAAAATCTCTGAAGGTAGGAATGGGTGGATGGAATCCAAAGGACCAATACTTCTTCCATTATGACAGAAAGAGAAGGGTAGATGGGAATGTAAAGTTTGAAGGTGGGTAGCCAGGAAATGGTGAGTTATCTGGCTAGGACAATAAAAGCCTTTTATCTTTCATAGTGTGATACCACATTTACCACATTTTTCAGATTATGTCCCTGAATCTGATTAACACCAAGTGCCTGCCAAACTCAGTTACCAGTTCATGTAAGAGAATCTGGTGCTGTAGGTATTGCACACGTGTAACAACCTGCTCTTCTACGACCAACCCTTCTTAACTCAGATTTTGGACAATATTCTGATAAGCTTATTCTGAGAAAGATCCAAAGACACATTTTTATGAGATTCCAGTTCTTAGCTTATTGTAGATGAAGAACTGAAATTTTGCCAGATGATGAGATATGTACCTGAATGGCACAATGATGAAAAGCTTATAACTCTGTTCTAGTTAATAGAAATAACCATGAGTTAAACTCTGCCCCCACCCCACCATCAAGAGGCTCTTTCATAATAAATGTTGGACTATTCCACCTTCAGACTTTTCACTCTTCTAGCTCCAAACTCTAGCATTCTTATTCTTACTACTTACACCCTTTCTACTCTTTGATATCCTTGTATATAGCCCAGATGATTTCCTTTGAGCTTCAGGTATGAAGCCACTGACAAAAAAAAAATGTTTAAATCTGTTCTCCTAGGAGCTTAAAGATCTTATCTTTATGACAACTCCTATAAATCTTAAAGAAATGATCATTAAATATTGATTTACTCAATTAATTATAAAAACTTTAGAGGTCTAGTATTTGGTCATGTATACTATTTAAAAAAATACGTCAACAGAAAACTTTCTGAATGTCACTAGACAATGAATTAAGCAAACCTTTATTGAAGCTTAAATTGTGGTACAGAAATACATTTCAGTTGATTTAAGTCCAACACCATGAAGAGAGAAATTATGGCACCAACATTTTCCCTCCTCTATCATACACACTAGGATTAATTTAGATTAGTATTCAATCTATAGTTTTCATTTTTCTAGGCTTTGTTCCATACAAATTTGTGCAGTTTTTCAACATTAAATAGAAGTCTTAAATCTATTGGTGGGGGGGGGGGGGGGGGGAATCAGACCTCAAGCCAATAAATGTTCATCAAATCTGCTGGGCCACTGTTCAAGAACAAAATCCACTTTGAGCATTGGTCCTCATAATAGCACCAAAATATAACTACTGTGTGCTAATTACAGAATCAGACTGATCCATTGATTGAAAGGTTCTTCAGTGAAGCTTTGAATCAACAACATGTTTAAAAGTCAAAAGTGTTCCAACCACTTGATTTCAAACCAAGCAGAATTTATGTTTAGAAACACTAAAAAAAAAAAAAAAGGGTTTCATTTATAAATACAGAAGGAACAAAAACATCTCTGCATCAATCCAGAAAGAATCAAAAATGGTTTGAGGACAAGAAGAAATACAAAATTGTGTCAACTTTGCTCATTTATCAGCTGCTGAATTGTCCATATTAGCACATACAGCTAAAAGGCTAAAAACTCTTTTAAGCCTGTATTTCTAGTCATTTCCCATTGACCATTTTGGAATTTTGTGTGTTATGTTTTATGGATAGCACTCTGCTTCACTGTGTAGTATGTCTGAATGACCTGAACAGTTCTCATTCATCACTTGATGTTACTCCACGGAGAAAGAAATACCAGTAAGAGAAACCGTCAGAACACTGTCACATGCATCACAAAGTCACAGAACTTTTTAAGCCACACAATGGCAAAGACATCAGTTCTGCTTTGAACCAAAGTTTACGGCATATTATTAATAGAAATTAGTGGAAATGGCTACAGAAGTAAAAGTTAAGGTGAATCATCTGAGCTAACTTGACTTGTTGAATCCAATACAACCTTTATCTTAAATCTCCTTGCTAACACATTTAGTGATAATTCTTTTATACTACTACTTAGCAAGTTAATAAAGGCATGGTAATGAGAAGCTAATCTCATTTAATGGGGGGCACAGAATGGCATACAGTTTCCATACAGTTCTGCCAGTATTCCCTAGTATCAATCTACACCTTCTTTGCTAATCAACACCAGCTTATTCCAAAAGAGCTCCTGGTAACGAAAAATGCCAAACTCCCTTGACCTTAAAAGAAAATTAAGCCCAGGGGCCATCCCCCATCTCCCCTCTGGGGTATAAGGTTAGTGTAAACCCACAGTGTAACAGTGTGTTGCTTTATGGAGGTGGTGTGGTTGGGAGGGAGATACCATGGTGAGGAACGAATCAGTTAAAGTCATACAAGTATAGGAAGCAGTGAGATAGTAATACACGAAATGGATAACTGCAGTCATTTTCGTAGAGGACTCGACTCATGGAAGAACTTTGATTGGTGCTGCAAAAACATCTGTATGAAGTAGAAATTGGTTTCAATAACATTAGTAGAGAATATGCTCTAGTAAGTGGAGGTAACTGGATGCAAAATCCTGGTAGCAATTGAATAGAACAGTCCCAGATGGCTAGGCTGAGGCCAACACCTAATGAGGACAAAAGCCTTGTCTGTGGGGGATTTTGGATGATACCTGGAGAAATACTACACTGTGCATAAACCAGATTGAATTGTTTTCACAAGTGTTGTAAAGTTTCACATAGTGAAAGGTTTTTTCTACATGCACTTCAATTTCACGGCAAGAGTGGCATAGGATACCTAAACACAGAAGAGAGCATTCATGCAAGATATCTAACTCCTTGATATAATAATGCATACAATTCAAAGTGATTACACTATCATTACATCTAGGGCTTTCTGCACCTACAAGGGGGTGGTTATGGAAAGCACGGCCCTTGGTATCAACATCTAAAAAGCAGCCACCACCTTCTATGTGTGTTCTCTTTTTGCTTTTTTTCGTCATTTTTCTTAATCAACTCTGCTGTTGTTGATGCTTCTTAGCAAAACTGGTAAAAACAAAATTGTAATCACTGAATAGAGCACTCTGGCAATCAAGACCTCTAAAACCTTCAGTCTTCTGGGGCGAAGAAAGCACTGTGTGACATTTAGAACTCTGATTTGCAAACAAGGTGGTCACAAATTTTCCTGGCTTGAAGACTTCCACAACTTTCCTGATCAGGTCATCATAGGAGGTCTGACTTAAGTTTGTTTCAAAGCTAACAAGAAAATTCTGGTTCTGGAGTGATGTGGATAGTCCAGTAAGTTCCATCTGATTTCATTCTATTCCTTGAATACCCACAAGGATCAAACAGTGTGGCATCAGTGACAGAACCTGGTATCAGATCACGAATTCGACTCTCATGAGTGACATCCTTTGCAGTAATACCGTCTTTCATGTAGTGCTGGTCCATAACTGCTGGGTCAAGCTCACTCATCAGAATTTCCAGGGTTTGATCTGGCTGATTGATTACTCGACTCTCTGGGAAATCCAAAGTATACAAGTACCAACAATCAGAATTCTTGTGTCCCATACAATATGTAGCTCCATTTGGGAAAATTGCATTAAGAAACTGTGTTTCTTCCTGGAAATTACTGTGTGGGTACCCTTGGTGAGAAGGCTTCATGAAATTCTTACGAAAATAAAAGAAGCTTTGAATTGAGTCAAACCCATTGTAATCCCTAGCAAGTTTCAACAGGGGAACTGGTGCTTTCAGCAAGAGGGTGGTACCACATGTCTTCAAAATGAAACGTCTCTTGGAGGCAAAGATGCTACTCTCACTGAGTACATAAGCTTGCTGCTTGTCAGTTTTTGTCACACTTATGACTGAACATTGCACATCCTTCAGAAGTATGTCCCACTTGTATCTTGGGATGGTGCGAAGATCCCCAGATCCTTGGTTTGCGTCAGGTTGCTGCCAGGAGAACCAAACCTCCAGCAGCTTCTCTGTCCCTTCGAAAAAATGTGCAGCTTCCATCACCATGAGACTAGTGAACAAACAAAAACCACGGAAAATCAAGTAAATTAAAATCTCTTCTCCCAACGCTGCCCCCGCCGCTGCGGATTGTTCCAGCTGTCTTACTAAAGTTCAGGTTCCTTTTTTGCTATAATTTTTTTTTTTTTTTTTTTTTTTTGGGGTTCGCGGGTCCCCACCCGTTGTGG
>NW_006792406.1:1630528-1660421 GCF_000442215.2 Lipotes vexillifer
CCAGGGCTCATGGGCGTAGCCGCTCCGCGGCACGTGGGCTCTTCCTGGACCGGGGCACGAACTCGTGTCCCCTTCATTGGCAGGCGGACTCCCAACCACTGCGCCACCAGGGAAGCCCCTTTGCTATAATTTTATATTAACTTTTTTTTTTTTTTTTTAAAAGGCTTAGTAAAATTTTCCCAGCTTTTTTTTTTTTTTTGGGGAGCGAAAGTTGAACGTGAGTCTCTTGGAAATAGAGGCTGATACAGCTCAGTCTCTTGTAGTCTGCTGTTTCCCCGTTAGAGAGAGTAGAGCAAGTGCTAGCTAATGTTGCTGGCCATACTGTGGGAGCCTGCTGATTTGTTTTTTAAGCTATTTGGATTTTCTGAATCCAGATTCTTTAAATTGTAAATCACGCAACACTAATTCATTTCTTCAACTACCTTTAATTTCTTTCTTTTATTTTGGGGGTTGCTTTTATTCACCTCTGTGTGTAATCTAAAGGAGTTCCTTGTTAATTCAACAAGTTTTTTGCGAGGGGTACATGCCGTGTACCAGAAACTGTGGTAGAGGCTGGGGATATAATGAGAGTAAAGACAGGGGGGCCAAGTCCCCCTGGAATTGATGGGCTCCTGGGAGAACACAGGCCTCAGGTAATATTGAATTAGCAGGATCTAATCTTGTCGGTTCTGTCTCTGGAGTGAGGGCACTATCTCTGTGAGGCCCAGAGCAGCCAGGGACTGGAGTTTTGAGGGGACTGTGAAATCTGAGGATGTATAAAGGCTGCCCCTTCAGCCTTTGTAGCTTTGCAGAAATGCAGTGGGCATCACAGGGAGGGAGACAGGAGGATTGAGGATGGTTAAGAGTGGCCTATTCTTTTACCAAAGACCTCATGCTAGGGCCAGAACTAGGGTGAAGTGAGTGAGATACTTGGTCTCAGGTGGAAAATTGACAGAGGTGCCAAAAAATCCCTGGGTAATCAGGATTCAACAGAACCAGGATTAGGGTGAGGGAGGGAGGTGAGCTGTGCGTGGGATCTTTATTTAAACTTTTGATATTTTCTTCATCATGGCCATTTGGATACTTTGTTCATCATGGATAAATTAATTTTTTTAGCAATATATTTTTAAAATTTTATTGAAGTATAGTTGACTTACAGTGTTGTGTAAGTTTCTGGTACAGCAAAGTGATTTAGTTTTATGTATATATATATTCTTTTCCATTGTGGTTTATTACAGGATATTGATTATAGTGCCCTGTGCTATACAGTAACACCTTGTTGTTGATCCATCCTATATATACTAGTTTGCATCTGCTAATTCCAAACTCCCAATCCTTCTCTCCCCCACACCCCTCCCCCTTGGCAACCACAAGTCTGTTCTCTATGTCTGTGAGTCTGTTTCTGTTTCGTAGATATGTTCATTTGTGTCATATTTTAGATTCCACATATCAGTGATATCATTTGGTATTTGTCTTTCTCTTTCTGACTTAACTTCGCTTAGTATGATCATCTCTAGTTCCATCCATGTTGCTGCAAATGGCATTATTTCATTCTTTTTTATGGCTAATATTCCATTGTATATATGTATGTAGCACATCTTTATCCTTTCATCTGTCGATGGACATTTAGGTTGTTTCTGTGTCTTGGCTATTGCAAATAGTGCTGCTGTGAGCATAGGGGTGCATAGGGGTGCATGTATCTTTTTGAATTATAGTTTGTCTGGGTATTTGCCCAGGAGTGGGATTGCTGGATCCTATGATAACTCTATTTTTAGTTTTTATAGGAACCTCTATACTGTTTTCCATAGTGGCTGGACCAATTTACATTCCCACCAACAGTGTAAGAGGGTTCCATTTTCTCCACACCCTCTCCAACATTTATTATTTGTAGACTTTTCAATGATGGCCATTTTAACTGGTGTGAGGTGGTACCTCACTGTAATTTTGATTTGCATTTCTCTAATAACTAGTGATGATGAGCATCCTTTCCTGTGCCTATTGGCCATCTGTATGTCTTCTTTGGAGAAATGTCTATTTAGGTCTTCTGCCCATTTTTTGATTGGGTTGTTTGTTTTTTTGTTATTGAGTTGTATGAGCTATTTGTATAGTTTGGAAATTAAGCCCTTGTCGGTTGCATCATTTGCAAATATTTTTCTTCCATTCTGTAGGTTGTCTTTCTTTGTTTATGGTTTCTTTCCTTTGCTGTGCAAAAGCTTATAAGTTTGATTAGGTCCCATTTGTTTATTTTTGCTTTTATTTCTATTGCCTTGGGAGACTGACCTAAGAAAAACATTGGTGCGATTTATGTCAGAGAATGTTTTGCCTATGTTCTCTTCTAGGAGTTTTGTGGTATCATGTCTTATATTTAAGTCTTTAAGCCATTTTGAGTTTATTTTTGTGTATGGTGTGAGGGTGTGTTCTGACTTCATTGACTTACATGTGGCTGTCCAACTTTTCCAACAGCACTTGCTGGAGAGACTGTCTTTTCCCCATTGTATATTCTTGCCTCGTTTGTTGAAGATTAATTGTCCATAGGTGTGTGGGTTTATTTCTGGGCTCTCTATCCTGTTCCATTGATCCTTATGTCTGTTTTTGTGCCAATACCACATTGTTTTGATTACTGTAGCCTTGTAGTATTGTCTGAAATCTGGACAATTTAAATTTTATATTTCAAAAAATACTGCATTAAAATGTTACTTCTCTTGATTGCTAAGATTTTGGAAGACTCCTTAAATTTTGTGCCCAAAGCAAGTGCCTGACTTTCCTCACCCTGGTCCCAGCCTTGTCGCACAATGTAGTGATAAGTCACAGCACTTTATTAAGAAATGTTTGCAATGTATCATTTTCATAATTTAGTTTATATAGGATATGAACTCTTTTGATAAATGTTTTGCATAATATATATTTATATATATATATATATATATAATTTTTGTATATATATAATTAATTTGACCTCATGGAATACTTAAAAAGTGTAAGGTCAGTATAATTTTGAGTCAGTAGATATGAGACACAGAGAGAGAGTACGTGTCTGTGCATCGTTTTTTGACTCAACACCTCTCTGTTTGGCTGGGGAATCCTCTGCACTGCACCACATCTGGCTCTGAGGTTTAGTGGCTGTCTCCATCTGCACTGGGTGGCCACAAAGAGCAGGTGAAGAAGACACTAACTGTGTGCCTGGTGGGGTGGCCTTGCCTGGAGATGAGACCACTGTACTTTTCCCATTTCCCTGTCCTTCGTGGAAGCCCTCAACCTCACCTCTGGCTTTATGTTGCCCTCATCTCCTCTTATCGCTCCATGTCCCACCTCTCTGTTTTCTTCTCTCCCTAATCTACTTGTTCCCTGGTCTCCCCAACACCAGACTTTGTTCTGGGTTTCATCCCTGACTTCTCTGTCACTGGCATATATCTGTCTCCCACACGATTTCTCCACCATCTGGAACAAGTTCTAGAAGCCTAATTAACTTGTAAAGTGTGCTCAGTTTGGATGGCAAAAACCATCTTTCTTCCCTGCGACTGGAACCTCCTGACCTTTCCTCATAAAACACTCATGTCCTACTTGCTACCCGTGCTCAGTCGTCGTTAGTTTGTGTTGACAGTTTATTGTTTCCTGCTGCCCCTTGTCCATCCACAATTACTATGGTATGTAGCAACCTATTTATTTCAGAGTTAAATGTGTAGAATAAAAACAAAACCAGAAAGTTCCACATGCTAGGGAGAAAAATCCCAGTTTTTAAAATATAACCTATATTCATATATGTATGAATCCTATTGTAATTTATTTCTCTAAATTAGTGAGTAGGTCTCTTAAACATGTCCAGATAGTAGTTAGTAATCCTTGGCTCTTTAGATCGCTCAGGCTCTAAAAATTATGCATGTGAATAAACAAATATCTAATGCAAATTTTTCATAGAAGCAAAAATTAACCAAAGAAAGGTACATTGCAGCAATTAACTAAATAAATGCCTTGAAGTATTGACTGTAAATGAAGATGATTCACTCTTTCAAAATATCCTGGACTTCAACATAAAATGAATTCTTATTTATGAAACTTGAGTGACCAAATCATAACTTGGGAATTAAAATAATGAAGGGAAAAATAGTTTGGTATGTAGCAGCATGGGGTGAGGGTGAGGAGACCAACGTCTTTCTTGTAGTCATTGCCACTGATTGCAGACTAAGCTTGGGCAAGATGTGTACCGGGTAGATGCCTCATGCTGATAAGTGAAGATGGGGGCTAAAATGAATGGCTTCTACCCAGTAATCACTAAAGCTGATTTAAATCAGATCACACAGCTATACCCTTATATTTAAGGAAATAATTTATCTCTGGTTGCATTCCTCTTATGAATTTAAATAGCAAGGGACTGTCATTTGCTTTTAAAAGTTGAAAGGCCAGCACAAAGATGCAGAAAGGAAAAAAAATGTACAGTGTGCTCCATAAGATGCCAAGAAGTTTGGTATTGCTTTCAGATACAAGTACTTAATCTTATATGTAGATATGTAATCTTTAGACTGAAGATAACCTACATTTTTATTAATTTCCATATTCCTCTTATGGTTCTGTGGGATTCATATCTTTTGAGAGCATGAACTAGGAATGAAAATATATTTATTTGTAGAAGCATGCCCTGGACAGTTTAGCTTTGGATTAATTGATGCATTTTATGAGTCAAATTATCCAGGACTTTATCCTGAGTTTCTTCAGAGAAGTGAAGGAAGGCAAAAATAACACTTCTCTGGTGCTTTGGGATCCTTGGTAAGAAGCTATGTGAGAAGCACAAAGTATCGCTCTCATTTGGCAATTGTGATTCTAAGGCATATTGAAGCAGACACCCGAGTGCTCCAAATGACAAGATAATCCAGATAAACTTTACGTGTCTTGCAGCTTTTGAAGTTTCTAAAGCCAAAGAGAGTGAAAGGATAAAAGACAAACCAAGTTCCTAAGTTAGTTCATATCATACACTTAGTGTGTCTGCTTCCTATGACTCCTGGCTGCCAGCAACAAATACTCCAGCCAAGCACCTCGAGTCAGTGTATCTGCATGTGGACAGTTCTATCACACATATGTGCCACGGATTACAAAAATGAGACTATCTTCTTATGTAACTTGCTTTATTTTAATGAACATAGTACTGAGAAATTAAATCTGCTGCTCCACAATATCAGTTGTAAAAGCAGAATAGTTCTCCATTATATAGATGAATCAAAATGTGTTTAACTAATCCCCTATAACTGGATATTTACATTATGTGGGAAGCCACCACCAACATATCAACGTGGAAACAGATTTAACCTTTTAAGTTTCCTAAAGCTGTTAATAAGAATGAAACCTGTGGAAGGCCCAAGTGGATAGGGCCAGAGTCTTGTGAGGTGGGGGACTTCCCTGGTGGTGCAGTGGTTAAGAATCTGCCGCCAATGCAGGGGACACGGGTTCGATCCCTGGTCCAGGAAGATCTCCCATGCCACAGAGCAGCTAAGCCCGTGCACCACAACTACTGAACCTGTGCTCTAGAGCTCATGAGCCACAACTACTGAGCCTGTGTGTCACAACTACTGAGGCCTGCATGGGTTGCCTGCATGCCTAGAACCCGTACTCCGCAGCAAGAGAAGCCACCGCAATGAGAAGTCCGCACACCATAAGGAAGAAGCCCTCGCTTGCCGCAGCTAGAGAAAGCCTGCGCGCAGCAACGAAGACCTAACACAGCCAAATATAAATAATAAATAAATTAATTAATTTAAAAAACACATTTAATACGCAGTGGGTCAGAGGCTTTGGACCCTACAGATCTTGGGGGATGACTGGATGTTTAGGTAATGATCCATGTGAAGCCATTGTGTAAACTGTATCAAATGTGCAAAGTATGACACATTTAGGCTAAGAAATTACTATCTTTCAACATAAACTTATTCTTTCCAGCTAAAGATATTAGCATTTAATTATTGGCTAAGGTTTATACAGTTTTATTTTGAGTATATCTTTCTTAGAAGAGCTTTAATATGGACTTGTATGTACAGTGCAGTTTAAAAAGTGGACAACTGCATTATAATCAAATGAATGCATTTATTTATTTATTTTTAACATCTTTATTGGAGTATAACTGCTTTACAATGGTGTGTTAGTTTCTGCTTTATAACAGAGTGAATCAGCTACACATGTACATATATCCATCCCCACATCTCCTCCTTCTTGAGTCTCCCTCCCATCGCCCCTATCCCACCCCTCTAGCTGGTCACAAAGCACTGAGCTGACCAACCTGTGCTATGCGGCTGCTTCCCACTAGCTATCTATTTTACATATGGTAGTGTATATATGTCCATGCCACTCTCACTTCGTCCCAGCTTCCCCTTCCCCTACCCCGTGTCCTCAAGTCCATTCTCTGTGTCTGTGTCTTTATTCTTGTCCTGCCCCTAGATTCTTCAGAACAATTTTTTTTTTTTTTTTAGATTTCATATATATGTGTTAGCATACGGTATTTGTTTTTCTCTTTCTGACTGACTTCACTCTGTATGACAGACTCTAGGTCCATCCACGTCACTACAAATAATTCAGTTTCGTTTCTTTTTATGCCTGAGTAATATTCCACTGTATATATGTGCCACATATTCTTTATCTGTTCATCTGTCGATGGACACTTAGGTTGCTTGCACATCCTGGCTATTGTAAATAGAGCTGCAATGAACACTGTGGTACGTGACTCTTTTGAATTATGGTTTTCTCAGGGTATATGCCCAGTAGTGGGATTGCTGGGTTGTATGGTAGTTCTATTTTTAGTTTTTTAAGGAACCTCCATTCTGTTCTCCATAGTGGCTGTAGTAATTTACATTCCCACAAGCAGTGCAAGAGGGTTCCCTTTTTTCCACACCCTCTCCAGCATTTATTTTTTCTAGATTTTTTGGTGATGGCCATTCTGACTGGAGTGAGGTGATACCTTATTGTAGTTTTGATGTGCATTTCTCTAATGATTAGTGATGTTGAGCATTCCTTCATGTGTCTGTTGGCAATCTGTATATCTTCCTTAGACAAATGTCTATTTAGGTCTTCTGCCCATTTTTGGATTGGGTTGTTTGTTTTTTGGATATTGAGCTGCATGAGCTGCTTGTAAATTTTGGAGATGAATCCTTTGTCAGTTGCTTCATTTGCAAATATTTTTTTTCCCATTCTGAGGGCTGTCATTTGGTCTTGTTTATGGTTTCCTTTACTATGCAAAAGCTTTTAAGTTTCATTAGATCCCATTTGTTTATTTTTGATTTTAGTTCCATTTCTCTGGGAGGTGGGTCAAAAAGCATCTTGCTGTGATTTATGTCATAGAGTGTTCTGCCTGTGTTTTCCTCTGAGAGTTTTATAGTGTCTGGCCTTACCTTTAGGTCTTTAATCCATTTTGAGTTTATTTTTGTGTATGGTGTTAGGGAGTGTTCTAATTTCATACTTTTACATGTACCTGTCCAGTTTTCCCAGCACCACTTATTGAAGAGGCTGTCATTTCTCCATGGCATATTCTTGCCTCCTTTATCAAAAATAAGGTGACCAGGGCTTCCCTGGTGGCGCAGTGGTTGAGAGTGTGCCTGCCGATGCTGGAGACACGGGTTCGTGCCCCGGTCCGGGAAGATCCCACAGGCTGCGGAGCTGCTGTGCCCGTGAGCCACGGCCGCTGAGCCTGCGCGTCCGGAGCCTGTGCTCTGCAACAGGAGAGGCCACAACAGTGAGAGGCCCGCGTACTGCAAAAAAAAAATAAATAAATAAGGTGACCATATATGCATGGGTTTATCTCTGGGATTTTTATCCTGTTCCACAAATCTATCTTTCTGTTTTTGTGCCAGTACCGTACTGTCATGGTTACTGTAGCTTTGTAGTATAGTCTGAAGTCCGGGAGCCTGATTCCCAAGCTCTGTTTTTCTTCTGCAAGATTGCTTTGGCTATTCGGGGTCTGTTGTGTTTCCATACAAATTGTGAAATTTTTTGTTCTAGTTCTGTAAAAAATGCCATTGGTAATTTGATAGGGATTGCATTGAATCTGTAGATTGCTTTAGGTAGTATAGTCGTTTTCACAGTGTTGTTTCTTCCAATCCAAGAACATGGTCTATCTCTCCATCTGTTTGTATCATCTTTAATTTCTTTCATCAGTGTCTTATAGTTTTCTGCATGCAGGTCTTTTGTCTCCTTAGGTAGCTTTATTCCTAGGTATTTTTTTCTTTTTGTTGCAATGGTAAATGGGAGTGTTTCCTTGATTTCTCTTTCAGATTTTTCATCATTAGTGTATAGGAATGCTAGAGATTTCTGTGCATTAATTTTGTATCCTGCTACTTTACCAAATTCATTGATTAGCTCTAGTAGTTTTCTGGTAGCATGTTGAGGATTCTCTAGGTATAGTATCATGTCATCTGCAAACAGTGACAGCTTTACTTCTTCTTTTCTGATATGGATTCCTTTTATTTGCTTTTCTTCTCTGATTGCTATGGCTTAAACTTCCAAAACTATGTTGAATAAGAGTGGTGAGAGTGGGCAACCTTGTCTTGTTCCTGATCTTAGTGGAAACGCTTTCAGTTTTTCACCATTGAGGGCGATGTTGGCTGCGGGTTTGTCATATATGGCCTTTATTATGTTGAGGAAAGTTCCCTCTATGCCTCCTTTCTGGCGGGTTTTTATCATAAATGGGTGTTGAATTTTGTCGAAAGCTTTCTCTGCATCTCTTGAGATGACCGTATGGTTTTTCTCCTTCAGTTTGTTAACATGCTTTATCACATTGACTGATACGCGTATATTGAAGAATCCTTGCATTCCTGGAATAAATAAACCCCACTTGATTATGGTATATGATCCTTTTAATGTGCTATTGGATTCTGTCAGCTAGCATTTTGTTGGGGACTTTTGCCTCTATGTTCATCAGTGATATTGGCCTGTAGTTTTCTTTCTTTGTGACATCTTTGTCTTTGATGTCAGGGCGATGGTGGCCTCATAGAATGAGTTTGGGAGTGTTCCTCCCTCTGCTATATTTTGGAAGAGTTTGAGAAGGATAGGTGTTAGCTCTTCTCTAAAGGTTTGATAGAATTCGCCTGTGAAGCCATCTGGTCCTGGGCTTTTGTTTGTTGGAAGATTTTTAATCACAGTTTCAATTTCAGTGCTTGTGATTGGTCTGTTTATTCTTTCTATTTCTTCCTGGTTCAGTCTCGGAAGGTTGTGCATTTCTAAGAATTTGTCCATTTCTTCCAGGTTGTCCAGTTTATTGCCATATAGTTGCTTGTACTAATCACTCATGATCCTTTGTATTTCTGCAGTGTCAGCTGTTACTTCTCCTTTTTCATTTCTGATTCTATTGATTTGAGTCTTCTCCCTTTTTTTCTTGATGAGTCTGGCTAATGGTTTATCAATTTTGTTTCTCTTCTCAAAGAACCAGCTTTTAGTTTTCTTGATCTTTGCTATTGTTTCTTCACTTCTTTTTCATCTATTTCTGCTCTGATCTTTATGATTTCTTTCCTTCTGCTAACTTTGGAGTGTTTTTGTTCTATTATCCTCTAATTGCTTTATGTGTAAGGTTAGGTTGTTAATTTGAGATGTTTCTTGAGGTAAGCTTGTATTGCTATAAACTTCCCTCTTAGAACTACTTTTGCTGCATCCCATAGGTTTTGGGTTGTCGTGTTTTCATTGTCATTTGTTTCTAGGTATTTTTTGATTTCCTCTTTGATTTCTTCATTGATCTCTTGGTTATTTAGTAGTGTATTGTTTAGCCTCCATGTGTTTGTATTATTTACAGATTTTTTCCTGTAATTGATATCTAGTCTCATAGTGTTGTGGTCAGAAAAGATACTTGATCTGATTTCAATTTTCTTAAATTTCCCAAGTCTTGATTTGTGACCCAAGATATGATCTATGCTGGAGAATGTTCCATGAGCACTTGAGAAAAATGTGTATTCTGTTGTTTTTGGATGGAATGTCCTATAAATATCAATTAAGTCCATCTTGTTAATGTATCATTTAAAGCTTGTGTTTCCTTGTTCATTTTCATTTTGGATGATCTGTCCATTGGTGGAAGTAGGGTGTAAAAGTCTCCTACTATGATTGTGTTGCTGTCAATTTCGCGTTTTATGGATGTTAGCATTTGCCTTATGTATTGAGGTGCTCCTATGTTGGGTGCCTAAATATTTACAATTGTCATATCTTCTTGGATTGATCCCTTGATCATTATGTAGTGTCCTCTTTGTCTCTTGTAATAGTCTTTATTTTACAGTCTATTTTGTCTGATACGAGAATTTCTACTCCAGCTTTCCTTTGATATCCATTTGCATGGCATATCTTTTTCCATCCCTTCACTTTCAGTCTGTATGTGTCCCTAGGTTTGAAGTGGGTCTCTTGTAGACAGCATATATATGGGTCTTCTTTTTGTATCCATTCAGCTAGTCTGTGTCTTTTGGTTGGAGCATTCAATCCATTTACATTTAAGGTAGTTATCGATATGTATGTTCCTATTACCATTTTCTTAATTGTTTTGGGTTTGTTATTGTAGGTCTTTTCCTTCTCTTGTGTTTTCTGCCAAGAGAAGTTCCTTTAGCATTTGTTGTAAAGGTGGTTTGATGGTGCTGAATTCTCTTAGCTTTTTCTTTTCGGTAAAGGTTTTAATTTCTCTTTCAAATCTGAATGAGATCCTCGCTGGGTAGAGTAATGTTGGTTGTAGTTTTTTCCCTTTCATCACTTTAAAT
Source organism: Lipotes vexillifer (assembly GCF_000442215.2). Taxonomy (NCBI): domain Eukaryota; kingdom Metazoa; phylum Chordata; class Mammalia; order Artiodactyla; family Lipotidae; genus Lipotes; species Lipotes vexillifer. The sequence continues at coordinate 1,641,205 of NW_006792406.1, forward strand.
ATGTCCTGCCAGTCCCTTCTGGCTTGCAGAGTGTCTGCTGAAAGATCAGCTGTTAACCTTACGGGGATTCCCTTGTATGTTATTTGTTGTTTTTCCCTTGCTGCTTTTAATAATTTTTCTTTGTATTTAGCTTTTTAAATACAAAGTTTGATTAATTTGTGTCTTGGCATGTTTCTTCTTGGATTTATTCTTTATGGGACTTTCTGCGCTTTCTGGAGTTTATTGACTGTTTCCTTTCCCATATTAGGGAAGTTTTCAACTATAATCTCTTCAAATATTTTCTCAGTCCCTTCCTTTTTCTTCTTTCTTCTGGGACCCTTATAGCTTGAATGTTGGTGCATTTAATGTTGTCTCTGAGACCACCCTCAATTCTTTTCATTCTTTTTTCTTTATCCTGCTCTGCAGTAGTTATTTCCACTATTTTATCTTCCAGGTCACTTATCCGTTCTTCTGCTTCAGTTATTCTGCTATTGATTCCTTATAGAGAATTTTTAATTTCATTTATTGTGTTGTTCATCATTGTTTGTTTGCTCTTTAGTTCTTTTAGGTCGTTGTTAAATGTTTCTTGTATTTTCTCCATTGTATTTCCAAGATTTTGGATCATCTTTACTATCATTTCTCTGAATTCTTTTTCAGGTAGACTGCCTATTTCCTCTTCATTTGTTTGGTCTGGTGGGTTTTTACCTTGCTCCTTCATTTGCTGTGTTTCTCTGTCTTCTCATCTTGCTTAACTTACTGTGTTTGGGGTCTCCTTTTGGCAGGCTGCAGGTTCGTAGTTCCCGTTGTTTTTGGTGTCTGTCCCCAGTGGCTAAGGTTGGTTCAGTGGGTTGTGTATGCTTCCTGGTGGAGGGGACTGGTGGCTGTGTTCTGGTGGATGAGGCTGGATCTTGTCTTTCTGGTGGGCGGGACCTTGTCCAGTGATATGTTTTGGGATGTCTGTGACCTTATTATGATTTTAGGCATCCTCTCTGCTAATGAGTGAGGTTCTGTTCCTGTTTTGCTAGTTGTTTGGCATAGGGTGTCCAGTACTGTAGCTTCCTGGTTGTTGAGTAGAGCTGAGTCTTAGCATTGAGATGGACATCTCTGGGACAGCTTTCGCCGTTTGACATTACGTTGAGCCAGGAAGTCTCTGGTGGACCAATGTCCTGAACTCTGCTCTCCCACCTCAGAGGCACAGGCCTGACACACGGCCGGAGCACGAACACACTGTCAGCCACATGGCTCAGAAGAAAAGGGAGAAAAAAAGAAAGAAAGAAAGGAAGGAAGAAAGAAAGAAAGAAAAAGATAAAATACAATAAAATAAAGTTATTACTGTAAAAAGTAAAACAAATTACTAAAAGTAAAAAAAATTTTAAAGTAATTTAAAAACAGAAGGAAAGAAGAGAGCAGCCAAATCAAATAATTCTTCTACCAATGATAACAAGCGCTAAAAACTGTACTAAAAGAAAAAAAAAGACAGACAGAACCCTAGGACAAATGGTAAAAGCTAAGCTATACAGACAAAATCACACAAAGAAGCATACATATACACACCCACAAAAAGAGAAAAAGGAAAAAAAAAATCTATATATAAAAAAAAAATGAAGAGAGCAACCAAATCAATAAACAAATCTACCAATAATAATAAAGCCTAAATACTAAACTAAAATAAACATAAAACCAGAAACAAATTAGATGCAGAAAGCAAACTCCAAGTCTACAGTTGCTCCCAAAGTCCACCGCCTCAATTTTGGGATAATTTGTCTATTCAGGTATTCCAGAGATGCAGGGTGTATCATTTTGATTGTGGAGATTTAATCCACTTCTCCTGAGTCTGCTGGGAGAGATTTCCCTTTCTCTTCTTTGTTCGCACAGCTCCTGGGGCTCAGTTTTGGATTTGGCCCTGCCTCTGTGTGTAGGTCTCCTGAGGGCGTCTGTTCTTAGCTCAGACAGGACAGGGTTAAAGTAGCAGCTGATTAGGGGGCTCTGGCTCACTCAGGCTGGAGGGAGGGAGGGGGATGGAATGCAGCATGAGCCTGCGGTGGCAGAGGCCATCTTGACAACGCAACTGCCTGAGGCGGGCCGTGTGTTCTCCCGGAGAAGTTGTCCCTGTATCATGGGACCCTGGCAGTGGCGGGCTGTGCAGGCTCCCGGGAGGGGAGGTGTGGATAGTGACCTGTGCTTGCACATAGGCCTCTTGGTGGCTGCAGCAGCAGCCTTAGCATCTCATGCCCGTCTCTGGGGTCTGCGGTGATAGCAGCGGCTCGTGCCCATCTCTGGAGCTTGTTTAGGCGGTACTCTGAATCCCCTCTCCTTGCTCATCCCGAAGCAATGGTCTCTTGCCTCTTAGGCAGTTCCAGACGTTTTCCCAGACTCCCTCCCAGCTAGCTTTGGCACACTGGCCCCTTCAGGCTGTGTTCATGCCGCCAACCCCAGTCCTCTCCCTGGGATCTGACCTCTGAAGCCCACGCCTCAGCTCCCAGCCCCGCCCGCCCCAGCAGGTGAGCAGACAAGCCTCTCGGGCTGGTGAGCGCCGGTCGGCGCCGATCCTCTGTGCGGGAATCTCCCCGCTTTGCGCTCCGCACCCCCGTTGCTGCGCTCTCCTCCGCGGCTCCGAAGCTCCCCCCCCCACCCCACCCCCCGTCTCTGCCAGGGAAGGGGCTTCCTAGTGTGTGGAAATTTCCCCTCCTTCGCAGCTCCCTCCCCGAGGTGCAGGTTCCATCCGTATTCTTTTGTCTCTGTTTTTTCTTTTTTCTTCTGCCCTACCCAGGTATGTGGGGAGTTTCTTGCCTTTTGGGAGGTCTGAGGTCTTCTGCCAGCGTTCAGTAGGTGTTCTGTAGGAGTTGTTCCACATGTAGATGTATTTCTGATGTGTTTGTGGGGAGGAAGTTGATCTCCATGTCTTACTCCTCCGCCATCTTGAATTTTGGCACAAGTGAGTACTTAGATTTACTATGTCTGATGTCTTGTACTCTGCCAGTGTAACTAAGCAGAGCTACATTTCCCAGAATACTCTTTTCTGTTTAGTTTCCCATTCAAGTTGACCGCTAGAAAAATTCACACAAGATTTGAAAGGCCAAAGTGAAGTCAAAGCCTTTTTGTTATATTTGGAAGGCTGGTGCAGCATACCAGACATGGTGGCAGCTCACATACATTGTCTCTGGTCTGCCAGCTTACCTTGCTGCTGGGGGACAGCACCCACACTCATCCTGCTCCCAGCTCCCGCCAGATCTGCTCTTTGAATCCTGGGCTACAAATATATGCAGCTCCGTGGTTAGAGCCCGGTGTTTCCCGTAGCTCATCCAAGGCACCAGGGTTGGAGGTGGTGAAAAGCAGATGTCAGTTTCCATTTATCCATCTTCTCATCCTCATCCAGCTTCCTTTCTGGCTGATCTCGAGTAATTGCACAGACTCCTTCAGCTTCCATGATTATGTACAGTCTAATGTCTATAATAAATTTCTATTGGAGACCATTCTTAGCAGTTCTGTTTCTCTTTAGTCGAATGCTGATGGCTATAATAAGAAAAAAAATGTACACACACACACACACTGAACCTGAAAAAAAGCTTCAGGAAGATGCACATGGTAGCAAGGCCTCAGCCACTGAAGAATGGATTGCCATTGGAGATTGAAGGAAACTTCAGTGTAGGGGCCGATGTGCAAGATGTGTGAGATGTATGAAAAAAATGATGGGACTATCTCTAGGGGCCTGATGGGGAATGACCCTAGGGACCTGGGAACATGGAGCACAATTCCAGATACAAAGGCTTTGAGTAGTATAACAAAGAGAGAGCTCTGTATTTTTGAAATTAGTGGACCAAAGTTTATGAACGTAGGACCCATACATTGAATATGCATATAAGAAACTGTAGGAAGGACAGAAAGATTATGGAAACGAGTAGTGGACATTGGGTAGTTTTTCCTGCCTAGTAAACGTCTGCAGTCTCCCAGGGCTGTAGAGCATGTGGCAACTCTCTGTGAATGTATGAAAGATGGCTCCTTTCAGCCAGATGATCCAATCTAGGGTACCTGATTTGGAGAATGGACCACATCCTACCATCATCCTCTCATTTCACCAGTCAGCTTGTGCCTTTGTGCCCTGATCATGTACTAGTGTATGCATACTTTCCCCACACTCTTTCTCCATGACGTTCAGGTGGGTGGACTGCAGCCTACTCCAGATATGGGGTGGATAGTGGACCAACTCCTGGCTACATTCCCACAACTGATAATCCCAATGGAAAGAGACTCTTATTTTCCACAGAGAAATAGAATCTTATTGGCTTGACTTTGAGGAACATGCTTACTCTTGCACCCATTCCTGTAGTCAGCAGTATGATCTCCTATTTAGGCACGTGTCATGGGCTGAATTGTCTCCCCTCCATACGAATTCATATGTTGAAGTCCTAATCCCTTAGTACCTCAGAATGTGCCTGTATTTTGAGATATAAGGCCATTAAGGAGGTAATTAAGGTAAAATGAAGTCATATGGGTGGGCTCTAACCCAGTCTGACTGGTGTCCTTATAAGAAGAGGTTAAGATGCAGACATGCACAGAGGGCAGACCATGTGAAGACACAGGGAGAAGACAGTCATCTGCAAACCAGGAGAAGAGGCCTCAAAAGAAACCAACCTTGCTGACACCTTGATCTTGGACTTCTAGCCTCTAGAATTATGAGAAAATAAATTTCTGTTGTTTAAGACGCCTAGTCTGTAGCACTTTGTTATGACAACGCTAGGAAACCTATACAGCATTGTTCTTATTAAATGGCTCAATTTTTATAAAATGATACCAAACTAATCTCTACTGCCTGCTTAGATATATGTCTGTGTTTAACAAGTGACATAAGCTAGCCCCACAATGATTACCCGCTTGAACTTGAGGCCCACCCAGCATTTAGCAAAAATTTAGCTGAACAGAATTTATGAAGGGAAGTTTGCTTAAAGGCCTTCATGTTTATCAATTTCATAGATATTCTAAAGCTTACCTCTGAACAAGCTCCATCCTTTGGTAAGCTGGATCCTCTGCTGTATAATGTTGGTTTAGCATTAGATTGTGCTTTTTGCTGGGGTGTCATCAGCATAGACTAAAGAATATTCTAGAAGAGCCTCAAGAAGTACATTTGTGTGTCTACTGAAAGTTTGCTACTGAAAACATTGCATGAGATTTTTGCTAGGAGAACCCTAGGGAGGAATTTCTAATTTAAGCACCAAGGATATCTGTTCTTCTCGTGATCAATTAATCCAGAAGATTTAAGTTAGTTTTAATTTTTGCCAGCATGACTAGAAAGTTGGGTCATAGTTATTAAACTTAATGTGCAAAAGAATCACCCGAGGAACTAATTCTGAAATTCTTCTTGAGAGTGAGTAGGGAAATGTAACAAAATATCCAGTTTAGAGTAAGCTTGATCTGATCAAAAAACTTTCAACTGTTCCTTTATGTACTTTTCAGTTCCTATTAGGTAAAATTGCTTAGGTCCCATCTCCCTTTATTTTCCTTCCTTGGATGGTACCTGGGTACATGAAGAGGCTTAGGTGTCTCCATGGTAGTGGGTGGAGGGGCCCCTGTTCTTGAGTTATCACTGGTTTTGGACCCTTGTTCTCTACTTTGTCTCCCATCTAGCCCTCTGACCAGGCCACCCAGTTCCACCTTCTACTGTGGTGTCACTTTGCCCTACTCAGCACAGTAGTCCCCACATCAGTCTGGCTGGCTCTCAACTCAGACGCCCCCACACCATGGGTCTTGAAGGAGGATCAGAAGTACTAATCCAGATAATTCTCTAACAACATGGTCTGCTTTTCTTATTAGGCTGAGTGGCTCTATGTTGGTCGTCTCTTCCTTGAATCCCAAAGGAAGAAAATGGAGCAAAGGTCCCTTCTCGTTGAGGTTTCTTCCCTTATATGACACAAATAACCCTCTCTAGGCAAAAATCTGAGAGGGGAATATCAGGAGACATAAGACTGAACACTTGAATCTCATTTTTCTTTCTCTTCTATTCCCTATAATTCCCCAAGCTGGAAATGGGGAGGTTTTTGTTTTTCTTTACCTACATTTTGATCTTTCTACAACTGAGCAAGAGATTTCCTGCCATTGCATTCACAGGTGGAAATGGAATTTTCTCAGCACTAAGAAGAACTCAGTAGGCCTGGGTGTTCCCGGATTGGTTGATACACTAAAGAAGGAAATAAGAGCATTCGGGAAATCCTTTCTTTTTAAAAAATGCATGACTCTAAGCTTATTGACTTGCCGCTAAATCCTATTTTGTATGTGAGATGCTAAATAGTACATCAGTCTTTATTTTTGTTCTTCTCTCCTCACCACGTTTCCCCAAGTAGATGGATGCTCTAGGACATGTACTTGGAAATGCCAAACAAATAAAGCACATTAATAGTTTAAAAACTGGCTCCAATATATACTGCTATATTATAAATTATAATAAAAGATAGATATCAGAAAATAAGGAAAAAAGGGCCTTAAAGGAGAGAAGAAAAAGTAAACAGTCAACTCCAGTTGCTCAAAACTGATTTTTTTGGTCCTAGAGGCATAGATGCTGAGAAAAAATAGTTGGTATCTGGGCCATATTTTGTGTGCCCCTAATTTGGGGCATCTATTGGTACACATGAATTACTTTGAAAATTAGATGTGGATTATGCTATGAGCTGGTTGTCTTTGGTAAGGGATTCAAGAGTTGAGTTCAAGTATTTCTAAGAGTATTAGTAATCCAAGTAATCCACATTTTCTTTGCCTCAAGTTTTTTTCTTCTTTTTTACAAACTTTGACAAAGCCATTCTCATGTCTTTCTTGCTGACCTCAAAGGAATGTGGTGGGGAAAAAGATTGAAGAAGAATAGAGATCCATTCAGAAGATTGAGATATTAAACTGATTACATCATTTATTGTTACATATCAAGAACGGACAACCTTCATATTCTGTATCCTTTATAATAGAATCCGTACAAGCTGGAGTCCAGTTATAGACTTTTCCTATCTCATTTCACATTTCCTCACTTTTGTTTTGATCGGGATTGAGAAGGACTTAGAAACACACAGTCATTAGGCAGGGCAGTAGGAGAGTCCTGCCATGTGATATCAGGTGACAGATGATTCCATGTGGTGGCCAAACCTCAAAAAGAAAAAGTAGAGCATTTTAAAGAGTAACAGGAAAGATTTCAGAGCAGGATGATTTCATTACAGGGCTTTATTATTTAGGCTTCTTTAGCAAGCACACATTGACACAAAATCTTGGAAGATTTTGAAAACTATAGTTGGTTACAGGCTCCCTCATTTCCCTGTTTTCTTCCCGAAAAGAATCCCTGTTTTGACAAGAGGTTGTTACCAACCTTAAATTCCATCTTTACCATGATAGTAAGATGTGGTTTTCATTCCTTTTGCAACCCACACACCGATGTGGCACTCTACCCTAATCTCCATTTCCCTCTCCACAAGCCTATCATTTTCCTCTCCACATCATAGCCCTTTTTTCTTGAGTACTTTTGTAGCAATAGGTACATGTCATCACTTTTTTTTTTTTTTTTGGTTGAGAAAACACTGTAATAAATGTAGGCCATTGAATATATTTTGGTGGTGTGGTTTGTAAGTGAGAAATTTTTTAAAAGATGCCTTTCTTGATGAATCCATTAGTGTTGTCTTGATTGAAAAAATGTGATGCCAGGGTGGAGTCTTCTTTTCTCCCAAGCACCTCAGTGTACAAATAATGTTTATATTCCAGTTCACAGGAAAAAAAAGGAACGTGAAAATATTTCATTGAAAGCTGACAGCTTTAACGAACTTTAAAGGTTAACCCTGGTGCTAGTTAGCATATCTATTCATGTCTCCATCAGTCTATTGAATTACTCAGCTGAACATGCACACAAAAGCAAAACTTGAAAAAAAATACCCAGAAAGCCAACATTAATAATTCATAAATACTGGAGGCTGCTGACTGACAATGTTCCCCCTACTGTGTTGAAGTCTGTTAAGAACTGAATCCTGATATCTCCTAAGTTACTTTAGAAACTCCATGAGCAGCCCTGTCCAGGAATGTTAATGTTTCTGTAAGTGGTTCGCTACTGAAACATATCGTGGAATTTCCTCCCCTCGAGCACTTGTTCGTGTTCCTTTGGATTAGTATAAGGTACAGCTTTTCATGAGATGTTTAACTGACGGTTTTTATATTTGAATTTCACGAGCATCTGCAGACCATAAAAAACTCCAAATTCAGCCATAATCCTCTGTTACAAAGTAAATCGGCATTTTTGAACAGATTCCAGATACCAGTTATAGCATTAATGAGGATATACAATCACGTTGTCTGCTTGGGCAGGATTAGAAGTGATGCTGCTCCTGACAGGGCTGGCCTGCCTCAAAACTTGTTGTCCTTCTTCCACGTACATACAACTGTGCTTTATCAAACCTTCCCGCAGAAAATAGAAGCTATCAGCATCTTCAGGTATTAGCCATTTTCCCAGGGAAATAAGGGATAAATACTACCACTGTTGCCTGACAATAAGTTGATAAGTATAAAAAGAATAAAAATTCAAGCTCGATGCTATTAAAAGATTTAGCAAAGAGCTCCCGCAGAGGCCTGAAGAGAAGGGGACTTGGCATGCTCTCTACCTGGTACCAATTGCTTTTCTCACCTGGGTTTGCTTCTCAAGGGCTTGCAAGGCTGTCGTCTCCCAGCTCACGGTCAGAACTTCTACCACTCGTCAGTGATGAAACTCCCTTTTATGTTTTTCCACTCAGAGTTTTTATTGTCATGCCTGCCCTTTGGAAAAAGCAATGGAGGTATGTGGACGAGGGTATCTTCTCAGACTTGGGAAATGGTTATTTTGATATGAGGTTTTCTGTTGGTTCTCACAAGCCAGCTTCTAAACATGAAACTATGGTGGTGTTCCAACGTTAAAAACCCTTACTTGACTTCCTAAATTGCAGTCTTAATAATCGGTTTATATTAGGGATAGTTAGAGACATAACTCAACCTCTGCCCTTGGTAGCAACAAGCTTGTTTCCATTTCCCTTAAATTGTAGTTACGGCAACAACTGAAGACTATTATGCTATCTAAAGTCCTTCCTCACTAAAATCTTAGACTCATGAACTGCCACTAAAGGTTTAAGTTTCAAGAAGATGTATAAGTTGTAGAGTAGAAACTCAAATATAATTGATCAACATAAGGCAGTGGTTTCCCTATTAAGTAATAAATAAAGCCCCAAACACATATTGAGCACCTTTCCTCTATGAAGAACTTCACCAGCTACAACTAATGTATTAGTCATTTGGGATAGATGTAGTTTGAAATCCTGCACTGCTGATTAATAGCTCTGCAAGTTTGGACAAACTGCCTAAAACTTTTGAGCCTCTGTTTGCTCGTCTGCAAATTGGGGGTAATAGTATTTACCTAATAGGGTTGCAGTATGGGTTAAATAAGATGATGTAGATGAAACATCTAGCAGAATTAACAGTAAATCTTATTTCCTTTCCCGTACATCTGAATCAGAACAATCTTCTTTGTCTGTGTGTGTGTGTGTTTCTTTAGTATAATCCTGTGAGGAAGAAGAAGCAGACGTCAATAAGTTCTGTTTTGCAAATGAAGAAATCCAGACACGATCAAGTTACGTGACCTGCCCCATGTAGGTCATGGTAAACCGTTTCTTGGATTTTCTGGTCACTGTCTGTGGCCCTCAGAGACCCATAAGACAAGTGGGTCAATCATTATTTCTCAGCTTGATAATAATTTAGAAAAATTTCACTTTAAAATCCAGAATGTTCCTGTGTCCAATGCACATTTTAAAAATAATCTATTTGCTTTTATTTTCCTTTGGGGATTTGAGGCAGCTTATAACACAGCAAACCAAAGTGAACTTGACAAAAAAGAAATAAAATATCAGGATCAAATAAAAAGAGAGCATAATTATACACATCATAAGGCTCAAACCTTGTTGCCATAGCTGGCTTGTGAATTTGGCTCTGACCCATCATAAAATTCCTTGAGGGTAGTGAGTGATGTAATAGACAATGACCTTAGTCATATTTTTGTAACTTATAAAACACTAAATTTCAAGACTATATGATGACATTTGATAAAAACTGAAGGTAAACATTACTCTCTTAGGAATAACCCTAATGCATGTCAAATATGTAACTTTCTGGTAGTTCAGCTCACTTCAAGGTATAAGTACCTAGCAAAGTTAATAGACTGCATAACGGTTTCTTAAAATGGTTTCTCTGTATTACAGTTATTTTGCAAAAATCTCATTAACTTTCTGTCCCAAATTTATAAAATGTATATAAAAAATACATAGCAACATCAATACTAAGTAATTTTTCTCTCCACTCTCCTTTTCTTCCCTTTCCCATAAGCAGTATTAATAGTTGGTGTGTATTAGTCTATTCCACCGTAGAGAATGCTAAAAATGCTAGGTATAATGCTTAAAAAAAATCCTTTTTTATAAAAGATGTACAACTGAGCTGGGGTTAAAGTTAACATGGATTTTAGACAAACTTTTCCAAAAACTGAAAAAGAGGAAACACTTCCCTATATTTTTCATCTGGCCAACATGCACTGTCGATACCTAATTGGCCAAAGAAAACAAAACATATAAAATTATAAATCAATGTCTTGAACATTGATAATGTTCAATGTAAGTTAATGACGTATGGAAAGGCTAATACATCACAACTAAATTGTTTATTCAAAAAAATATAAGATTAACTTAACATTTGGAAATACTTGAAATTAATTAACCAAATAAAGAAAAAAATCGTACTTACCTCAACAGTGACAGAAAAAGTATTTGATAAAATTAAAAAATGGTTCGTGATAGAAAACTTTGATAGCCACTAGCAAACCAATGATAAAGGAGAACATTCTCAGCCTGATGAAGAGTATTACTATAGGTCGAATGTTTGTGTGTCCCCCAAATTCATGTGTTGAAATCTTAATGCCCAATGTGATGGTATTAGGAAATGAGGCCTTTGAGAAGTGATTAATACCTTTGTAAAAGAGGCTCAGGAGAGTTCCCTTACCCCTTCCACCATGTAAAGACACAGCTAGAAGTTGGCAGTCCGTATAACCCATAAGAGGGCCTCCACCAGAATCTGACTGTGCTGGCACCCTGAACTTGGACTCTCAGCCTCCAGAACCTCCAGAGAAGTAAATTTCTATTGTTTATAAATTACCCAGTCTGGGGTATTCTGTAATAGCAGCCTAAATGAACTAAGCAGGTATTCTACAAAATACTTAGAGTCAACATCATACTTAGTGGTGAGATGTTGAAAGCTTTCTCTCCTATATCAGGAACACCACTGGATCCCAGCTCCTGAAAGTAAGCAAGGAAAAGAAATAAAATATATTTGAAAATGATGAAACAAAATTTTCATTGTTCACTGATGACATGAATGTGAACATGGAAAATTCGAAAGAATTAACAAAAAGTTAAAGAGTGAATTTAGCAAAAAACTGGGTAAAATATCAATACCCAGATATCAGTTGTTTTTCTCTATACTAACAAAGCAATTAGGAAATAAAGTAAAAAACACGTTATTTATAGTTGCATCAAAGAACATCAGATAACTAGAATAAATCTACTGGAATATGTGAGAATCCTCTACACTGAAAACTAACTTTATTGAAGGACACTGAAGAAGACCAGAATAATAAAAGGATAGACCATGTTCTTATATGAGAAACCTCAATATTAAAAAGACATTAGTCGGGGCTTCCCTGGTGGCGCAGTGGTTGAGAGTCCGCCTGCCGATGCAGGGGACACGGGTTCGTGCCCCGGTCTGGGAAGATCCCACATGCCGCGGAGTGGCTGAGCCCGTGAGCCACGGCTGCTGAGCCTGTGCGTCCGGAGCCTGTGCTCCGCAAGGGGAGAGGCCACAGCAGTGAGAGGCCCGCGTACAGCAAAAAAAAAAAAAAAAAGACATTAGTCCTTCCCATATGGATTTATAAATTCAATGCAAGTTCAGATTTGTTTGTTTATCTGTTATCTATCTCCTCCACCCATCCGTCTGTCACAGAAAATGGCATATGCCGATTCTGTAATGTATATGAAAATGCAAAGGGGTAAGAAGAGCATTTGATCTTGAGGAAGGGGAACAAAGTTGCAGGACTAACCAAGCAGATACCATACCAAGATTTATCATAAAGCTCTTATAACTAAGATAGTGTGATGCTGATATAAAGATAGACTGATTAACGAAACAGTACAGAGTCCAAAAAGTGACCCATCTATATAAGGTCACTTGATTTATGAAAAAGATTATACTGCAGTACTGTGGGGGAAAACAATGGTCCTTTCAATGAATGGTACTGAGTCCATGAGATACACATATTTAGAAAAAGAATCTTATTTAGAAAAAGACTTACATCACTGTAGGTCTTACCCTGCAGGGGAAAAAAAAGACCTATTATTGGATAGGTCTAAATAGGGAAGGTAAGACAATAATAGTTCTAGGAAATACTATGGGGACTGTAGGAACTGGAGCTTCTTAGCGGTATTTAGAATTCACCAAAGAGATGCAACCCCTTCTCAAGACTGTCCAAAGTAGGGGAGAGAGAGAGACAGAGACAGAGAGAGATAGAAAGACAGAGAGATTGAGAATACCTGGCTGGACCTCGAAAAAGGCATTTATCAAGGAAACTTCGAAATGGAGCAGAGCAGGGGATGGTAGACAAATGGATCTGAGCTGAGAGCAAACAAAAAAAACTGAAAGCAAAAGAAACAAACAAAATATGCCAGACACAATCATCGAGTTCAAAAACAAGCATGAGTTCAGAAATAGGAGATGAAGCACAAATCAGGAGATGGGAAGATATAAAAGACAGTCATGGCATCAAATGGCCCATTTTATTGAGGTCCAGCTGTATTCAGGTAGAGACTGATCAGGTATAGGAATTCCACCTTAGGTTTCATGGGGGCTTCCCTACTGCCTGCTCTGCTTCTTGAGTTGGATTGGTTAGAGTGGACAAATACTAAGAGGAAATAATAGTTAAGGATTTCTTAAAATGCCAGTCCGCTTTATTATTGTTTGGACGAATCTAGTCTATATGAGTCAGAAAAGCTCATGGATGGAATAGGATAATTATTAAAAAATAAGTAAAAGTAAGTTATTTTGTTTAACCCTCCAGTTATTTTTTAAAAATAATTTAGTTGACTTTAAGTTTCCTTAATATCAATAATGCTAATCGTGCAAAACAATCTCACTACCAGTTTATTCTTTTGGCAAAATTGCTTTTTACACACTTAAATGGTCCTTTCACTTACAAGGAAATGCATAAAAATTGTAAAACGTTGCTGCCTGCTGAGCTTTACCTCTACTTTTACAGTAGTGAGAACCCAGCCCTGCATGAGTAAATTTTCTAAATGTGTTTTTATTTCCACTCAGGATTTCTGGAGCCTGGAGCGCTTTCAGTCTTTCAAAGTCCCATGCTTTGAAATTCTCACTTTTGCAGAAAGCCTTCCCGTTTTGTCTGAATTAGGTGCAAACTTTTCAGACCAGAGAAACCCTGTGCCTTTTCAAAATTCTACATTTTTCGAAACTCTTCCCGTGCTACAAGTAGCAAGACACAGATATTTACTAGCTCATTCTCAACATTAGCATAAGGAAAAAAAATATGATACAAAGTCCCAGAAAACCTGCAACAGTAGAGTTTCCTAACAGGGTAACAATTTTTTTTTTAATTCAAAGATAAAATATGCTTCTTTCCCAGTAAGTAAAGGCTACTCTGATGTTTTCAGTCACTCTGGGGGAAAATCAAACCATTGACACACGTTCAGCCGCAAGCATCCTTGGATAAGTTACATCTTACCATCGTCCCGTTTCTTCTCACATAGTCTAGACAACACATTATGACTCAGACCTCAAGACTCCCTAACAGTGTGGCTCCTAAAAGTACAGAGAGAACAGCAGGAAACATCTTTCCCCACATTCTCCGTTGCTTCCTGGACACACATTACTCAACACCGGCTAACTAACAAAGGTAGGGAAATATACAATCTGGAATAGGTCTTAAGGTACTGTTGTCTCCTTTGTCTGTCATCTTTAATGTGCTGGAATATCTGGCATCAGGCCTAGAAAAGCGAGATTTACATCCCCTTCTTTGAAGCTCTCTCTTTCCTCTTGGTATGGATACTCGTCAGTAAGCAAGTGCTCTTCGGCTCAGTTTAGCTCAGAGGGACCTAGACTGAACCCCTCCATCACACAAGCTTTCTCCGCAGGTATTTGTATTAATGTGTTCCTTCCTCTACCAGTCCTCTCTGAGGAGACTTCTACCTCCCTAGTAGTGTCTTCAGTGGACAGAAATTAACCCTCATCAGTCTTCAGTCCAACATAGTAGTATTCAGATATTTTCGTGTCTGTTAGCTCACTAGATTCATTTGTTTGTTCAATAAATATTTACTGAGCTTCTACCCGGCCCTCTTACAGGTCAATAAGCAATGCAGAACTCTTGCTTTTGTGGAAGAGCCATCCTAGTGGATCCTGCAAATGTCCTGTGAGATGGCTTCAGACAGTCAGCATGCTAGGATGTAAGGAAGGAGAAGCAGAGAGAGCCAGACTAGCACATGCAGACTTCCTGTTCTCAGAGCTCTCATTATTACCCTCTGGGTCCATTTTTCTCAACTGATAGGCTGTGTGCTTTGCTTCTTACATTCCCAGAAACATCGGGCTTAATTGTAGGTGTTGTGGGAATACATTTAAGAAATTAGCGAAAGACCATAAGGGAAATGACTCCAGGGAAGGGGCTTCCCTGGTGGTGCAGTGGTTGAGAGTCTGCCTGCTAATGCAGGGGACACGGGTTCGAGCCCTGGTCTGGGAGGATCCCACATGCCGCGGAGCAGCTGGGCCCGTGAGCCACGACTGCTGAGCCTGCGCGTCTGGAGCCTGTGCTCCGCAACAAGAGAGGCCGCGATAGTGAGAGGCCCGCGCACCGCGATGAAGAGTGGCCCCCGCCTGCCACAACTAGAGGAAGCCCTCGCACAGAAATGAAGACCCAACACAGCAAAAATAAATAAATAAACTAATAAACTCCTACCCCCAACATCTTAAAAAAAAAAAAGAAATTAGCGAAAGACCATAAGGGAAATGACTCACTTGGTAGAAATCCATGTCAATAGTGTATCTGGAATGATCCGTGTTACTAGCTTGGAGTACAAACGCAATTACCTCACTTTTATTTATTCAGTGTATTGCTTGAGCACCCACCTGCCCTCAGTGACGGGAAGTCCCCTTATTCCCCAAGGCCTCCCCCAACCACCCTCCTTGGGCAGGAACACTAGGGACTTAGTTCATAGAAGATCGGTCCTGCTGCAAAAAGCCAGGAAGTGAGCGAAAATCAGGAAGTGTGACCAGTCCACTAGTGCAGTGGCTTGGGTCTCTGCCATGTGAGGTTACACGTGGTCCTGCACATTCTGATGGCTGGAAATTCGTTCATGGTTGCTACAATACTCCTATTGATTCAGCTCTTTTCTTCCCATCACCCCAGCAGGATGCCCCTGAACTCTGAGGACACTTTTCTTTTAGATCACACTTACATGCTCAGCCATTTCCCCTAATGCTTAGCACAGTGCCGGGTGGGCCACGCTGGAGAAAAACCCAGCCCCAGGTGCTGGAATAAGTCTTCCCCATGGAGCCTGGTTTGCTCCCCCTGCATGGGGCCACCTCGGCCCATCCCAACAAGGGATCTCCCCATTGCACATAAAGGGGAAAGGCAAATGTTGCTAAGCAACGCACACCCATTTTACATACCTACACCTACACACAAACTTTCACTGGCAAGGATTGCCTGTTTGCCTTAAATTTTCATAATTTAGAGGGTCTTACAATGAAGCAGTGTCCTCCAAGGGCCTGTTCTTGGCTACACTAGAAGTGGCACCTTAGTGGCTCTTAGTATTCCAATACTAAATTTTTATAAAGAAAAGCCTGCTCCAAGACTGGCTATTGAGTGAGACCAAGTAATCATTATTCAGGGCTTGAGTGCTCATGGGGGGAGAGTTAATCAGCCATTTGCATCTCCCCCAGTATCTGGTAGTTTTACCCAGCATTAGCATTTTTTAAAAAATTTGTAACACGTGACTGCAAAGCATTAATATCCAAAATATGTAAAGGATGCCAGTCATCAAGAAAGAAACAGTGTAGTAGAAAAATGGGCATTTCACACAAAGGAAATCTAAATGGCTAATAAGCCTTATTAGCAATCTTGGAAATTCACATGAGAACTATGAGATCAATTTCACACCCACCAAATGGGTAAAAAATAGAAATTGGACAAAACCAAGTGCTGATGGGGTGTGGAGGAATGGAGATGGCCAGTGGGAGAGCAAGTCACCTCAGCACCTTGGGGTGACAGGGGCGCTCACTGGCCACCGCGTTGTTCAGGTAGCCTCTCACATCAGCTGGTCTGTGAGTTGTGCATTCTTCCAAAGGGCGTCTGCAGCAGGGGATGAGCGAGGCCTTTCTGGGACTGGGTGGTGAGAGCAGCCCAGAGCCCTAAAGGAGGCTGCATGCCACCAATATCAACGAATCTCAAAGACCTCCCCAGCCCCCATGCCTCAGGGGTGTGAGCCTGGGGCGAAGCTAGTGCTTTTCCAACTGTAATGGGTATGGTCGGCAGCCTCACGTCTGCTGCAGTGATTCTGCCCCTTGGCAGTCATGGCCCTAGCCATCCCTCGCAGTCTGAGTGGGGCCAACCTGTGTAATGACATAGGTGACCTTGGAGGCACAGAGACTTCCTCCTGGCTCTCTTGGATGACTTGCTGTGGTGCCCCAGCTGCCACGTTGTAAGGACACTCGAATTGTCCCATGGGGTGGAGAGGCCCCATGATGAGGAGCTGTAACCTCCGGCCACACCAGCATTAATCTACCAGGCAGTGAGTGGGCCCTCCCATCCCTTTGGCAAGCCTGGCCAAATCTTACTGCAGCCTTAGGAAGGACTGAGCTGGAGCCGTTCAGCGAAGCGGCTCCCTGACCCTCAGAAATGGTGTGAGATCATAAATGTTTACTGTTTTTAGCATCTGCGTTTTGGAGTGATTTGTTATGTAGCTACAGGTTATTGAGAAACCTTGTCAAATGCAGATTCTCTAACAATCCGCTCCCAAAAGCCTAGGCTTCGGGGCACTTTAATAAGATCCAGGTGATGCCAGTGGGCGGGCACGTGGTCCTTAATGAGGAGGACGATTCGGCTCCACCCCGCGCTACGCTGAGAGCCAGTAAAGCAAAGCAGTGCAGCGTCAGCAGCCTCCGCGGTGAAAGAGGGGTCAGAGCAGCCAGGCGGCGGGGACGGAGGAGCCCAGGCCCGCACATTGGCGGTGACCAACCGTGAGTGCCAAGCCTGACGGGGAGGATGCGTGGTGGACTCCCAAAGGTGCTGTGAGCCTGGAGCCTCCTGATGAGTTCTGGTTCCATTTAATTCAGAGTTTGCTCAGTGGACTCCGGAAGGTTCTGTGCGTTCTGGTTCTGTTTAATTCAGAGTTTGTTCTGGAGGCTCTGGAAGGTTCTGTGAGTTCTGGTTCTGTTTAATGCAGGGTTTGGTCAGTGAACTCCGGAAGGTTTTGTGCATTCTGGCTCCATTTAATTGGGAGTTTGTTCCAGGGACTCTGTGGAAGGTTCTGTGCATTTTGGTTCTGTTTAATTCAGAGTTTGTTCCACGGATTACGGAAAGTTCTGTGCATTCTGGTTCCATTTAATTCTGAGTTTGCTTTGTGGACTCCAGAAGGTTCTGTGAGTTCTGGTTACGTTTAACTCAGCATTTGCATTTTAATAACCGAAACAGTCCAACACAGGTGTCCGTGGTTGGATGCGTCTCCCAGGTAGCTTTCTTCCACATGGCAGCTCAGGAACCCAGGTTGCTTACAGTATAAAAGCTTCACCATCCTCCAGGGTCTTGGAGTTCACCAGGTCTCTGCATCCGGCCACTAGACACCTGATTGACCCATGTTTCATTGGCTAGAACTCAGTTAAATGGCTCCACTTAACAACTTATTATTTACTTTTATTCAAACTTTAAAAAATTTGATTTTATTTTTTAAAAGGCTTCTATTGGAAAATTTAAAGATATATATATATGAATTTCTGTCTGAATATTATATATATTCATTTTTCATATATATATTTATATATATATATATATATATATATTCTGAGAAGTCGAAAGAAGTTGAATAGTTAGTGTTGACAAAGAAATTGAATATAATCCTTGACTCTTATTCAGCCTTTAAATTGTTAGTATGAGCTGAGGGGAAGGAAAAAAACTCAATAAACTCCAAACTGGTTCCAAGAATGGCTTTCCTTTTTAGCCAGTGTTACATTTTTCACAGGATGGGGGAAAAAGCTTTAGTGGTTGCCTACTGTTCTCGAGTAATACTTTTTAGTAATGCAAGAGCTTAGTTGGCTGGATAACTTGATTACTCTGGAGGGCATGCTATTAGCAGAATGGGAAGGAATCAAAAAAATAATTTACATTAAGGCCACATACATGCCATACAATACAATTACTTAAGGTTTTATATCCAAAAAGCTATTATACTGTTCCCCCCATTCTTTTAGCACTGTGGTATTCTGGTAAGGGGCTTTATAAGAGGCAGTAAATGGATGCTAGCCCAGAAAAAACCCAAGAGATTGTTTTGTGAATGAAAAAGTCCTGATGCTGGGAATAGGTCCATATGGATTTTTCTTTTTAGCTCTTTCCAATGAATTGTAGTTATCCATGGCTAAGCAGTTCACTTCTTTTTACTTTAGTTTTCATGTGGAAATGATCATTCTGGTTTTTATCATGGAAATGTCATATGCATAAAGGAGATAATGCATGTGCAGTGCTTTTGTATACCTGAGAAAAATGCAGCGTCCTTCCAAATCATTACCTGGAATCTCGCTAAGCGTTATTCACCTGTCAGTAGAAGTTGTTATGGGGAAAGAGCATCTCGGAGTAGATATTAGTCATGACAAGTTAGGTTATGCTATAGTAATGAATTAGTCCCTACATCTCAGTGGCTTGTTAATTAAATAATATTAAGTTATTTAAATATTTAAATTTAAAAATGGATTTAATTTTCATTCATTCAGTATATCCTACATGGATAGCCTACATGCATCTACAGTGGAAGGCTTTGCTCCAAACTCTCACTCAGATCTAGGCTGAAGGAGCCTCACCGTCTTGTGTGGCTGCCATCTCAAAAATATGATTTCCAGGATCTCCCTGAGAGAGGGAAAGAGAAAAAGCATAGAGCCCTCACACCTGC
>NW_006792406.1:1660686-1661956 GCF_000442215.2 Lipotes vexillifer
GGGAAAGAGAAAAAGCATAGAGCACTCACACCTGCTCTTAAAGAGTCTTGACCAGAAGGGCATAAGTCATTCTCACTCACCAACCAGTCATGTGATTCCATTTACCTGCAAGAGGCCTGGAAAGTGTAGTCCCAGGTGCCTAGGAAGACGCAGAGAACCACAGGTGGGTAAACGATGCACTCTTAACTATAGTTCACTGGGAATCAGTAATTGAAATAGGCAAAGGAGCTCATCAAAAGGAAGCCATTTACAAATTAGGTGAAGCTTTATAACTTATCTCAGGTACTTCATCAGAGTCGTGTTTTAGTATTATTTCATTCTTGTTTGGGTGGGTGGCCAACCAAAAATTCCTGGGTTTAAGATGAGGCATCAGCACAGACACAAATTCTAACCTCAAGTATACGACTCTTGAGCTTCTCTCCGAGAATATATCAGACTGTGATCCTCTGGAGATTCTTAAGTGGTCCATTTCTCCTTCTAGAAACCTGCTGTTGTGTTCTGGCTACAGAGAACAAGACCAAGGCCAAGTAGGATCTTGAAATTCAAAATAAAGATATATGGTTCGAGTGTGCTGAATTGAATCGAATCCTCCAGTAACTTAGGCACACGTCTTAAAGAGATACTTTCTGTAAAAGTGCCCAGCACAGTTCCTGGCATGTCTATAGTAGATGCTCAATAAGCGAATGTGTACTTCCTTTGCAAAGGAAGTAAAAATCATACTGGTTTCTACTCTATTTGTGAATATATTTAGTGAGATTTTTCAGGTAATGATCTCCTTCCTCTTCTTATACATCTAACCAGTTTTACAATTATGAAGCTATTAGAACTTCTACTCAAAGGTAGGACTTTATTATAAGCCATGCAGTGGAGATATAGCAGCGAAAAAAACAGCCGAAGTTCTCATTTGTGCTCTTGTGTTGTACCGGTGGGGCAGCCATGGGGACAGAGAGCAAACAAATCAAGGAACAAGGAAACTGTCAAGGGGGCCAGTGAGAGAGAGGAAGAGCCGAAGGAGAAATGGTCCTATAGGTTACAGCAGCCCACTAGGTGTCTGTCTGGCTTGTGCACGCGTCCTGTGGTTAAATTGTTTGTGGGTGGAAACTGAAGGAGCTGCTTAGAAAGCAGAATTTTGTGGGACCTGGAGACCCAAACTTTTCTGTTTGAGTCAGACAGTTGGGGGAGGTATAGAGCAGGGAGAGGGGCATCCACCATGGAGTTGCCACAGCACAACAAGGTTCTGTGACATAGAGTGTGTAGGGTACGCAGAGCT
>NW_006792406.1:1661966-1666112 GCF_000442215.2 Lipotes vexillifer
GCTGCACTGGAGCCTGGAGAAGAGGACGTTTGGGGACATCCAGAGACAGTAACTTTGGGAGAGACATCAACATTTTTACAGTGGAAGAGGGCCAGGGGATCAGAAGAGAGGTGCTCTGCAGCAGGTTTGAGTTGTCAACTGACAGATTCAGAAAAAAATTGTGACAACTCCCACCCAGAAATAATAGGATGAAAAATAGAACAAAACTTTGAAGAGAGAGATGCAAGTCCAGGGAAATACAGGTCATTAAATATTAGGGTGGTCCCATTGTCCCCAAAGCCTGGGTAAAAGCCATGGGGAACTTCAAGTTACGCTGATGAGGCCTTGCTTGAATGTGTTTAGAAAGTTAAGGGATATTAATTTCCCTTTGGGAATTCATTCAGTGATTTCTTTCCCATTGGATGGACATGTTTTGTTGAAACAACTGGGCTGCTTGGAATTTTTATTAGTCATACTTTCAAACCCAAAAGCTATAGTTTATGATATTTCAGTTCTCCTAACACAAATGCTGGCCAGAGTTAATCAAAGGCAGGTTGGACTACGCCCTGTAGTGACATTTCTGGGATAATAAGATGGCTCCAGTGTCCCCGAAATATTTTCTCTTTCCCATTGTCTTGAAATGGCATGATGGCGAGGCAGTTGACCTGTTGTTAAGATTGAACCATAGTTGCCCACAGTGATAAGTGCTCATTAATGTGCCTTGTATTAGCTTCCTTACTTTTTCTATCCCACTTTTGCAGTTCTCAACTAGTGCTTCTTGAGATCAACTCCCAAATAAACCACTTGCATGAAAATCCTAGTCTCATTGTCACTTTTGGGGAAACCTCAGCTAAAGACAGCAATCACAGCTAAATGTACTGAGGGTAGTAAGGGTGAGCTAGGTGCCAGCTACTGTACAATTCTTGTCTAACTGCTAAAACAACCCTATGAGGTAAGTTTTTTTTAATCATTATTATCCCCATTTTATGCAGGAGGAAAACAAGGCAGGGTAGTAAGGTAACTTGCTTTTGGTCACCGAACTAGTAAATGGCAGAGCCTGGAACCCTCACTTCACTGCCATCCCTCTTTCATCAATTTCTGATCAATTTTGTTCCTTTTGGCATCCCATAAGGAAAATATTTAATCTCTGTCATCCTACTTTCTAAAAATTGCCTCCCCCCGACACTTCCTTCCTCATTATAATATATAATAATATGGTGCTGTTTTTATAAAAGTCCCCTAATCTGAGGACTTCTGTGGAAGCATATATTACTACTGATGATAGTAACAGGCTACAGGCTTCACCAACATCTTAATGTTCCTCACATTTACCAAGGAATGGCTCGATTGATGTATTTCCCCGCAAAGCCCTTGAGACTAGTCTGCCTCTGTGTGAGAAGCTGAGGCTTTGAGCCCAAGGCTTGCTCTTTGGAGAGTGACGACCATGACGAGGGGAATACGTGTGATGCATTTCGATTGCAACGCCTGTGGGTCTTTACTGCGGTTCCTAATTTTGCTTTTTGGGTGCAATCCCAAAATAGCCTACTTTCCTTCACCACCCAATTTGGTTTCTTCTCTCACAGCCCCTAGGGCAACACTGTTATGTCTGTCTGTCGTGGCAAAGTGATCCCAGCCGGCCTGGCATGGAAATGTCTGTCTTGGACTTTGTATGATTGCAATAGAAACACTCTTAAAGAAGCTTAAAATATATTTATTATACTGATTCAGGTCATAGAGGTGGGCTTCGTGATTTCTCTTTCCTCTCTTTACATATATTGTTCACTTCTGCTTCTGTGTTTTGATCACCTCTCTTACCGTCTTGCTGCCTTTTCTGGTCATTCATCTGTTTGTCCATGATAGTGACCTCAGTGCCCATATCAGCTTCCTATAGCTAAATGAATTGGTTCTGTTTCCCAGTTCCTGGGAGAGAGAGTATGATTTGCCCAGCTGGAGCCTAGAGCACATCCCTGCTACAACCAGTTGGTGGGGATGCTGCTGTTTACTCAGTGGGAGTTGCCAGTCTCAGAAGATTCTCTGTGGCAGCAAAACTGAACTTCCATGTTGGCTAAAATGGTTTAACTTTACATACGTGTATAACGATTATATACATTAAATGCCAGCAGATTCCCCAAATTGTGCCATAAATATTATCTCATTTAATCCTCACAAGGACCCTGCGGTGTAATTATCCCCATTGTATAGGCAGGGAGCCTGAGTGAGGGTCTGCGGCTTTCCCGAGGTGAGAGGGCTAGTGTTGAGTTTCATAAGGGAGCTCTCGTCTGTCTCCAAACCTAGTGCCCTTTCTCTATGGGCAAAGCTGAGTAGAAGGACTTGTTAGAAAACCATTTTAAACGCAAGAAGCATACTTGGCCGATGTCACCGCCCTCCCGTGAAGGAAGGAGTGGAGTGCAGGGAGCACATTTTAATTTTGTCACTAGATCATCAGCCCAGCTCAGCCCAGCGAAAGGCAAGCCTGACTGCTGATACGTGATGATGTTTCAAGATGATGAGCAAGAAAGCCCTGTCCATTTTGGGGCAGAGGACCCTGGGGGCAAGACTCAGAGAGCAATGAGGAGAGAATTAAGTGAATCATGAAGGCTTTGGAGCGAGGATGAGCACCAGTGCCAGGCATTACAGTGAAGGGCAGCAGGTGGGGGCTGCAAAGAGCTCGGGGAGCATTAGAAAAATGATCACACGGGCCTTAAATGAGGCTCTGCGGAGCGGAGCGGGGCAGCCCTCCCGCAAGGATTTGCGGGCATCCTCCCAACTTGCAGGAGCCAGCCTGTGGAGCACGTTCGTTCACTCATAGATATTGGTTGCCTCCGTGACCCCGGACTATCCCTGAGGTCCTGGACAAATTGCTAAAATGTGTGATGTTTCCTTTTTTCTTTTTTTCCCTCAGTTTTATTGAGATACCATTGAAATGCATGCTGTTTCCTTTTCCACTTTTAGTTTTGGTATGCACTGCCCGCTCCCCTCTGTCTTTCCTTCCTCCAGCCTGCTTTCCTCAGACGCCACTTGTGTACACTCGAGTTATGTTTTGCTATTCCTTATTCCAATAGAGTTATGATACTGTGTATTCTCACAACATACATTGTCCCATTCCCAGGAGACTAGGGTAGAAGCATTAGGGAAAAAGTGTTAGTGTAGGGATAGGGAAAATACACTAATTCATACACAGTGTTAATTACTGACAACTGCTTTATTTGCTCACCAGTCAGGGGTTTTGCTAATTCCCAAGTTTCCGCGTGACCCAGTGTCTTAACCCAAATGAATGATACTTTGGTGGAGGACAGCCCTGGCTGTCATTGACAGAACCTGTGCATTCTCAGTTTCTAAATGAGGAAGGTTTACTTCTGGCTTCAGTAGCTTCAGGCTCAGTAAGAACCAAATGATCAGAAAAAGTTCTACGAAAAGCACACCAAGCACCATGCAGGAGCATATAAATGGAGCCAGGTTGGGAGCAAAGGACTAATTTATTGAGCATCCACTATGAGCCAGGCACCCTAGAGATCGCTTCCTTGTACATAATTCCCATCCTTTTTGTTTTATATTTTGATCTTTTTTTTTTTTTTCTTTATTAAAGATATGTGCACAAGGGAGAGTGTGCTCTTAGGAATCCTGCAACATGCCTGGGTTTTCTGGGAGGGGGAGGACTTAAAGCTTTATTTTTCTCCTGAGGTGAAAAGTAAAGGCTGAGGGAGATAGGTTACACAGCTTCCTTATAAAATTTGCAATTTTATAATTTCTATTAAACAGAGCCCTTGGATTAAGGTTAACAATGACGACAACACATAGCCAATACACATGTGACTAGCACTATTCTAGGTCCTTGACTCATATAAGTTCATTTAACCTTGAGAGCACTCCAGTGAAATACATATTATTATCATTTTACAAATGAGGGCATTAAAATAGATAAGTGATCATCACCAGGTACACAGCTAGTAAGTGGTGAAACCAGTATTTATATGTAGATAGTTAAGCTTCCGGAATCCACACATTCTTAACCATTCTTATCAAACGTCTGAAGCAAGTTATACACACATTGTGAAAAGAGAATTATATAGAGAGGGTGGAAACATACCAAGAGGTCACATCATTAAATTTCAGGTATAGTCCAAGCTTTGTGAATCAGTAGCTATATGACCTTGGGCAATTCCTGCT
>NW_006792406.1:1666151-1669560 GCF_000442215.2 Lipotes vexillifer
TTCCTGCTGTAAGCCTCAATCTCCTCATTTGTCAAATGAACACAGAAGTATTAGTTATTTCCCATATTGCTTGGTATTTATGGTCTCATTATTTCTGGTCTCAATTCTTAACTATGCCTTGGACATACATTAGGGATTCTAAATAGTATACCTTATATTGAGGGATAAAATTTGGACAAAATTGAAAGCATGGGATATTATCGAATAGAATAAAGTATGTTCTGTAGACATCACATTAACCTGCCTTTGTTGTTATAGAATTCATTAGAGAATAATTGCACACACTCAAATTAAAACACAAGACGACAAGAAGTTGGGAGCTGCATCAGAAAAACCAGACTCAGTAAGGAAATATTTTGGCTCATGTAACCGTGAGTCAAAGGAAGGAGGAGCTTCTGAATTAGCCGATACAGTGGCTCAGCCGTGTCATCCAGGGCCCAGCTTCTTTCTTTCTGCTCTAATGTCCAAACTGTCAGCGTCATCCTAAGGGTGTTTTCCTTTGTGGTCGTAGCATGTTTATCAGAAGCACTTAGGTCAAACAGTGCCAATTCTTATCTACAGCTAGACAAAGAGACACTGCAGGAAACTCTTCTAGAAGCCAGAGGAGGAGCCCTGTCACACCTGTCTCATTGGCCTGCCATTGTATCACATGCCCATTCCCCTTCCATCAGCAGCAAGGGGTATGGGAGGTCTCTGATCACTGTTGTTTCTCAGCCCTCAGGGCTCGTTAGTATCACAAGGGAAGCTTTTTCAAAGTATCAATACTATCAATACTTGGGCCCCCTCCCAGGCTGAGAAAGTCAGAATCTCTGGATGTGGGGCCTGGATATCAGGATGTTTTAAGTGCTCTCAGGTGACTTTAGTGCAAACTCGATTTGAGAAGCATGGGCCCATGCTTATTAGACTTATCCATTAAGCTGGAGATTGGGGCAACATCTGCTGGGTCAAAAGTCTTGAGTATAAAACGGTCATGGGTTCAGAAGAAAATTAGTGCTTTGTTAAGAAAATGGAAATGGGAAATGGATGCTTGGTAGGCATTAAATATTATTCACTCTAAAAGAAATTTACTAGTCGCTGTTTTTAAACTTTACAGGCGCATGCTTATTTAATCCTCATAACAACATGATAAGCAAGCCGTGATATTCACCAGTGTGTAATTGTAGCATCTTGTTTGCTGCCAGTATCGGTTCGGTTTGGTTAATGCTTGAACTGTACCAGTTGATAAATATTTTTAATATTACCTATCCTGTCGAGTAGAATGGCTTCATAGTTTGTTGTCCAAATTGAAACACTTTTGAGAGTGAAAAGGAATATTCTATTTTTAAGGCTATGACTCCAGGACATTAAGAGTAAACTGGGACCGTCCTGGGCAAACCAACATACGTCATCACTCTACCTACAAGGTATTATGAATAGTATAGAATTTGGCTTTGTTTAAAGAAAGGTCTGGCCTTTGTCTTGACTTCTAGAACGTAATCTGTGTCATACCTGATAGGCATGTCTTTGCTTAGGCCAGATTCTGACCACACTGGATCTTAAGATGTGGACGCCCACACCTGAGAGTTTTAGGGTGGGGCTGGCCACACCAGAAAGACCACCTATGTATTTAGAGTGGAGACTTTGGGTAACTGGGTATTGGTTGACCTAGAGACTGAGTTCAACCACGTGGGCAATCAGTCATGCCTATGTAATGAAGTAACAATAAAAACAATACTGGTGCTCAGGCACACTTTCTTGATTGGCAGTACTCCATGTGTATTGCCGTGCATCGATACTGGGAGGGTAAAGTGTCCTGAGGACAACAGCAGCTTCCTGTTTGGAACCCTCCCAGACTCTGTCCTATGCATCTCTTCCTTTGGCTGATGTTGATCTGTATCCTCTCCCTGTAATAAACCATAACTGTGAGAGTAATAACTTTCAGTGAGTACTGGGAGTCCTCTTAGTGAATTGGAAAACTGAGGGTACTTTTGGAAGTGGTCCAAACTTTCCGTTGGTGTCAGAAGGGAGGGCTGTCTTAGGGACTATGCCCTCAAACCTCACAGTTTGGTTAATTCTGGGTGTATTATCAGGCCACTTTAGGAGGCTAAGTAACATGCCCAGTGTCTCAAAACTAATGAAGGATGGAGCTGGTTTTCACTCCTCAGAAATGACTACTTCTATGATATTTCAGTGTTGCTTTTATACTTTTTTTTTCTGCCTCTAATTCCTCATGTTAAATTCTTTCTGTTAAAATAACTGATTTCTTTTTTCTTTCTTTTGTTTTGCTGACTGGAACTAGATTGATACAACAGTGTTGACATTCGAATACTTTCTTTTTATTAAAAAAATACCTCAAATTTATAGGAGACTCTCAACTATAAATACAATAAAATATCTAGACTCTTCGAGTGAGAAAGTGGTGAAAGTGGCAACAAAATAGCTCTTAGAGCTCATGGATCAGTGTTTGACTTAGTTGAGTGCATGGTCTTTCCTGGGGCTGTCAGAGGCTTAAAGGAATCAATTGCTCCAAGTCCTGGTTTTGCAAAGCATCTTTCCATTCCTGGGCATTCTGTAACAGGCTGAAGCCAGTGAGACTCAAGGTGCAGAGTGTGAAAAGAAAGCAGCACATGCACAGGTCCCTTACCTTTCGTTTCTCATCTGGTTTCTGAGACTACTGATTTGATTCAGTAAAGGGACACACTTATGTACCAAGGTAAAATTGGGAAAGTGAGGCCATATACAGTATTTGTTTCATTAATACTCAGTCCATAGATCTAACTGTGAATGTGAAACTGCAAAGAGAAAACACCTCACTTCAGAATAAATGCCCTGGACATGATACAGCTAGCAGGCGGCGATCATATACTATTTCTAGTTTATAAAAATTTAAATGTGAGAGATTAATGTAGCCAAATGGTAGTTCCTGCTGCCTCACTTCCTGCTTTAAAATGTAGTGCTTAATAGAAAATTTGAGGTATAGTAAGGCAATCAGAAAATGACTGGCACTGGAAAGATAGTTTATTACAATTCCCAGGAGGATGTAGCTTGTCACACCACAGGGAGTTGTATTAGGGTTCTCCAGATGAGCAGAGAAAAAACCAATAGTGTGTGTGTGTGTGTGTGTGTGTATACATACACACACACACACACACACATTTACATCTATACCTATATCTATATATAATAAAGAGATTTATTATATGGAATTGGCTCCCATGATTATGGAGGCTGAGAAATCCCAAGGTGATACGTAGTTGGCAAGCTGGAGACCCAGGAGAGCTGATATAGTTCCAGTCCAAAAGCCAGCTGACTTGAGATCCAAAAATTAATGTGTCAGTTCAAGTCCAAAGGCAGGAAAAGACCAATGTACCAGCTCGGTCAGGCAGGCAGGAGGAATTCCCCCTTCCCTGTGTGTGTGTTGGGGCGGGGG
>NW_006792406.1:1669582-1670947 GCF_000442215.2 Lipotes vexillifer
GGGGGGGGGCGGGGGTCAGCCTTTTTGTGCAATATGGGTCTTCAACTGATTGGATGAGATCCACCCATATTAGGGAGGGCCATCTGTTTTACTGAGTCTACTGATTCAAATGCTGATCTTATCCAGTAACACCCTCACAGACACACCCAGCATAATGTTTGGCCAAATATCTGAGCACCCTGTGGCTCAGTCAAATTGACACACAAAATTAATCATCACTGATGGCCACATGGGAAAATTACTGGGCTTGGTCATAAGGCAGAAAGAGAGGAAAAGACTGTGGTCAGGAGCCTTCCCTGTGGTTTCCTTGGGAAGGAACACGTGAGGCAGGGGCAGTAGCATGCTTGGGATTGACTAGTTTGAATAATTTCAGCGGGCTCTGGGGCATAGGGCTGTCCCTAATTGTCTGTAACTTGCCTCTGGAGTGATTTGGACAGGTATATAGTGGCCCAGAGTGTAAGAGTCAGATAAGGAGGAAGGTGGTTGGGGGTGTAGACTTTGGATTGATTGGCTTGTATTTGAAAAGCATATCCCCAAGAAGGGGACTCCTCCTAAGGAGGGGAGATGGGGAGGGAGGCAGGGGGCTAGGGCAAGGTGATTTAGGCATATTTGGGTTGTCCAGTACAAGGCATATCTAGCATGTAGACCTAGAAAAGATGTTAAAGCATCAAGTTTACAGAAGCTGAAAATATGGTTAATTCAGCCCCATGGTGCACAGCCTCTCTAATTCCTACTGTAGGAGTTGGCACCTAGTCACATGCACTCTCTCTCTAACCAAAGCTGAGTCGCAAGCATCCCCACTCCCATCTGACAGACTTGTGGGTGCGCAAGCAGGTAGAATAGGATAGTAGAAAATGCTTGGGTTTTGGAGCCAAGAACTCTTGTAAGTGAATACCGGCCCTTTTGCTTATTAACAGAGTACATTTAGCAAGTTATTTAATCTCCCTAAGGATTGATTTTTTTAAAATATCTGCAAGTTGGACAATGGAATCTACATCAGGGTTTTGGTGAAGATTTGAGATACTGAATACAATGGGTCTGTCAAATAGTAAGCACTTATTTTAATTAGGATATTTTTGTCTTTATTAATATTAGGATACAGATAGTTGAGGGTCCTGAAATGAGGTCTGCGTTCATGGGACCTTAGTATTCAGAAAAACTCAAAATATCTGGAACTATTATTAGATTTGTTCTAGTGAAATTTATGAGTCAAATAGGCTTATTTTAATTCATCTATTGGCAGCTAGAATACGTCTTTGAGTGATGTTTGCATTAATCATACACAGTGGTATATTGTCTGATCTCTTGCATACTTATGTCCTTTCTTTTTGTCTCCTTCAGTTTTTTTTTTTTTTTTTTTTTGGT
>NW_006792406.1:1671133-1689425 GCF_000442215.2 Lipotes vexillifer
GCTCCGGACGCGCAGGCTCAGCGGCCATGGCTCACGGGCCCAGCCGCTCCGCGGCATGTGGGATCTTCCCGGACCAGGGCACGAACCCGTGTCCCCTGCATCAGCAGGCGGACTCTCAACCACTGCGCCACCAGGGAAGCCCTGTCTCCTTTAGATTTGATAAAAAAGAAAAAAACTTGAGTTGAAGTCACCATCTCTCAAAATTTAGTACTCTTTGCTTTGCTGTCTTTTTTCATTTAGTATTACAGAGAAAGCAAATGTCTCTCTGATTTTTGCTCCTTTGTATGTGTACATCTGTGCATGGTAGCTATTCCTGTGTATCCATGTGCACACAGGCTGAATTAGGGATATTTTACATGGGGAAAAATGTTGGTGTGTGTCCAGGTGTTGGTATATGTCTAGGTTTGGCGTCTTCTCATTAAATTTTTCTTTTTTTGGCAGAATATTTCAATCTTCAAAATCAGTTTTTTCAGGTAAAACGGTTTTCTTCCGTTATTCCTGTAATTGTTCAATTCCTTTAAGCTTCAGTACTGTCTCCATATTTTATTCTTCTTAGATGTCCTCTGCAGCTTGACTCCCCTATATTTGTCTTCCATGTCTCTTAGATTTTTCAAACGATTTAAATCTTTTTTAATGCTTTCCCTGAGTTTGGGAAGAATCCAGAGTTGATTACTGCTTTACAAATTTGATTTCTGAAAAAACTAACTTGTCAGCCTGCATTAACTTTACTGTTTGTTATTTCTGCTTTTTACCTCCATGTCTGATACAGTTTCATAGAAACAGGTCCTTCTGACTCCTATTGTAAACACATATGGATGTTCTAAAGCACTTTCTTGTTCCTTGCAATAAATTTATTATTTTATAGGAAGACATTTGCTCTGAATTCTCATGGTGATCCTTTCCTTTTGAACAACTGTGTATTTTTAAATATACGCTTTATACTTTTTTTCGTTAGTTGTTACCTTTTGCAGAGGAATTCTTTAGCTTGTCAGGGATTGAGAATTGAGAAGGGTTCTATCAGACATGGACATGATGCACAGTTTGAAATTTTTATGCCCAGATGAAGGGTAAAGGGCAGTATTTGGTTTCGTTTTGCCAGTTCAGAGATCCTTCAGCCTGTGGGGAATGCGGATAGAGCAGAAGCCAGAGCCAGAGTTAGAGAAGAAAGTCGGAGCTAGTTATACTTGGGAAGTTTGCCCAGAGTTTCTGTTTTGTGTTTGGCATGCAGTCACGATTTTTCTAGGGCAGGGCCCCTGCTATCGTCTGGTAGATCTGCACTGTTTGAAATCCGATGGTTTCATTACCTCTACTCTTCACGAACATGGTCATCAGGACCAGTTTTAACAAGGAGTGCCGTCACAGGGTCCTGGTGAGGCATGGCCTCTGGTATGAGAAGTGATTTTGTTGACCCTGGTGGGATGCAGGTTTCTCCTTCCTGATCTCTCCTGCTCCTTATTATTCCACTTCCTTTTTCATTTCCAGCTGTCACAGCCTCCAAGTTAGGCTACAAGTCAGTACCTTGCTATATAAAACCGGAAAGAATAAGACTGCTGAGAGGAGCAGCTGGACCCAGAGTTCAGGTACATGGGGAGTTTGCTTGGTTGTTTGTTGGTTTTACTTTTAGGACGTTTCCCTGCGCCTCCTCTCGGGCATTCAGTATTAGAATTTCTGGGGGAGGAGGTAAGAATCTGTATTTTTAAAAAGACTCGCAAGTGATTGGAATGCAGCTGGCCCTCAGACTTCTGACAGTTATTTGCAAATCACGAGTCTGAGAAAAAGCCCTGAAAAAAATGTGCCAGTGTGTCTTTCTAAAATTTTCTGAGCACCTACTTTATGCAGGTTGCTTCTCTTTGTGCCACTGTGTAGGATAGAAAGAAGCAGAAGGGGGAGGAAGTACAACATAATTAGGCAGAAACTGTTCACATTTACCCAGCGCCCACCACACCCCAGGCACTTCGCTTAGCACTTTACACACGTTAGCTGCAGTGGTCCTCACAGTCACCCTAGGGTTTGGAAGCTCTTATTTTCCTTCTTCTACCAATAGGGAAACAGAGGCTTAAAAAAGGTTAAGGAGCTCGTCAGCGTCACACAGGTAGCGAGTGGCAGGGCTACAATCTGAACATGTGAAGTTCAGCTGCATTTTAAATAAGTTCTGTTGCCTCCCACTAAAGGAGATAGCGGACAGCGTCGTTGGTCTGTGGCTAGGCCAGGTGGGAGTTCAGACTCTAAATGCTCTGTGTGTTCAAGCGGCCATACACCCCAAGTCCGGGGGTGGGAGTTGGGGTTTGTAACCAGGAGGGAGGTGCAGGACATTCTCTGCACAGGTGCACCCAGGCTGACGCCGTGTGCCCTGCCGCGCATGTGCCTTGAGCCTCTGCTGCCCTTGTCCTTCCCAGTTTCTCATCTGCAGCCATCCTTGATGGAGGCTCAACCCACCCGTGTTTGCAAGAAGCCTGAATGTTCCCTTGCCTGTTTTTAAGCCGTTTGCCTATGACAGAGTATGAATAACAAGATGGGAAACATCTCTATTATAACTTTAGAGGCCCCGTGTGTCATTTCAGTGTCATTTTGTTGCTTTCCTTTTTTCTCTAGGTTAGTAAAGATTGGCTGCTGGCTCTCATCTTTTCAAAGAAGCATAAAAGAGTTATTTACTAGCTTTTGGGATAATTTGTCTAAGTGGATTTTGAAATATTTTGTACAAACCTAATATAAACATCTTATAAAAAAATGAAGCATAAATGCAGCAGTCACATTCAAGAGAACTTCGGAGGGAAGAGATGTTTTCAATGTTGGTTTCTTTTCTGTGATGTCATTAGATTTTGGTAATATATTATGTCATTGTTATTACGAGGAATTTAGTAAGCGATTAACTAGCTGCACAAGTTGTTTCATTTGGCTTTACACCGAGGAAAGTAGAGAAACCATCTCTGCCCCTAAGCGATATGGTATTTAAGATGAATTTAAGACAGATACCACTGACATAAATATTAAATCCAGGAAGGATGAAAGGCAGCACAGGACAGCATTTTGTATATATCGATAGTATACAGTATGCTATAGCATAGTCTCAAAGAACACAGATTCTGAAGCCAGACTGCCTGATTTCAAATTCCCACTCTCTGTGCAGCTAGCTGTGTGACCTTAGGTAAGTCACTTACAGCTTCAGTTTTCTCATCTGTAACATGGGGCTGCTAATCATGTCTATCTCATAAGGTTGTGCTTATTAAATAAGTGTACATAGAGCACATATGATTTTAAACCATTTGCATTATTTATATATAATATACATATTTTATTATACCTGAAGGGAAAAATTAGCAGCAAAATCACCAGTTTATTGTCAAAATGCCAATTATAAAAGCCTTGTGCCTTGATGAAGGATAGTACCACGAGATAGTGTTGGCTGAACTTGGTTTCCCTATTGTTAAAAGCAAAATAAGAAAATGGAAACATTCCTTATATGTTGGTGGATTTTATTTAACCAAGGGTTTATGTAGTACTTAACCGTGGGCCAGGCTCTGGTAGAGGATTTTATAAATATTGATGTATTTACTTACTTAGTGAAATGGGGTCCTCACTGTTTCCATTTTTCAGATGAGCAGACTGAAATGCTGTAATGACTCTGAATCACACAGCTTGTCAGTGGTAGAACTGGAATTCAGGCAGGCCATCAGGCTCCCTGGCCAGTCCCACTTATTCCTCTGCTCTGCTGCCTCTCTCAGTATGTGCAGGATGGACCCATAGAGTAAAATATGTTGCATATTTTACTGCAACATTTATATAGTTTTGGGCACAGAAGAGTAACAGGAACAGCAACTTACAGATTTCTCTCCACTTTCTTATCGGCCGCTGACTCAGCCACCATTGGATCTTTAACCCTAAGGAAACTATCAGATAAAAGACATCAGTGAAACCCTAGAGGTGAGGGCCAAGGGAGGGGTGGAATATATTTTAGCTTTTTTATAATGGCCAGTGTTTGGCCTCCTCTTTGCTAGTTTTTGTTTGTTTATTTCAACCAACTCATGGATTCATACAACTATGACACTGGAATGGTCCTTAGTACCATGCTTCTCAAACTTGAAATTGCATGTGATTTGGTCTGGGATCTTGGTAAAGATTCTTATTCTGTAGATTGGGGTGGGTCCCAAGTTGCTGCGTTTCTTATGAACTCCCAGGGGGTGCTTCAGGTTCCTGGATCACAAGGCCTTCAAGTTCTTTAAGTCAACGCCTTCTTTTTACAAATAAGAACAGTGAGGTCTAGGAAAGTCCAGAAACTTGCCTATCACCCCAGGTCTATAGTGAGATATGTAAAAAAAATAAAAATAAAAATAAAAAATCAAAAAATCAAAAAAAGACACATAACTTTCACATCATTCAAAAGGGGCTCCCTCATTAATTCTTATGACATCTTCATGAGATTTTACTTTTCTACTTAAAAATAAAATAAAATGAAACATAAGGAAGAAAGATGAATTAATTTAAGCCTGTTTAGTAAGTTGTGCTGCGTACCTGGAGTGTAAAGTAAGTTTAGTCTCAAGTCCCAGTTCTTGCTCTTGATCATGTGGTTTTCCTGCTGGTGGCCAGGTGTGACTCGGGGTGAAGTGTTAGGAAATGTGCTAAAGGCTCACGTGTGAGCTGTGCTCTTCAATCCACTTGAAAAGCTGACATTTTGGTCTGAGTCTGACCTCTTACCTGGTCCCAAATTCAGATTGTAAGTAAAATATTCTTTATTTTTTAAAAATTTATTCATTTATTTATGGCTGTGTTGGGTCTTCGTTGCTGTGTGCGGGCTTTCTCTAGTTGTGGCGAGGGGGGGCTACTCTTCGTTGCGGTGTGCGGGCTTCTCATTGCGGTGGCTTCTCTTGTTGCGGAGCATGGGCTCTAGGCGCGTGGGCTTCAGTAGTTGTGGCACATGGGCTTTAGTAGTTGTGGCTCGCGGGCTCTAGAGTGCAAGCTCGGTAGTTGTGGTGCATGGGCTTAGCAGCTCCGCGGCATGTGGGATCCTCCTGGACCAGCCTCGAACCCGTGTCGCCTGCATTGGCAGGCAGATTCATAACCATTGCGCCACCGGGGAAGTCCCGGAAAATGTTCTTTAGAGCTCCAGAAGTCTCAGCAGAGCTACTGAGAACTACTGCGTAAGTCGGTAGTGGTGAGTAAACAAATGAGTAAGTGCAAATCGCTTAACCTGGTGCCTGGTTACATGGCAGATATCCAATATTAGTTAATTCCCATTTAAAAATTTTGGGGATTTATTGATTTCCTTTATAAACATATTAAATTCTTCTTAAAACCA
Organism: Lipotes vexillifer; assembly: GCF_000442215.2. Taxonomy (NCBI): domain Eukaryota; kingdom Metazoa; phylum Chordata; class Mammalia; order Artiodactyla; family Lipotidae; genus Lipotes; species Lipotes vexillifer. The sequence goes on from NW_006792406.1 coordinate 1,676,427, forward strand.
AATGCCTTTTAGTTTTGTGTGGCTCACAGACCCGGCTAAAGGAGGAACAAAGTCTAAGGGAGGAAAGAACTTCAGAGATCTTCACAGCAGTGTGGGAGTGAGTAACCTCATTATTTCCTTTAGGAAGTATTAGCCTGAATAAATTCATAGTTTGTCCTTACAGTGGGATTTGCTTGACTTTTATCTCAAAATACAACTTCCTATTTCTCAGTCATTTCTCTGAGGAAATTTTCTCAGGATTATTTTTCTGTATTTATTTCCCGCCTACTTTCTCTTTTTTTCTTATTACTTATCTCTCTTGTTCTTGCTCTTAATCATTCCCCTCCCCCCTCTCTCACCTTTCTTTCCTTCCCTCCCTTTTAAAATTTTTTGCTAGTTGGAGGGAGAGTTGCATCAGAGTGTCTTACCGTTGGTTCACAAAAACTCTGGGCAGGTCGTTAATTATTTCTTAATTTTGATGCACAGTCTCCTAAATTAAGGGAAGGGGGTGGATGCATGATTTGCCAGAGACCTCCGTGAGTGTGGTGCTCACTGCTTTCTTATCATGGGCAGGCCTCGCCGATCAGTGATGCACGAAAGGGTCCTCGCACTAGTGAGGCCGTAGGAGTCTAGGGTTCCGGACCAGAGGATGCAGGCCGCAAATGCATAGGGTAAGATTCAGGTGGTACCTGTTCTCCTCTCTCCTCCCCATTCCACTCTTCCTGGAGAATGAAGCCAGTGTGGCATGAGGTCAAGAGAGCCACACCCAACCCCTAAAATGCTTGTCACCGATCAGCAGACACCTTCTTCCCCTGACTTGGAGCATGGAGACTCCTCTGCCTAATTTGCCACATCTTTTTGAAATAACAAGGGATTTTTAAGGTGTTTATCCCATCTACAGCTTTTTAAAGCAGCAAGTTCATTTAAATAATTACCGAGTCATTTAGTTAATGCATTCTTTTTTAAACTTGACTAACTATAGCATATGTGGTTTTGATGGAAAAAGAGCCCCCTTTATGTAATAGCACAGTTTTTTCCCCCGCAAAATAAATGCAACACAGTTATTTTACTGCAGAGAAATGAGCTCATTTGCAAATGCCACCTCAGAACACAAGAAGAATGGCATTTATTGAAGCACTAATAAAGGCACCATGTTAGAATAATTTTATGCTGACGGGCCCACAATCACTCAATATTTTAAGAGCTGTCATCACACCAGCATGAGCTGCATGCAGAAGTACAAATTGATGCTGTGGCATCGTGGCACTAAGAGTATAGTTGGAATAAAATTGCACAGCCTCTCTGTGGCGTCTGCCGGTGTCTCTGAGCCCCTCACTGCCCTCCCAGGGTGGGTTCTTGGTTTTGCAGCGGCAGCTACACATTCTGCGAGTGTACGATGTACCAGGCTTGTGCTGTGAGCCCTCCAGGGTTTCTGGAGGACGCTTCTCAGTAGGTACTCAGTGACCTGTGCTGTCGCTGAGCAGAGGGCTGCACAGGCCTAGAAAGCTGAAAGAACGGCAAATCAGCCAAAGCCACTCTTTAGATATGGATAATTAAGCAAACAGTCACCATACAATGGGTGAAGACCTCAGAGCATCAGTTTTAGCAAGTTAATAAATTCCAGTCATGGCCTGCAGTGAAATGCTAAGCTTGAACAAATGAGAACGTCGGCATGAAAATCGGGCTTCACGATTCAACCCTATGACTTCTCACCCCGTTTTTATCCTTATTGGAGCCGGGGGTGGGGGTGAAGAGAATACCCGACAGGAGATGGTGGTGAGTGTGGAGGAGTGCGCAAACTTACCTGTCCTGTTTAGACAGGACACCCCACTCGAAACCTCGACTTACCTCGCTGCCTCTTGGGCAGGATCAGACATGTTCTACCCTGCAGGAGGTGTGGGGGCGCCCCTGCAAATCTGGGTTGAACGCCATGAGTTGGTAAGTTTGTTTGGGCCCACAGGTGTGCCCGTCCGTCAGGGGAGCTGAGAGGGAGGGGCGGCGGGGATCTGCGCTCCGCAGGGCAGGGCGCAGTGCACTGCTCCCCACGGTGGTGCTGAGGGTGTGGAGCCTCCCGGCCGCTGAATGAAAGGCTTTAGTGAGCTTGATGAGATGGTTAATTTGGATGTAAGAGAGGAAATGTTGTAATTAGCAGCCCGATAATTGGGAAATACAACACATTTCGTGTGAGGGGATGACAGAGTATAGCGGCTGTTTAATTGGGGAATATAGATGATGTGTGTACTTATGCTATATTTGTGTAATAGTCTTTGTGGTAGGCAGAATCCACACCCCGTCCCCCGCCCATATCCATATCCTAATCTGCAGAACCTTATATGGCAAAAAAGACTTTGCATGTGATTACTTTAAGAGGGACTTTGCATGTGATTAAGAGTCTTGAGATGGGAGAATATCTTGTATTATCCCTATGGGCCCAATGTTATCACAAGAATATTTATAAATGAAAGAGGGAGGCAGGAGGGTCAGAATCCGAAGAAGATGTGGTGACAAAAGCAGAGCCTGAAGTGATGCCATTGTTGGCTCTGGTGATAGAGGAAGGGGTCATGAGCCGAGGAATGTGTGCAGCCTTGAGGAGCTGGAAAAGGCAAGGAAGCAGGAGTTCAGTCGGCTGACACCTTGGCTTAGCCCAGCGTGACCTATTATGGACTTCTGACCTCCAGAGCTGTAAGATAGTAAACCTGTGCTGTTTTAAGCCACTGCATTTGTAGTAATTTGTTATAGCAGTATAGGAAACAAATAGTTTTCTTATTTATAAGTATCTTAAGTGCATTGAAATTATTTAGTTTTTGGTGTTTGATGAGTTTTGGGTTATCATATGCACTAAAGTATGATTGTTGAAACATGGTATTTTCCTTAAAAGTTAATGAAAAAAAAGAGACTCTTTTTTTATTAGGAAAAGAATTTTTGTTAAAAACACAAGCAAACATAGGGTGATGGTAAGAATAGTGAGAAAGTACCAGTCTTTGGAATTAAATAGACCAAGGCTTTGAACAGTACTGTGTTTTCCTGGATAAGTTATAAAACCCCTGGGCTTTAGATGCCTTACTTGTCAAATGGAGATAATAATAATTTCTTCATAGAGCTGTTCTGAAGAGTAAATATGTTCTTAAAACTCCTAATAGTGCGTGGTAGTTAACAGGTACTTAATGAATACTGTTTGTTCCCTTACTTTAGCTATATTTAAGAGTAGGCGTAGCACACTGCATAGGTGTGGCAATTTTAAAACTTGGCTGCAAATTCTTTGACACTTATGTTATCAAGAGGTGGTGTCTGTGTCCACTCCCTTTGAATCTAGCTGAGCTTGTAATGCTTCAGCCAACAGAGTATAATAGAAACGATGCTATGTGACTTGTGAGACTAGGTCATGGAAGGTCTTGTTTGCTGAAGCATTCACTCTTGGGGCCCTGAGCCACCCGGTAAAAAGCAACTACCCTGATGCTTCCATGCTGTGAAGAAGCCCAAGCCTCATGGACCGGCCACCTGTAGGCACTCCAGTTGCCAGTCCCATCTATGCCCAGCCTGCGAGTCATCCCATTTCAGGCACCAGACTTGTAAGTGAAGAATCCTCCATAGGATTCCAGCCCCAGCTGTTGGAGTCACCTGAAGCCACATGAGTCTTGCCACGTGAAGCCCCAGACATCGTGGAGCAGAGAAATCATACCACTGTGCCCTGCCCAGTTCCTGACACACAGAATCCATGAGCACAATAAAATGGTTGTTGATTTTTGTCACCAAGTTTGGGATGATTTGTCATGCTGCAGTAGAATACTGGAGCACTGGATTTTAACCATTGTTAGTGAAAAATACGAGGCAGAAAATTGTGGTGCTAAACCAGTAGCCCACTGCAGATCAGTAAGCTGGAAATAAAACATAGACACATGTATTTTTATAGTTCTTCAACTGCATTCTCTTTGTAAAAGGGAAAGGCAACTGGGTATGCTTTAATTTATATTCCTTCCAACTGCATTGTAGTTAAAACAGTCTCTTCCTCGTCATTCTTCTCCTAAATTAAGAAAGGAGCGACGTCTTTAAAATCTTCAGAGAGGATGCCTTCTGGATCCTCTGTGTATATCCCTGTCTGTCACCAGATACTTGTTTGAAAATACATATCTGAGTGGGAAAACCAACTCAAACGTAAGGAGACAATATCTTGTTTGTCCAGGTGATTAATTAACAAATCTTGGATTTCCTGCTGCTCTTTGTAATAGCTTCTTTATGTGTGTGTTACTTTTATCTCTCTCCTCTTTCAGATTTGAAATACAATATTAATCATATGCTAGACATACAAACAAAGGGATTGCAGCTAGATCATATTGATAGGATCACGGTATTCGTGTTACACAGAACCTAATCTCATCCCTCTATTTTTGGATGGCTTGGCATTGTCTCACGAATCAGCTACTTGCAGGATTTCCAGCGGGCACAGAAATGGGAAGCTCGCCCAGACTTCAAAGTTTGGCAAACATGGTGAGATAGACCTTACAATGGCTGCTAGTGTATGTATTTTCATGGGATTCCCCCCACATCCCATTTTAATTTAAACACATATGTTCATTATTTTGGAAGTATATGCATAGGCTTGAGTATTTATTTGGTAATAAACAAAATCATTTTCATCACAATTAGTTTTTTAAAAGCTAAGGATAAAGTAACACAAAGAAATCAATATTGTAGGATATGCACACAGAGTAAATGACTAACTGAAAGTTTTGTCAGGTTTACAGTATTTTCAAAAACAAATGGTTGCCTTTATTTAATGTGGGTTGGAAATAATGAAGCAGCGGAGGAAAATGAGGTAAAATTTTCACTCTGTCTGTTAGGTCTTCAAGAGCATCACATTACCTTTCCTTGTCTCTGATTCACTTGTGAAATAAGACATTGTAAAATGCCACTGACTGTCAGCAGTATCACAATCTGAGAGTGATGAAAAAGTGAATCATAAATGGAGAAATATATTCCTTAGGAATATTTGGATATTTTCAGGAACTAGCAGGACAAGGCTTATGCTGTCCAAAGCATATTCAGGTTGCCCATAGGAGGTGTTAGCTTCTTTTAAACTGTGGTTTTCAGCACAAAAGGGATTTATATTTAACCATAAAATTCTCATTTTCTCTTGGTGGCCACGACAGGTGCCCACCGCCTCTTCCGGGGCAGATCCTCAAACTACCCGGTGGCTGTGGTTGATGTTCCTCTTACTACCAACAGTGCTCTCTGAAAAACTGAAGCCTTCTGAGTCATGTTTCTTTTGCTGTCAAATGAGTTTTCTTTGTTGGAAGCTGATAAAGTTTTAAAGTCATTGCTTTGGCAGCAAGACCTTCTATTCATAGAAGTAATTTGTAAGACCCAGTTTTCTGGACCCGATTATATTTGGAAAATGTGATCTGGGCAGTCCCTGATCTGAAGCTTATACAATTTGGTAGACTGTCTTGAAGAAAAATGATGCAAAATTCCAGATAAAAGTAGGTAAGAAAGTGAATATTTATTTAAACTGAGACAAGAAATCACAACACATTATGGGTGCCTCAGAGATTCAGGCTCTTTACTTCTCGGGCCCTTTTAAGCAGTTGACCAGAAATGACTTCACAGAAATGCTTGCTTTTACAGCCTGGCTTCCCCTGCCACCTAGAACATTCCACAATTCCTAGTGACTCTTGACACTCTCAGGTTTGAGTGTAAGAGATGCCCTGAAACTTAAACTCATTGACCTCGAGGTAAATTTGCCTCTGGTGCAGTGAATGAATGAATTTTGCCAACAGAAAACAATAACTGACACTGTTGTGTACTAGCCTGGCACGGACCACTGTTGCAACCACTTGACGTGGCCTCAGTGGTACGTTTTGATTGTCCGGTCCCACTAGCCAGACAGGTGGGAAATGAAGATTTTCCTGTGTATAATTATATAATTTCATTTACATAATATGTAAAATATTAATATAATACACATACAGGACTATTTATAGCCCATACTCATAAACAAGGAAAAACTCCACAAGTTCTTTTTTTTTTTTTTTTTTTTTTTTTTTTTTTTTGCAGTACGTGGGCCTCTCACTGTTGTGGCCTCTCCCGTCGCAGAACACAGGCTCCAGACGGCCATGGCTCACGGGCCCAGCCGCTCTGCGGCATGTGGGATCTTCCCAGACCGGGGCACGAACCCGTGTCCCCTGCATGAGCAGGCAGACTCTCAACCACTGCACCACCGGGGAAGCCCCTCCACAAGTTCTTGAAGGCAAATTTGTGGCAATGCTTTAGACTTCATTAAAACAGAGAATTGTTACTATTCCAAAGAATGACAAGCTTATCAAGTAATAAAGTCTGACTCGTAAGCATGCTACTAAAAACTATTATTATATTTTTTAAGAACTCACAGTCAGTTCTTTGTTGGAGAAGGGTTTTTTTTTTTTAATTAATTAATTTATTTTTGGCTGTGTTGGGTCTTCGTTCCTGTGCGAGGGCTTTCTCTAGTTGCGGCGAGCGGGGGCCTCTCACTATCACAGCCTCTTGTTGCGGAGCACAGGCTCCAGACGCGCAGGCTCAGTAGTTGTGGCTCACGGGCCCAGTTGCTCCACGTCATGTGGGATCTTCCCAGACCGGGGTTCGAACCCGTGTCCTCTGCATCGGCAGGCGGATTCTCAACCACTGCGCCACCAGGGAAGCCCGAGAAAGGGTTTCTTGTTTGTGGTTTTTGTTCTCTTGTTGGGTTAATATTGCAAGATCGCTAATATCAGAAAAGGCAAACATTTTCAAGGGTACTTAGTCAATTTTTTTCCAAAGGGTCAATTATAAATATTAAGTATTTATAATTGAATATAATTAAATATTTTCTTATGTAAAATCGTGTTTCATAATTTGTAAATAGCTCTCCTCCCACACATGATAGGAGATTATTAAGGTGTTTAATGTATCAGTTAAGCCTGGCATAATAGAATTCAAATTGGTAGACCTCTGTTAGTTTAATATATGTGTTAAACTTCCGAAAATAATTTTTTCAGCATTTTTTGAAGAGTAAATTAAAGGATAAATGTAGATTTAGCATGGCCAGATTTCAGCCCACAGTGAATGTCCGCGGTTAAGCTCAGAATCATAATGAAAGCACAGTTGGGACTAAGGAGAGGTCCCCAAGTGTGGGAAGTCAGCTTTAAAATGGAACGGGCAGTGAAAGGGCTCGCAAACTACTCTGTTTGAATAGGGACCGATGTTTGCTTAGAGTAAGCCTAACTGACTGGTGGTGTTATTTATTTTAACCATTCCCTTACCTTAATTTGTCATATGTGATGTCAATCAGGGTCCCAGAAGGAAACAGAATCCCCTCAGATGGTTTGAACAAGGAAGCTTGAAAGGGGGGACTAGTTAACAGAGGTGAAGGAAGGGGATGGAGTACGCATTGAATGAGGGACGTTGAGGCACCCAGAAAGTAGCAGCTGGAAGCCATAGTTTTTATCCCTAATGCCCGAGGGGGCAAACGGTGGAAAGAGTATTACCAGCCCCTAGCCACGCCTGGCATCCTGACACATTCCACACGGGAAGAGTCACCATAAAATGACACTGCTGGTAGAAAATGACTCAAAAGCAGGAAGAGCAGGGAAGAAATCCCCCAGCCTCTCTCCTCCGTCTCTCCAGTTTTTTGTCAGTGCCTTCTGTTGGCCTAGAACAATTGGAAGGCAGCTGGCAAAAGAGAAGCACTGGCATGCAGAGCCCCGGAGCACAGAGTATCGAAGGGAGTGCAGGGCAGGTGGGGGGCAGGGAAGGTAGGAAGAAATCGCTTATATAATGTATGACATGTCAGGAGTGACAAGTGGAATCTCACCATGATTTTAAATGCTGTTTTATTGCCTGAGCCTAGAGTGCTCACACCTAGTAGGCACTTAATAAATTGTTTGTTGCTTGAATTGTGTATTGGGTGCTGTAGTCTGTGTAGGCATCACGAGTAAACTTTTATACTCTTAGATGATTTATACTTAAGCTAGATCAGTTCGTCTAACCAGTTTAGCCAATGTTGACTTTAAAAGTTCAACAACAGATAGGAAAAGTTTCAAACTAGACAACTTAAAAGTTTTTCACATGGACCTTTAACAGAAGTTGGTAATACTCAACCAGTTATTTCTGTCTCAATTAAGCATAGGCTCCTGGGTGTGCCTTACTACATAATAAATGGCATTGATAAACTGGGACAAAGTCAAAGTGTGTAAGTTAAATCAAGTTTTAAGTGTACTAATAGGAACCAGATAGCTGAAGAATGACGTTTTCTATCGTTTTGTAAAGTAAATAGTCTCTACAGACTATTACGTTTGTAAACCTGAATGGCCATCTGTTGGTTTACTTAAAAATAGGTTATGTCCACGGTTTGGGGATGGATCCAAGCTTTGAGGGGCCTCAAGTTTATAAATGGGGGTGTCCGCTTTAAAAAACATTAAGAATTATGACTCAAAATTGCTAGGTCTTCTTCCAGAGCGTTTGTAGTGGTCCATGCAAATGAGTGAGTTACTCTAAAGATTGTTTCATTCACTTTAGAACAAATGTGTTTGTACTCTTGGTACAGACTTACCGTCTGCCAGCTATGTGGTAGGTAGTCTCTTGGGAGCTGACCTAAGGCAATTTGGTCATATAAGATTCCGTGGTTCTTTTTGGTGAGATAGAGTAGACAAGATTAGATAAGTTTGTGGTGCACAGCTTAGCTACTCCCCACAACACTACCACCCGTACAGTTGGAAGTGAGTCTCAGACCACATGCTCTTACATACATAGACAGTTACTGAACGGTCATTCACTAGCAAAGGAGGAACCAAAAAGCAGGACAGGACTGGTGTGGGGTGAGCAACATTCTTACCTAGGACACAACGTTTAAGAGAGTGCCAAAGAACTCAGCAAGCAAGATAAATAATTTTGGAATGTATTAGTTTTCAAAATCAAAATTAATGCAATATATCCATGATGAAGAAAGTAAACATATTAAATAAATATGGGTTCAGCATTATTGGCTTTTCCTTTTGCCTCTGGCTCCGATATGATTCTGCCTGGCACCACAGAAGGTTTTTACATATTCTTCCTTGAGCTCAAAGAAATCCCAGCTCTCTGTGCTTTGAGATGGCCCCAGCATTCCTTGCATGAAAGACCCTCTCTAGGCCAGCCCAGTGCTCCAGAGGCAGGACTCTACCTTCTAGTTGGTGTTAGACAAATAAAGCAAGAGCTGTGCAAATAGCTGGGGTGGGAGAGCTTTTCTGCGCAGGAAGTAGCAAGTTCACAGCAAGTTAGAAGTTCTCCGGGTGCCGGCCTGAGCAAGGCTCAAGCTTGGGTGCTGTTCTCCTGGGTGCAGGTAAGTGCACTCACTAGATTCTTGGATTCTGCTTATGCCCTGGGTTAGGAAGTCTTTAGAATGTATTTTTAGCTCATCTGCATGTCTTGAGTACCTCGAGAACTTACTTCTCGTATTCGCTATGCTAACTTCGGAATTAAAACTCATCCCTGCCCTTCACTCTGAATGAATAGCAAAGCCTTGGTTGATGATGGTGCTAAGTTATAGCTAGGCTTGTGGTAGCCTGGGGAGTGGCTCTTTCTCATTGTAGAAAAAAGGTACTATCTGATTTTTCATCTGTACATTCTTGACTGGCTACCCTTTGGCTGTGCATTATCGGTTAGCACCTAGGCTTTGGCTAACCCTAGTGACACTTACATCATGTCATACTTTATATGCTCAAGTAGCTTAAAGTAATTTAGAGGCATTGGGGCCCGAGAAAAAAGTAGGTTATACGGCAAAGCCCCTGCCCTCACAGAGAGAACTTTCAGTGGGAAAGAGAGAGAATCAATAAACAAACATAAATACGTGTTATAATATGTACTGTCAGGCATTGATAAATACTGTAAAGAAAAATGAGGCAGGATGGAGGGATAGAGCCTGATGAAAGGCATTATTTTATTTAGGGAGGGGTCAGAGCAGTCTTCTAAGACAAATGACATTTGAGCAGGGACCTGAGTGACATAAAGCAAGAGCTGTGCAAATAGCTGGGGTGGGAGAGCTTTTCTGCGCAGGAAGTAGCAAGTTCACAGGTAACACATGCTAGGAGAATTACCACATTCATGTTGCAAAGGATGGAAATGAGAAAATGTAAAGCACAGAAAATAAAAGCCTCCTATACTCTCATTCCTCAGCGAGATCCACTCATAACGGTTTATTATGTTTCCTTCCAGAAGTTTCCCTATACATATGAAACCCTGTATCCTCCTTTCCTTTTTCCTTCCCTCCCAACATTCCTACCTTCTTTTTCTCATTTCCTCCACCCATCTCTCTCTCCGTTAAGATGACCAAACCATACACACTTCTTGGCAACATTGAACGTTTCTTATTAGTATTTCTTCAGTGTTGGTATTTCTTTCATTTCAGCACATTTGCAGAGTAACTTCCTTCTTTGGGTTCTGCTGTGGTCTGTGTTCTAAGGTTTGGATGTACTGAAGTTGATTCAACCAGTTTTTGATAAATGAGCTTTGTGTGAGTTTCCAGCTTTTCCTTTTACTATTAAAATAATGCTATGGTGAACATTCTTGTATATATTTTATATGTGTGTATGTAAGTATACCAGTTCAAATACTTCTTGCTAATCCTCAAATCGGAATTATAGGTCAAATGGCACGCTCTTTTCTGATTATAATATACATTGCTGAAGTGCCTTACAAAAAGGTTATGCTAATTTATACTCCTGCCACACTTCATGAGAGTTCCTGTGTTCTGATACTCTCGCCAGCATTAAAGTATTAACAGTCATTTACATCTTCGGCAGTTGATAAATAAAAATTACAGCTCCTCATTATTATAATTGGCATTTCTCCTCTTTTTTTGTGAGGTTGGATGTTTATCTCCACAGCTATTGGCCACTGACTGAGGCAAGGGTGCTAATTGTGATTGAGGACAGAAATCCTCACCTATTACCTGTCTAATGCCAAAGGCTGCCACCAGCACGTACATCTTGAGTGGATTAGAAAAAGGAAAAAGGTGACCTTTCTTTGTGACACTTTACTGCCATCTACTAGAAAATTGGCACTGTGAATAAACAAATCCATGATGACTACTGTGTGAGTGGTTAGTGGTACCTGCAGAGTTGTGCGGCGCTCAACCTACACATCTGTATAGGACAGCCCTGCTAATATTCACAGTTAGTTTCTGAGTCTCAGCCAAGATAACTGTTGTCATCTTGACCTCTCTAGCTTTCACGTGTTAGCTCTCTGACTGAATCTAGGACATGGCCCCAGTTTTTTCCTTCTAATTCCCTTGGGCTGTCTTGGTCCTCCCTTTCTGGCTCATTTAATCTGTCTGCAAACTTGACTCTTTCAGTGATCTGGTTGGTGCCCTTTTGTCACCTTCTTGACAGGAAAAAGTAATTCACATTTTCCTATAAAAGCCTGTGATTCGAGGTCACAGGCCCACCAGCTTTCCTAAATTTCTAGCAGACTGGCTGTGATCACGTAGCCCATTTCTCTCTAAAAACACCTATCGTTTGCTCCTTTTTGGAATATAGGTGCCCCTCCAGGCTTGTGGCACGATACCTACAATAGATAACATTGATTGAGTGCTCACGAAAGACAGGGCACTGTTCTCAGCTCTTTACACGTATGAATTTGTTTTACCATTTTAACCACCTAATGAATTAGATATTAATTAGTAGTAGTATCACTATTATTCCATTACTATTACTACTATTTCTAGTATTTTCAGAGGCAGGTGGATAAGGCAGAGGAGGTGGAGACGAAGGAAGCAAAAGCTAACAAATGTACACTTAGGATTTGGGGCCATTCCCACCTTTCTAATAAGGGAGGGCACTGAGTTTACCTACTCAGAAACATAATAGAGGAGTTTAATGCCATTGGGCAAACTCTACAACAACTCAACCCGCAAGAGGCTTGAGATAATTCAACCCCTTTAGCTGCAGAATAAACTGATGAGGCTCACAGGAGGCCACATCCTTGGGAAGTAAGTCCCTGTTGACCTCCCTTTAAAAGTGTACAGAGTTCATGGTTCCCAGTGATCCTCTGAGCAAATGTTACATGCCTCTGACACAACTCACAGTCCAACAGAAAATCAAGCAGGGGACTCTATTTGAAAATACACAGATGAAGGTGTGTGTATGTATGTGTTGGGGCCTGGAGAAAAGTTACGAGGAGCACAGTATATCCGGTAAGATGTCCTGGAATTTGGGGATTAAAAGCAGCCTTGGAAATCGTAACCGAAGACTTCTGTCTTCGAGACCTGGAAACTGAAACACTGCGGGGTCAGTGACTTAGCCAAACTCACCCAGCTTTGAGTCGCCCGCCATGATGTCCAGAATGATGCCCTTTCCCAGAACACACTGCTCTGTTAAATTTAGAGACAAGGGTCTTCAGTTTTAATATCAGGCCTGTTGATGATGGATTGGGCAACATTGGGAAAATCACTTCATCCAGTTGCATAGGGTTTAGATTTCTATAGTTTCTTTGCTCCTTAACATTCAGTGACCTAGCTGTCAGTTCCCTTTCTAAACCTGCCCCCCCCCTTTTTTTTTTTCCAGTCCCCACATCCACTGACAGCCCTTATAGGACTTAAGAATGGCCTTCTTCTGTGACATGTCTCAGCCTGTGTAGGCAACAGTCCTGGGGCCCACCCAAGAAGATTTATAATATGGAGCCTTCTCTTAGCAGTGCTTTGACAAGGAAAATATCAGGCAGCCAGCATCCAAAACCAAACGATTGTCAGATGGCTGGGGAAAGAAAAATGTTGAGCAGAGTGGAGAACTCAATAACTGTTTCCGGGCAGGAGAAGGCTTCCTTTATGGCCATTTCAACTGGAGCGTCGGAGCGTGCCTGAACTAGAGGATCTGCCCCTTTCTGGCCCCAAATGCCTGGGCTACAGAGGCCTAGGAGCATTCTATCAACCATTTACCCTTACTCCTGTGTAGCTTGGGCCCCTGGGACCACCACTGGTGAGGGTAGGAGTCCAGGTGCTACTGAGGAATGTCTGAAGATCTCTCAGCACAGCAGGAA
>NW_006792406.1:1689464-1692339 GCF_000442215.2 Lipotes vexillifer
AGCACATCAGGAATGTCTCCTGTAACTCTTGCTATCCACACTGTCAGTGTATGGAGCTATGCTCGTATTTATCTTGGTGTGCAGAAATGTGTTTCTCAAGCTCACAGGGTCCTTTTGATGACATACGTCTCTTTCCTTGACCAGTTGCCCTCTGCACCCATCCACCACACTGTGGGGTTGACATCTTTTTATTTTTCTGAGATTGAAAATCTGAGATAAATGACTTATTCTCACTCTTTTCCTCAATCTGGAAGACAGAATTGCTTTCCACCCCCTCTCTACTGATTTATGCCCATACTTGCATCATTTTTGTGTTTTATAGGGATCTTGTGATACAAATATTGTGTATTTGGGGCTAGCCAAACTCCATCTGTGTGGAGAGTCTATCTTGGCAAGTACAATCTAGCGAATTTAGATTTCCCAGGTACTGAATTTACTTTCAGATTTCTCTCTCCCTTCTTTTACTTTTCCATCTTTTTTTTCCATTCCTTCCTCCCTTTCTTCTTCTTTCTTCCTTTGAAATGATTTCCTCTGTGAAAGTAGAGCGCAGTAAATATATCAGTAGAAATAAATTTCATAAATGTCTATTTCTTGATTTCTATCATCTTAGAGTTAATAAACTCTCTCATGAAGAAGACCTTGTGAATTTTTAAAATCGGTGGCAGATGAAAAGAAACGATATGTTATCCCTAGAAAAAGTTTAAAATAACCTGAGGATAAAACAGGAAATACCCATTTTGAGGTGTTCTCTCAAACACAAGTGCCTTCAGGGTCCATCAGGTAAATGTGTGTATCTATTCAATGTGAGGCAGTTGGGAGTGGCAGAGTCTGTGGTTGAACTAGAATGTCATGCCTACGATTACTTAAATTTATTTTAAGTTAATTATTTTTAAAAATCACATTGGCCACTCAGAATAAGTTTGTGGACCCAACTGGACGCCAGGACAGTAAGTTTGCAACCATTTCTTTAGGTAATCATGACTGTGTTATTTCTCTGATGAAACTGATGCTTGTCCTGGAATGATTTAAGATTATGGTTTCCCTCACCACACTGCTTGTCTGTCATTTTTCCTGTCCTCCTTATTGTCTTTAGAATAAACTGAAAATTCTTACGGCATTTAATATCCTCCCTGATCTGACCCCAGCCTGTTATTATGTCCATATCTTTTTCTCTCTCTCAACTCATATTGTCTTGAACATACTCACCTACTCATATTGTCTTGAACATACTCTATTTTTTTAATTCTCTCCTATCCATGTGCTTTGGTTAGTATCAAATCTTTTCCTCATTGTTGTAGACAATCCCCTTAGTCAAAGCCTTGATGAGAACTGCCTTTGCTAAGTTCCGTAGTCTATATTTAAAGCCTCTTGCTCTGTGCTCTCACAACACTTTATGTAAATCTGTGTTAAACTAGGGTGACATATGTCTTGGTTTGCCCTGGAAAGTCTCTGTTTATGCTTGTGGTCCCATCTTTATTACTTTATACTGGTCATGCTAATTACAACACTTACTTACAGTTTTGCCTTATGTTGGAGTTAGATGTGTTTAAGTCCTCTTTGGACCAAGGATCAACCTTGAATCATCCAGCGACTGGGCTATCTATTTCTGTTACGTTCATGACTGCCAGTTAAGGAAATTGGTGAAATTTAATCTAATTTCCATATGAATAGAAAGGGTTGAAGATATAGTGTGTTTTATAAGTAGCCCAGATACTAAGTGACTCATCTTTAGGGGGTTGCTGTTCTTTTCTCCTTTTTGGATAAATTTGACTCTGGTTATTTCTTGCACTTAGATAGTGGTAATGAGGAACAGATCATGGAACTATGTATCTTAGAGCAAGGAAGGACCTTACTGATTATCAGGTCAAATCTCCTGCCTTCGCTCCTGAAAATAATATTATTATAGTGAACATCTATTACCTTTTGGTCTCCGCATCGTTCCTTCCTCTTCTTTAGATAGTGGCACACTGATTTTCCTTTGGGGAACCTTCCCCCCCGCCACCCCCCCACCACCTAACTTTCAGTAGCAGGACCACTGAGACTAGGATGGGGCGAGTGAGGCACCTGGGGTGCAGTTAGGAGGCCCTCATTCTCAGGTTTGTGCATGAACAGGGTTGGCAATAACGGAGAGCGCCTTCTTAGATAATGTGCCCTGGATGCTTGCTTGCCTCAGGACCCTAGTCCTGGCTCAGTTTAGAGACAGTGAGTCTGACCCAATCCCTGTCTCCAGGGATGGACGTTTGACCCAAGCCTGGTCAAAGAGGTTTCCCCACACCAAGAGGCAGTTATTGGACGCAGTCAGAACCAAGGAGATTCTACTCTGGGACTTGTCTTGGGTCTCTTGGGAAAGCAGTCTTTTCTCTTTGGTGCAGTTGGAACAGTGAGGATAGAAGCCTGGAAATGCCAGGACGGCCATGTGGGGCAGCCTGCAGGAGAATGGATCCACAGCCGAAAGAGGCAGATCCAGGAGTGGCGAAGAGCTGCATGCTAATGAATTATTTAAGCACCTGGATCCAGCTGTCCTATTCATCCTAGAGTTTGAAGATACGTAATCAAGAAATCCCTCTTACACACACACACACACACACACACACACGCACACACACACACGCACACACACACACACACACACACACTTTTCTTTTTTTCTACATGCCAGGCTTGAGTCAAGTCTCTTTATTTGCAACTGAAAGAGTTCTGTCCATCAGTAGGAAGTGCGGAAGGCCCGTGGGAGTTGATGCTTGCTCTTCGTCACACCGCTTTAGTCATGTGTGGAGAGTCAAGCTGGATCTGCACTTTCCTGCACAGTATTTCTTCATTCCTCGCTACTGTCTCTGATGTTTACCAGCAACCACATAATAGTTAAGGCACTGAA
>NW_006792406.1:1692456-1695353 GCF_000442215.2 Lipotes vexillifer
GAACCGCTCATTTAAGTGCATTTGACAGAAATCACAAGTTAAAGATATTTAGGAACTAGGAGCCTATGCTTGATTTTTTAAAGAGAATTGTTATTTTCACGTTAATGTGCTGCTCAACTTATTATGTTAAGTAAATAAAGGCGCTGAAGCCAAAAGACATAAAGTACAGTGGATCTAGGTCTCTGGATTTTTTTGTTCAGTGATTTTTCAGTCCACCTCACTGCCTCTCAAAATAAGCAACTCCTCATTTTCATCTTCTGGCTAGATTTTGGTCTGTTGTTGAGCTGCAGGGATCAGTTGGGTGTCTAGATTGTAGTTTATTACAGTGCCTACTCAGCTTCCAACCAAGCAGTAGTGATTGATTTTTTTCTCTCCCATTGCGGCACACGACGCGGTTTGCTAATGGTGACAAGTGACATTAAGAGACAAATGAGTTTAAATTAATGACCCTATGCTTGCAAACTACCTCAGGGAGGGCAAGTTCACTCTGATATTAGAGAGAGAGTGGTGCTTTTGCCACGTGCGATCAGTGAAGTTAATGAAAAAATCCAAAGGCCATCACAACTTCACACGCTCCTGCATGCACATGCTCGAATCACCTGGAGGGCTTGCTAAAACACAGATTTCTGGGCCCCGTCTCCAGAGTTCTGGATTCAGGAGGTCTGGGGTAGGGCCTGAGAATTTGCATTTCTAACAACCTCCATGGTGATGCTGATGCGGAAGGTCTGGTGAACACACTTTGAGAACTGCTGCTCCATATTATGAATGGAATTTGATCCAAACAAGGAATTAGTGTGCTATGCTAACAAAGCTGCAGAGTTGAGATAGATTTTCTTGTCCCGTTTTCCCTTTTGAACCCTTCAAACACAGGCATGCAGGTAGAGTTCCTTTAAATAGCTGAAAGAATGCATATGGCAGTGGGATGTGTCATTCACGAGTAAGAAAACCAAGAGACGTCTAATCTTGATTAACTTAGTTGTGACTCTTAGTTTTCCAGGCCCAGAAACTTTGTTGTTTCATTCATCTTTCAGGGATGGTGTGAATCCTCAGGAGACTGTTAAATAAGTCTGGATGCAAATTTATTATTGTACCATGAAAAATAACAACAGATCAGAGAACTGTTGCTCTCATGTCCGTAGATAACACTTTCTCTTGCAGTAGGCGAGCTGCTATGAAAACCAAAATAATGTCAAATTACATCAAAAGTTTGCTTAGGGAGTGTGGCCTGAGCAAGACAAGTTCATCAAATTTTAGGAATTTTGATCATAGGCTGGCATGATGCACTCACCTCCGTTGGTGGAGAACCTTCCTTAAGGGGCATGTGTGCTCCCACCCCTTCACCAGGATCATCTTTGCTCGCTAAGTAGTGCCGGATAGACACTGCTAAAATGTGCTTGCCTAGCATGTTTTTCTACACACCAAGTTGGCAGATGGTTTCTAGAATAGGTTAAGATATTTTAGACAAGTTGAAAGCAAGGCTTGCTCTGGACATCAGGCCATTCTGTGCTGCTATACTGATCTAATTCAGTATATCACAGACATGTCTACAAAACTTAAAAGTAGGGGAAGTGGACTTTCATCTGTGGATATGAGGAGAAGGCCTAATAGAATATGTGGGAAGTTCAACATTTTCTAAAATTTATTTTCTTATCCTTCATAATTCTAAAACCTCAGACCCTCCTCCATTAAATAATGCTATCCACCTGTCAGTTCTTGTCCTCTTGTCCATTAAGACTGATATAAAATTGACTTACTTTTCTTGGGCCACACAGAAGTCTAAGACCTCCTCAAGAATTGTATGATTCTTGGATGTTTATGCTATTCTAGTCAAATAGTGGTTCTGATTTCTTGTTTGTTCTGAAGGGTTTCTCCTTTTCTGACGGGTTCTCTCTGCTCCATTCTGATCTGTATGTAGAGCAAAGACACTTTTCTTAATTTCCATCAAAACCGTTTACCTAAAACGTTTCTTGTAGCTGGTGTTTCCTGAAATTTTAGGATGATGATAGGATAAGTATGTAGCAAAGCATTCAGGATGGAATATTAGACAGCTGTGTCCTAAAAGTGCTTCAGGATCCGATCATGAATTGAATTCCTCACTGGACTCCAAGCTGCTATTGCATGCTACTCCTTCTTGGAATTTTCCTAATGACTCATCTCTGAGTCCATAGAACATTCTGAATCTCAGAACAGTTTGACTCTCTTCTTTTCCCCGTCTGCCTCCATATCATTTCCTCAAGACCCTACCATCAAAATCAGAGTGGTTTAATATGGTAGTTTCTTAAAAACAAAGGCAGCTCTCCACAGTCCACTAACAATAATGCTTCGAAATAATGAATGAAACTCATATTTCAGGAAAGCTGTATCATATTTTCCTGCACAGTCTCTGGCAAGTTCCTGTGATCTCTAGTTTGATAAAAATGGTACTGGTAGTCAATTGTGTAGTTTAAATCTCAGAGAGAAGCCACCTTCCCATGACTGTGGGCTTGTGGTACCTCCCTTAGTCAGGATCCCACCCCAAGGTATGTCTGCTAGGTATTATCATGGTATGACTAGAATAGGATGAGAAGAACCCAATTAACAGAGCTATGAATGAAAATATTTGCAGTGTCCAGTCTGGTTACACAAATAGGTCTTATATTTCTCAAGAAAATTAAATTTTCCTGACATTGACACCCCAACATTCTAACCAAGATTTTTCCAGGGGCTTTCCTGGTGGCGCAGTGGTTGAGAGTCCGCCTGCCGATGCAGGGGACACGGGTTCGTGCCCCACTCTGGGAAGATTCCACATGCCGCGGAGTGGCTGGGCCCGTGAGCCATGGCCGCTGAGCCTGCGCGTCCGGAGCCTGTGCTCCGCAGCGGGAGAGGCCACAACAGTGAGAGGCCTGCATACCGCAAAA
>NW_006792406.1:1695676-1709644 GCF_000442215.2 Lipotes vexillifer
AGATTTTTCTGAATATTTTTGTGTGTGTTTTGTTGATATGTTATTGTTGATCTTTTGTCTGAAAAACAATTGAATCATGTTTATTTATCTTGTTTTTTATTGTATGGTATTATATTTTATTGCAGTTATTAATGCTAAGATTTATAGAGTATATTTTACTGGGCTTTCTGAATAAATATTTTTTCCTTTATTAATGATGATTAAAAATATTCCTTTCCAATAGCCATCTCTTTTCTTTCTGCCTGCTTCTTGTATTATCTATCCAGGTTATCATGTTGAAAGCTATTCTTTTACTTTTAATTTTCTAAGGTTTTTAAAACATTTTTAAAAATAAGGAATGGATAGTGAATGCTGTTGAATGCCTTTGAAACATCTGAATGATTTAATTAAATGATTTATCTTTTTTTTTATTAGGCCTATTTTTTCAATAATTATGTTAAGAGATTTCCCACTACTGTGCCTGAATTCTTGGGATAAACCCTACTTAGTCATGGTGGCTAATTCTTTTGTACTAATGAATTCAGTTTGCAGTATTTATATTAATAAGTAAGATTTGTGTCTTTGTGTGTGTGTGTGTGTGCACGCGCACGCGTGCACTCTTCATGTCTAGTTTGGCCTTAGGGTTTGTTAGCTTATAAAAAAATTGAGTACTTTCTGTAGCACAAGAATGATCTTTTTTTTGAAAATCTGTATAATTTTTAGATAAACTACTTTTAAAAGTAGCTTTTAGATAAACTTTAAAATAATTTCCCTGTGATAGTCTTTTAATATTTTAAATTTTTAAATTGAATCATTTAAGATAATATACTATTTTCCCCTAAACCCAAGTACTGTATCAAGATGTTCTTATTTTGGGAATTCCCTCGCGGTCCAGTGGTTAGGACTCGGCACTTTTGTTGGTTGCTGGGGCTCAGGTTTGATCCCCGGTTGGGGAACTAAGATCTCACAAGACGTGTGGCTTGGCCAAAAAAAAGAAAAAAAAGTATCCTTACTTTTAGAATCGTAGAGTAGTTTCTATTTTCTTAACCTCTATTTTAATGTTTATTAGGCAAGTCTATCCTTTATTATTTATTGTGTTCATCATTTATTATATTTCATTTTAAACCATTTTTTTCCATAGAAACAATGCTTGGGTTTTATTTAGCTGTTTTACAGTGTTATAATTCATTACTTTTTTCCTTTTAAAAAAAAGGATTCCTTTTATCCTGATTTTTATAGCAAAATTTTTAAAGTTACTTAATATCTTAAATTCTGTGCTATTTCATGTATATTCTTACCTATAATAAAAGTTTTAACGATCATGAATTTACTTTTGTCTATAACTTGGATAGAATATTCGAGAGAATTAAGTATGTAAATTCATATACAGTTCTCCCATTTTCACTCTTCTGACAGTCTGTAACTGTCCTCTTGATTTCTCTTATGATCCATGGGTTTCTTTTATTTTGCAATTTAATTAATGTTCTAATTTTATAAATAATCTCATGGACAATTGGAAGGTGTTTCTTTTGAAAATCTAAGGTTTTATATATATGTATGTGTTGTATATACATATGTCTATATACAAACAAAGGTATGCATATATATTTTATTTATTATATATCTATATCTGTAGCTTTTTAAAACTACATTATTCAAATTATATCTTTATTTTTAAAAATATATTTTAGACTCAAAAAGTTAAAAAAGGGGTACATAAAAATTTCCCACAATAATTGTTTTTCCGGAGTGTCTGTTTTTTCTTTTCTTTTCTTTTTAAATGTATTTATTTTTGGCTGCATTGGGTCTTCATTGCTGCATGCAGGCTGTCTCTACTTGCGGCGAGCGGGGGCTACTCTTTGTTGTGTGTGCGGGCTTCTCATTGCGGTGACTTCTCTTTGTTGCAGAGCACGGGCTCTAGGCGCGCTGGCTTCAGTAGTTGTGGCACGCAGGCTCAGTAGTTGTGGCTCACGGGCTGTAGAGCGCAGACTCAATAGTTGTGGCGCATGGGCTTAGTTGCTCTGCGGCATGCGGGATCTTCCCGGACCAGGGCTTGAACCTGCGTCCCCTGCATCGGCAGGCGGATTCTTAACCACTGTGCCACCAGGGAGGCCCTTTGTTAGTTTTTAACTGTAGTGTTTCGATGCTTTGTTACTTAGTTAGATCTTTGGACCTAACTGCCTTATTTCCTCTGGATGTTTATAGGGTTTTATTTTTATCTTTTTAATTAAATAATTTAACATTTGCCTGAACATAGACATTTGTGGGGTTCTTTTCAACAGTTTTTCTAGGAACACAATCAACTCCTTTGATTTGACTGTCCTATTATTTTCAAAACCTTTTTATTTTGAAATAATTTTAGATGTACAGAAGAGTTGCAAAGGTAGTATAGAGAGTTCCCATGTACTCTTCATCCAGATTTACCTAATTTTAACATCTCACATAACCATAAATGTTAATCTATTATATTTATCAAAATTAATAAATTAACATTAATGCAATATATGAACTTAAACTACAGACTTTATTTAGATTTCACCTGTTTTCCACCATTGTTCTTTTTCTCTTCCAGGATTTAATGCATTTAGGTGTCATGCCTCCTTGGAATCCTCCAATGTATGACAGCGTTTCATGACCTTGATAATTTTGATAAGTATATTCAGTCAGTTTTTAAAACTAGCAATGGGGGCTTCCCTGGTGGCGCAGTGCTTGAGAGTCCACCTGCCGGTGCAGGGGACACGGGTTCGTGCCCCGGTCCGGGAGGATCCCACGTGCCGCGGGGCGGCTAGGCCCGTGGGCCATGGCCACTGAGCCTGCGCGTCCGGAGCCTGTGCTCCGCAGCGGGAGAGGCCACAACAGTGAGAGGCCCGCGTACCGCAAAAACAACAACAACAACAGAAAAAACTAGCAATGGAATGCATTCTTCATCTGTGATTTCTGCTTCTATTTGAATCATTTACACTTTCCCCCTGGGGAACATATATATTTAATAGGTTTGATCTCCACTATCTCATTCCTTATCTGTCATTTTCTTTCAAAGAGTTTCTTTTCTCTACCTCTATAAATTTGGACAGTGTTGGGGATTTCCCTGGTGGCGCAGTGGTTGAGGGTCCACCTGCCGATGCAGGGGACACGGGTTCGTGCCCCGGTCCGGGAAGATCCCACATGCTGTGGAGTGGCTGGGCCCATGAACCATGGCTGCTGAGCCTGCACGTCCAGAGCCTGTGCTCCGCAACAGGAGAGGCCACAACAGTGAGAGACCCGCGTACCACAAAAACAAACAAACAAAAAAATTTGGACAGTGTTTCTCATGTTTGTCTTTTACTTTGATTTTTTGATTATTTGCAATATCAATCTCTCCTTTATCACCATTAATAATTAAAAGCTTGGCCAGTCTAAATTTGATATATTTGTAACACTTTCTTTTCTTTTAAATTTTTTTATTTTTTAACATCTTTATTGGAGTATAATTGCTTTACAGTGGTGTGTTAGTTTCTGCTTTATAACAAAGTGAATCAGTTATACATATACATATGTTCCCATATCACTTCCCTCTTGCATCTCCCTCCCTCCCACCCTCCCTATCCCACCCCTCTAGGTGGTCACAAAGCACCGAGCTGATCTCCCTGTGCAACGCAGCTGCTTCCCACTAGCTATCTGTTTTATATTTGGGACTGTATATATGTCCATGGCACTCTCTCACTTTGTCACAGCTTACCCTTCCACCTCCCCATATCCTCAAGTCCATTCTCTAGTAGGTCTGTGTCTTTATTCATGTCTTACCCCTAGGTTCCTCATGACATTTTTTTTTCTTAGATTCCATATATATGTGTTAGTATATGGTTTTTGTTTTTCTCTTTCTGACTTACTTCACTCTGTATGACAGACTCTAGGTCCATCCATCTCACTACAAATAACTCAATTTCGTTTCTTTTTATGGCTGAGTAATATTCTATTGTATATATATGCTGCATCTTCTTTATCCATTCATCTGTTGATGGACACTTAGGTTGCTTCTATGTCCTGGCTATTGTAAATAGAGCTGCAATGAACATTGTGGCACATGACTCATTTTGAATGATGGTTTTCTCAGGGTATATGCCTAGTAGTGGGATTGCTGGGTCATATGGTAGTTCTATTTTTAGTCTTTTAAGGAACCTCCATACTGTTCTCCATAGTGGCTGTATCAATTCACATTCCCACCAACAGTGCAAGAGGATGCCCTTTTCTCCACACCCTCTCCAGCATTTATTGTTTGTAGATTTTTTGATGGTGGCCATTCTGACTAGTGTGAGATGATATCTCATTGTAGTTTTGATGTGCATTTCTCTAATGATTAATGATGTTGAGCATTCTTTCATGTGTCTGTTGGCAATCTGTATATCTTCTTTGGAGGAATTTAGGTCTTCTGCCCATTTTTGGATTGGGTTGTTTGTTTTTTTGACCTTGAGCTGCATGAGCTGCTTGTGAATTTTGGAGATTAATCCTTGTCAGTTGCTTCATTTGCAAATATTTTCTCCCATTCTGAGGGTTGTCTTTTGGTCTTGTTTATTGTTTCCTTTGCTGTGCAAAAGCTTTGAAGTTTCATTAGGTCCCATTTGTTTATTTTTGTTTTTATTTCCATTTCTCTAGGCGGTGGGTCAAAAAGGATCTTGCTGTGATTTATGTCATAGAGTGTTCTGCCTGTGTTTTCCTCTAAGAGTTTGATAGTGTCTGGGCTTACATTTAGGTCTTTAATCCATTTTGAGTTTATTTTTGTGTATGGTGTTAGGGAGTGTTCTAATTTCATACTTTTACATGTACCTGTCCAGTTTTCCAAGCACCACTTATTGAAGAGGCTGTCTTTTCTCCACTGTATATTCTTGCCTCCTTTATCAAAGATAAGGTGACCAGATGTGCGTGAGTTTATCTCTGGGCTTTCTATCCTGTTCCATTGATCTATATTTCTGTTTTTGTGCCAGTAGCATACTGTCTTGAGTACTGTAGCTCTGTAGTATAGTCTGAAGTCAGGGAGCCTGATTCCTCCAGCTCTGTTTTTCGTTCTCAAGATTGCTTTGGCTATTCGGGGTCTTTTGTGTTTCCATACAAATTGTGAAATTTTTTTGTACTAGTTCTGTGAAAAATGTCAGAGGTAGTTTGATAGGGATTGCATTGAATCTGTAGATTGCTTTGGGTAGTAGAGCCATTTTCACAATGTTGATTCTTCCAATCCAAGAACATGGTATATCTCTCCATCTATTTGTATCATCTTTAATTTCTGTCATCAGTGTCTTATAATTTTCTGCATACAGGTCTTTTGTCTCCTTAGGTAGGTTTATTCCTAGATATTTTATTCTTTTTGTTGCAGTGGTAAATGGGAGTGTTTTCTTAATTTCTCTTTCAGATTTTTCATCATTGGTGTATAGGAATGCCAGAGGTTTCTGTGCATTAACTTTGTATCCTGCTACTTTACCAAATTCATTGATTAGCTCTAGTAGTTTTCTGGCAGCATCTTTAAGATTCTGTATATATAGTATCATGTCATCTGCAAACAGTGACAGCCTTACTTCTTTTTTTCCGATTTGGATTCCTTTTATATCTTTTTCTTCTCTGATTGCTGTGGCTAAAACTTCCAACAGTATGTTGAATAACAGTGGTGAGAGTGGGCAACCTTGTCCTGTTCCTGATCTTAGTGGAAATGATATCAGGTTTTCACCATTGAGGACGGTGTTGGCTGTGTGTGTGTCATATATGGCCTTTATGATGTTGAGGAAAGTTCCCTCTATGCCTACTTTCTGGAGGGTTTTTTTTTTTTTTTTTTTCATAAATGGGTATTGAATTTTGCGAAAGCTTTCTCTGCAGCTATTGAGATAATCATATGGTTTTCCTCCTTAAATTTGTTAATATGGTGTATCACATTGATTGATTTGCATATATGGAAGAATCCTTGCATTCCTGGGTTAAACCCCACTTGGTCATGGTGTATGATCCTTTTAATGTGCTATTGGATTCTGTTTCCTAGTATTTTGTTGAGGACTTTTGCATCTATATTCATTAGTGATATTGGCCTGTAGTTTTCTTTTTTTGTGACATCTTTGTCTGTTTTTGGTGTCAGGTTGATGGTGGCCTCATAGAATGAGTTTGGGAGTGTTCCTCCCTCTGCTATATTTTGAAAGAGTTTGAGAAGGATAGGTGTTAGCTCTTCTCTAAATGTTTGATAGAATTTTCCTGTGAAGCCATCTGGTCCTGGGCGTTCGTTTGTTGGAAGATTTTTAATCACAGTTTCAATTTCAGTGTTTGTGATTGGTCTGTTCATATTTTCTATTTCTTCCTGATTCAGTCTTGGCAGTTTGTGCATTTCTAAGAATTTGTCCATTTCTTCCAGATTGTCCATTTTATTGGCATAGAGTTGCTTGTAGTAATCCCTCATGATTTTTTGTATTTCTGCAGTGTCAGTTGTTACTTCTCCTTTTTCATTTCTGATTCTATTGATTTGAGTCTTCTCCCTTATTTTCTTGATGAGTCTGGCTAATGGTTTATCAATTTTGTTTATCTTCTCAAAGAACCAGCTTTTAGTTTTATTGATCTTTGCTATTGTTTCCTTCATTTCTTTTTCATTTATATCTGATCTGATCTTTATGATTTTTTTCCTTCTGCTAACTTTGGGGTTTTTTTGTTCTTCTTTCTCTAATTGCTTTAGGTGTAAGGTTAGGTTGTTTATTTGAGATGTTTCTTGTTTCTTAAGGTAGGATTGTATTGCTATAAACTTCCCTCTTAGAACTGCTTTTGCTGCATCCCATAGGTTTTGGGTCGTCGTGTCTCCATTGTCATTTGTTTCTAGGTATTTTTTGATTTCCTCTTTGATTTCTTCAGTGATCACTTCGTTATTAAGTAGTGTATTGTTTAGCCTCCATGTGTTTGTATTTTTTACAGATCTTTTCCTGTGATTGATATCTAGTCACATGGCGTTGTGGTAGGAAAAGATACTTGATACGATTTCAATTTTCTTAAATTTACCAAGGCTTGATTTGTGACCCAAGATATGATCTGTCCTGGAGAATGTTCCATGAGCACTTGAGAAGAATGTGTATTCTGTTGTTTTGGGATGGAACGTCCTATAAATATCAGTTAAGTTCATCGTGTTTAATGTATCGTTTAAAGCTTTTGTTTCCTTATTTATTTTCATTTTGGATGATCTGTCCATTGGTGAAAGTGAGGTGTTAAAGTCCCCTACTATGATTGTGTTACTGTCGATTTCCCTTTTTATGGCTGTTAGTATTTGTCTTATGTATTGAGGTGCTTCTGTGTTGGGTGCATAAATATTTACAATTGTTGTATCTTCTCCTTGCATCAGTCCCTTGATCATTATTTAGTGTCCTTCTTTGTGTCTTGTAATAGTCTTTATTTTAAAGTCTGTTTGATATGAGAATTGCTACTCCAGCTTTCTTTTGGTTTCCATTTGCATGGAATATCTTTTTCCATCCCCTCACTTTCAGTCTGTATGTGTCTCTAGGTCTGAAGTGGGTCTCTTGTAGACAGCATATATATGAGTCTTGTTTTTGTTTTTGTATCCATTCAGCCAGTCTGTGTCTTTTGGTTGGAGCATTTAAACATTACATTTAAGGTAATTTAAGGTAATTATCGATGTGTATGTTCCTATTACCATTTTCTTAGTTATTTTGGGTTTGTTATTGTAGGTCTTTTCCTTCTCTTGTGTTTTTTGCCTAGAGAAGATCCTTTAGCATTTGGTGTAAAGCTGGTTTGGTGGTGCTGAATTCTCTTAGCTTTTGCTTCTCTGTAAAGGTTTTAATTTCTCCATCAAATCTGAGTGAGTTCCTTGCTGGGTAGAGTAATCTTGGTTGTAGGTTTTTCTCCTTCATCACTTTAAATGTGTCCTGCCAGTCCCTTCTGGTTTGCAGAGTTTCTGCTGAAAGATCGGCTGTTAATAACCTCATGGGGATTCCCTTGTGTGTTATTTGTTTTTCCGTTGCTGCTTTTAATATTTTTTCTTTGTATTTAATTTTTGATAGTTTGATTAATATGTGTCTTGGTGTGTTTCTCCTTGGATTTATCCTGTATGGGACTCCTAGTGCTTCCTGGACTTGATTAACTATTTCCTTTCCCATATTAGGGACGTTTTCAACTATAATCTCTTCAAATATTTTCTCAGTCCCTTTCTTTTTCTCTTCTTCTGGGCCTCCTTTAATTCGAATGTTGGTGCGTTTATTGTTGTCCCAGAGGTCTCTGAGACTGTCCTCAGTGCTTTTCATTCTTTTTTCTTTATTCTGCTCTGCAGTAGTTGTATCCACTATCTTATCTTCCACGTCACTTATCCGTTCTTCTGCTTCAGTTATTCTGCTATTGATCCCTTCTAGAGAAATTTTAATTTCATTTATTGTGTTGTTCATCACTGTTTGTTTGCTCTTTAGTTCTTCTAGGTTTAGTTCTTCTAGTTCTTCTAGGTTAATCGTTTCTTGTATTTTCTCCATTGTATTTCCAAGATTTTGGATCATCTTTACTATCATTATTCTGAATTCTTTTTCAGGTAGACTGCCTATTTTCTCTTCATTTGCTAGGTTTGGTGGGTTTTTGCCTTGCTCTTTCATCTGCTGTGTGTTTTTCTGTCTTCTCATTTTGCTTAACTTACTGTGTTTGGGGTCTCCTTTTTGCAGGCTGTAGGTTCATAGTTCCCGTTGTTTTTGGTGTCTGTCCCAGTGGCTAAGCTTTGTTCAGTGGGTTGTGTAGGCTTCCTGGTGGAGGGGACTAGTGCCTGTGTTCTGGTGGAAGAGGCTGGATCTTGTCTTTCTGGTGGGCAGATCCACGTCTGGTGGTGTGTTTTGTGCTGTCTGTGGCCTTATAATGATTTTAGGTAGCCTCTCTGCTAATGGATGGGTTGTGTTCCTGTCTTGCTAGTTGTTTGGCATAGGGTGCCCAGCACTTAGGTTGCTGGTCGTTGAGTGAAGCTGCGTCTTGGTGTTGCGATGGAGATCTCTGGGAGGTTTTCGCCGTTTGATATTATGTGGAGCTGGGAGGGCTCTTGTGGACCAGTGTCCCGAACTTGGCTCTCCCACGTCAGAGGCACAGCCCTGACACCTGGCTGCAGCACCAAGAGCCTTCCATCCACATGGCTCAGAGTAAAAGGGGAAAAAAATATAAAGAAAGAAAGAAGGTAAAATAAAATAAAGTAAAATAAAATAGAATGAAGTTATTAAAATAAAAATAATTATTAAAAAAAATTTTAAGAAACAAAACAAAACAAAAAAAATGGACAGACAGAAACCTAGGATAAATGGTAAAAGCAAAGCTATACAGAGAAACTCACACAGAAGCATACACATACACACTCACAAAAAGAGAAAAATGGAAAAGAAAATATATATCTTTGCTCCCAACATCCACCTCCTCAATTTGGGATGATTCGTTGTCTATTCATATATTCCACTGATGCAGGGTACACCAAGTTGATTGTGGAGATTTAATCCGCTGCTTCTGAGGCTGCTGGGAGAAATTTCCCTTTCGCTTCTTTCTTCGCACAGCTCTCGGGGTTCAGCTTTGGATTTGGCTCCACCTCTGTGTGTAGGTCACCTGAGGGCGTCTGTTCTTCGCTCAGACAGGACGGGGTTAAAGGAGCAGCTGCTTCGGGGGCTCTGGCTCACTCAAGCCTGGGGGGAGGGAGGGGTATGGATGCGGGGTGAGCCTGCGGCGGCAGAGGCCAGCATGACGTTGCACCAGCCTGCGGTGCGCCATGTGTTCTCCCGGGGAAGTTGTCCCTGGATCACGGGATGCTGGCAGTGGCGGGCTGCACAGTCTCCCGAGAGGCGAGGTGTGGATAGTGACCTGTGCTCGCACACAGGCTTCTTGGTGGCGGCAGCAGCAGCCTTAGCGTCTCATGCCTGTCTCTGGGGTCCGCGCTGTTAGCCGTGGCTCGCGCCCGTCTCTGGGGCTCCTTTAAGCAGCGTTCTTAATCCCCTCTCCTTGTGCACCAGGAAACAGAGGGAAGAAAAAGTCTCTTGCCTCTTCGGCAGCTCCAGACCTTTTCACGGACTCCCTCCCGGCTAGCCGTGGTGCACTAGCCCATTCAGGCTGTGTTCACGCCGCCAACCCCAGTCCTCTCCCTGTGCTCCGACCGAAGCCCGCGCCTCACCGCCCGCCCTGGCGGGTGAGCAGGCAAGCCTCTCAGGCTGGTGAGTGCTGGTCGGCACTGATCCTCTGTATGGGAATCTCTCTGCTTTGCCCTCCGCACCCCTGTTGCTGTGCTCTCCTACGTGGCTCCGAAGCTCCCTCCATCCGCCACCCTCAGTCTCGTCCCGCGAAGGGGCTCCGTAGTGTGTGGAAACCTTTCCTCCTTCGCAGCTCCCTCCCCAAGGTGCAGGTCCCGTCCCTATTCTTTTGTCTGTGTTTTTTTTTTTTTCTTTTGCCCTACTCAGGTTCGTGGGGAGTTTCTTGCCTTTTGGGAGGTCTGAGGTCTTCTGCAAGCGTTCGGTAGGTGTTCTGTAGGAGCTGTTCCACATGTAGATGTATTTCTGATGCATTTGTGGAGAGGAAGGTGATCTCCACGTCTTACTCTTCCGCCATCTTGAAGCTCCTCTTAACACTTTCTTATCTAACATTTTATTTTAGCTTGAAATCTGTGCCTTGCATCTACTATAATTATTATATTAATTATAAATAAACTTGGCTTATTGTCTTTTCATTATACGCTCATGTTTCGTAAAGCAGAAAGTCATAAGGCTAAAAGAGAATACAGTAGACATAAAGAGAATGATCTAGATCATGATCTGATTCAGGATCCCATGTACCTTCTGGTTGTTACATCTCTTTGGTCTCCTTTAATCTGCGATAGTTCCTTAGTCTTTTGGTATTTCCTCACCATAACACATTTAAAGAGTACTGGCCAGTACTCAATCTGGATTTCTGTGATATTGCCTCATGATTAAATTCAGATTATGAATTTTGGCCAAGAGTATCACCAAAATGATGTTGTGTCCTTCTCAGTACCTCGTAATCCAGAGGCGTATGCTGTTGGTGTCTCATTACTGGTGGCCACTTTAGTGACTGGTTAAGATGGTGTCTTCCAGATTTCTCCACTGTAGAGTGACTGTTTTTCTCTTTGTAATTAATAAGTGTCTTGGGGGAGATACTTTGAGACTATGTCAGTATACTTAGTGGCCTCCTTTGCTCACTAATATTAGCATTCATCAATGATGGTACTGACACCGGTTTTAATGCCTCTTGATTAATCTTGCCTGAAGCATTTATTACTGTGGTGTTTGCTGAATTGGTGATTTTTAAATTTTCATCATTCAGTCTAAATCTGTTTTTTGGAATTCTGTTGTAGTGAAAACTTTCCTTTCTCCATTTATTTGCTTATACAACTCTTTATTTATACAGTGTGCACTCACAGATGTTCATTACAATTATTATTTATTTTGTGACCGAGATCAAAGTGACCCAGATTTTACCATTGGCAGCTCCTTCCAGAAGTGTCCTGTGTTTGATGATATTTTAAATTGGAAACCTCTTTTATATCTGCCCCCAATTTTATTATTAAAATGTTCAAACGTACGAAAAGTTAGTTGCAGGTTGGGATAAGTGGCTTGGTCAGAGAATTTCCTGTGAGCAAGATTTTAATGGTGGTAAGGAGGAGAAAATATCCAAATATTGGAAACTTTGGGGCCTCTTTGTGAGTAAGGGCTGATCCCCAAAACACAAAGGAAACGATAGCTGTGGAATGAGAAATTAAATAAAACCAGCAAGTGTTCCTACAGTGCCTAAATTATGTAGGGCCTCATTTTTGGATGGACGATTAACCTACTTCACACTTTTGTTTAGGATCGAAGGGGACGAATGGATGAGTAAATGTGGGGAACCAGGAACTTGTCCCTCCCTTCCTTCTGGAAAGGCTTTACTGACTTTCTCGGCAGTGGAAACGTAGCCAGAGACAGAGCTCAAATAAAGTGGGTTGCCTGTGTTTCCATCATCCCAGTTCACGTTGGAAATGTGTCTATTTTCTGAGAAACCATCGAGTTCAATCTAAATTTCTCATTACCATTTAGTGAAAGAGGGACTGCAGTTGACTGTAACAGATAAAGGGCAATTGCTTATTTTTCAATCAATTCTTATTGATTTGGGAGACACAGAGTCCTTAATTGTATGTGTGCTTCATGTTCCCATTGGAAATTTCTACTTCAACTGATAAATAGATTCTAGTTTAAATTACAATGCAATATCCTTATGTGCACTGTAGAAAGAAGCTTTAAGTCTTTCACATCCTTGAGAGGAGACCCTACAGAATGAGCAAACCTTTCTCTTGCTGATATTAGCTGTCTTGCTTGTCATTGTAGGCTCTGAAACCAGACTGCTTGGGGTTTGAATCCCAGCTCAGTCATTTATTACCTTTGTAACTTTGGGTGAACTACTTCACCTCTTGATGTCTCAGTTTCTTCATCTGTGAAATGGGTGTAACGGTAGTACTCCCTACCTCTTGGGCTATTGTAAAGATTAAATAAGGATAATTCATATAAAGCATTTAGTTTCGAGCCTGGATTCTTTTGTTTTTTCCCTTCTTCCCTGAAACCAAAGTGCAAGTTGCCACCACTTCATGGCTGAGCCAGCAAGTCTCATTTCATTTTCCTTGAATTCTTAAAAAAAATTTTGTTGAAATATATTTTTATATGCTTGCTTTTGCTTTTCAACATTTCTAATCGTACTGTCGATAAAAAAGTGTACACTGTTTTTATTCACATATCACTTATTTTTCTTTTTATTTTGACATACTTGCAAATGATGGTAGATTGATTCTATATTTGTGCTATATACATTTCTCATAAATATGTATATTCCTATATATATATGTATATGTACACATATATAATGTTTGTTTGCAATTGATTCACAAAAATGGGAACACTGAGATCAAAGGCATGAATTATTTTTAGGATTATGATACAGCTTTTAGTAGTTTGGTAGATGTTTTTACTAGTATTTTTCTTTAATTCCTTCTTTTAAAAATCAGATCTTATTTTGGTATATCATGTGAAAACAGCATTTAAATTTTCTTTTTTTTTTTTTTTTTTTTCCAAATGTGTATTTCTAAATTATTTCATCCACAAATACCTCATTATTTATCTTTAAAAGTTAAAGATTTTTTAGTATAACCATAAAAGCATTATCACATCTAAATTTTTAAAATGATTTTAAATTAGAGATAATTATAAATTCGTATGTAATTTTCCAAAAATTTCTGTATATCCTTTACCCCAGTTTTCCCCAGTAGTAACGTCTTGCATAATCATGGTACAGTATCACAACCAGGAAATTTATATTAATAAAATATATTGCACATTAAAAAATTTTAACACTAATTCTTTAATATCATTAAATACAAAGGTAGTGTTCAAATTTCTGTGTTGTCTCATAATATTTTCACAGTTGCTTTATTATAATCAGGAGGGTCCTCACAGTCTCAGGCATGAAACAAACAAACCTTTCTCTTACTATTTGCTACCTTATGCAGCCTAGCATGGATATGTAACTTGCAAACCCTCTCTATACCAGGTGTGAGAATGGAAAAGGACAGAGGGATAAAGCGAACCCTATCTAGTCACAATTATTATCTCCGATCTGAAGGTAACAAAACTGAAGTGCATGAGAGATAAGTACTTGAGTAAGACCCACAGAAGGCCAGTGCCACAGCTGGAATTCTAATCCGAGGCTTTTTTGTGTTTTCTGTGACAGCATGAGAGATCCATGGGAGCTCTGAGGAAAATTTTTTGTAAAAATTCTGGACAGTTTACAACCCGCAGGACTGGTGGGACTCAAATATTGCTGATGCAGCCTCGTGTGTTCTGGTACACTGACATCGAGAGGTAGTTGGGCCATAGACGAAAGGACATGGGACTTGGCTTTAAGGACACAGGTTCTACCCCGATCCCATCATTTACTAGTGGTGAACTTTGGGCAGGTCATTTAATCTTTTTGAAATTCTATATTTCATCTACACAGCAGGAA
>NW_006792406.1:1709654-1719808 GCF_000442215.2 Lipotes vexillifer
CTATTTTATAGTTTTACTGGCTGGTGACACAAGGTAATATTTGTGAAGCTGCCTAGCACATCACGGAAATCCTACTTCAACCAGAATGCTTGGTAAAGGGCAAAAAACAAATGCTGCAGAAAATGTTATTTGATGTTAGCAATGAGGCTGAAAATTTGAAGACTATTTTTTTTAATTAAAAAGAAATTTAATAGATCTTTATTGGAGTATAATTGCTTCACAATACTGTGTTAGTTTCTGTTGCACAGCAAAGGGATCCAGCCATATGCGTACACATGTCCCCATATCCCCTCCCTCTTGAGCCTCCCTCCCATCCTCCCTATCCAACCACACTAGGTCATCGCAAAGCACCGAGCCGATCTCCCTGTGCTACGCTGCTGCTTCCCACCAGCCAACATTCGGTAATGTACATATGTCGATGCTACTCTCATTTTGCCTCAGCTTTGCCCTCCCACCCCACCCCATGTCCTCAGGTCCATTTTCTATGTCTACCTCTTTATTCCTGCCCTGCCACTAGGTTCATCAGTACCGCTTTTTAAAATTTCGTATATATGTGTTAGCATATGGTACTTGTTTTTCTCTTTCCGACTGACTTAATTTTGTATGACAGACACTAGGTCCATCCACCTCACTACAAATAACTCAATTTCGTTTCTTTTTATGGCTGAGTAATATTCCATTGCATATATGTGCCACATCTTCTTTATTCATTCATCTGTCGATGTACATTTAGGTTGCTTCCATGTCCTGGCTATTGTAAATAGCGCTGCAATGAACATTGTGGTGGTACATGTCTCTTTTTGAGTTATGGTTTTCTCAGGGTATATGCCCAGTAGTGGGATTGCTGGGTCATATGGTAGTTCTATTTTTAGTTTTTTAAAGAACCTCCATACTGCTTTCTGTAGTGGTAGTATCAGTTTACATTCCCACCAACAGTGCAGGAGGGTTTCCTTTTCACCACACACTTTCCAGCATTTATTGTTTCTAGATTTTGATAATGGTCATCCTGACCGGCGTGAGGTGATACCTCATTGTAGTTTTGATTTGCATTTCTCTAGTAATTAGTGATGTTGAGCATCTTTTCATGTGCCTCTTGACCATCTGTATGTCTTCCTTGGTGAAATGTCTACTTAGGTCTTCTGCCCATTTTTGGATTGGATTATTTGTTATTTTGATATTGAGCTCCGTGAGCTGTTTGTATATTTTGGAGATTAATCCTTTGTCTGTTGTTTCATTTGCAAATATTTTCTCCCACTCTGTGGGTTGTCTTTTTGTCTTGTTTATGCTTTCCTTTGCTGTGCAAAAGCTTTTAAGTTTAATTAAGTTCCATTTGTTTGTTTTTGTTTTTATTTCCGTTACTCTAGGAAGTGGGTCAAAAAAGATCTTGCTGTGGTTTATGTCATAGAGTCTTTCTCCTATGTTTTCCTCTAAGAGTTTTATAGTATCTGGTCCTGCATTTAAGTCTTTAAGCCATTTGGAGTTCATTTTTGTGTATGGTGTTAGGGAATGTTCTAATTTCACTCTCTTACATGTAGCTGTCCAGTTTTCCCAGCACCACTTATTGAAGAGGCTGTCTTTTCTCCATTGTATGTTCTTGAATCCTTTGTTGTAAATTAGGTGCCCGTATGAGCGTGGGTTTATCTCTGGGCATTCTGTCATGTACTATTGATCTGTATTTCTGTTTTTGTGCCAGTACCATACTGTCTTGATTACTGTAGCTTTGTGGTATAGTCTGAGGTCAGGGAGCCTGATTCCTCCAGCTCCATTTTTCTTTCTCAAGATTGCTTTGGCTATTTGGGGTCTTTTGTGTTTCTATACAAATTGTAAAATTTTTTGTCCTAATTCTGTGAGGAATGCCATTGGTAGTTTGTTAGGGATTGCACTGAATCTATAGATTGCTTTGGGTAGTATAGTCATTTTCACAATATTGATTCTTCCAATCCGAGAACATGGTATATTTCTCCATCGTATGTCATCTTTGATTTCTTTCATCAGTGTTTTATAGTTTTCTAAGTACAAGTTTTTCACCTCCTCAGGCAGGTTTATTCCTCGGTATTTTATTCTTTTGGTTGCAGTGGTAAATGGGAGTGTTTCCTTAATTTCTCTTTCTGATTTTTCATTGTTGGTGTATAGGAATGCCAAAGATTTCTGTGCATTAATTTTGTATCCTGCAACCTTACCAAATTCATTGATTAGTTCTAGTAGTTTTCTGGTAGCATCTTTAGGGTTTTCTATGTATAGTATCATGTCGTCTGCAAACTGTGACAGCTTTACTTCTTCTTTTCCAATTTGTATTCCTTTTTTTTCTTTTTCTTCTCTGATTGCTGTGGCTAGGACTTCTAAAACTATGTTGAATAAGAGTGGCAAGAGTGGACATCCTTGTCTTGTTCCTGATCTTAGTGGAAATGCTTTCAGTTTTTCACCATTGAGTATGATGCTTGCTGTGGGTTTGTCTTATATGGCCTTTATTATGTTGTGGTAGGTTCCCTCTGTGCCCATTTTCTGGAGAGTTTTTATCATAAATGGGTGTTGAATTTTGTCAAAAGCTTTTTCTGCATCTATTGAGATGATCATATGGTTTTGATTCCTTAATTTGTTAAGGAATGGTGTATCACATTGATTGATTTACGTATATTGAAGAATCCTTGCATCCCTTGGATAAATCCCACTTAATCATGGTGTATGATCCTTTTAATGTGCTGTTGAATTCTGTTTGCTAGTATTTTGTTGAGGATTTTTGCATCTGTGTTCATCAGTGATATTGATCTATAATTTTCTATTTTTTTGTGACATCTTTTTCTGGGTTTGGTATCAGGGTGATGGCGGCTTCGTAGAATGAATTTGGAAGTGTTTCTCCCTCTGCAGTTTTTTGGAAGAGTTTGAGAAGGATCAATGTTAGCTCTTCTCTAAATGTTTGTTAGAATTTGCCTGTGAAGCTGTCTGGTCCTGGACTTCTGTTTGTTGGAAGGTTTTAAATTACAGTTTCTATTTCATTGCCTGTGATAGGTCTGTTTATATTTTCTAATTCTTCCTGGTTCAGTCTTGGAAAATTGTACCTTTCCAAGAATTTGTCCATTTCTTCGTGGTTGTCCATTTTATTGTCATATAGTTGTTTGTAGTAGTCTCTTATATTCCTTTGTATTTCTGCAGTGTCAGTTGTGATTTCTCCTTTTTCATTTCTAATTTTATTGATTTGCATCCTCCTTTTTTTTTCTTGATGAGTCTGGTCAAGGGTTTATCAATTTTGTTTATCTTCTCAAAGAACCAGCCTTTAGTTTTATTGATCTTTGCTATTGTTTTCTTCACTTCTATTTCATTTTTTTCTGCTCTCATCTTTATGGTTTCTTTCCTTCTACTGACTTTGGGTTTCCTTTGTTCTTCTTTCTCTAGTTGTTTTAAGTGTAGGGTTAGATTGTTCATTTGAGATTTTTCTTGTTTCTTGAGGTGAGATTGTATTGCTATGAACTTCCCTCTTAGAACTGCTTTTTTTGCGTCCCATAGGTTTTGGGTCGTCACGTTTTCATTGTCATCTGTTTGTTTATTTTTTATTTCTTCTTTGATTTCTTCCATGATGTCTGGCTTATTTAGTAGTGCACTGTTTAGCCTCCATGTATATGTATTTTTTACAGGTTTTTTTTTTCCTGTAATTGATTTCCAATCTCATAGTGTTGTGGTCAGCAAAGATGCTTGATATGATTTCAATGTTTTAAAATTCTCTGAGGCTTGATTTGTGACCCAAGGTGTAATCTGTCCTGGAGAATGTTTCATGTGTACTTGAGAAGAAAGTGTATTCTGCCACTTTTGGGTGGAACGGTCTATAAATATCAGTTAGATTTATCTGGTCTGTTGTGTCATTTAACGCTTGTGTTTCCTTATTTATTTTCTGTTTGGATGATCTGTGCATTGGTATAAGTGGGGAGTTAAAGTCCCCTCCTATTATTGTGTTACTGTCAATTTCTGCTTTCATGGTTGTTAGCATTTGCCTTATGTATTGTGGTGCTCCTATGTTATAGGATGCATAAACATTTATAATTGTTATATCTTCTTCTTGGATTGGTCCTTTGATTGTTAGGTAGTGTCCCTCCTTGTTTCTTGTAACAGTCTTTATTTTAAAGTCTATTTTATCAGATACGAGTATTGCTAGTCCAGCTTTCTTTTGATTTCTATTTGCATGGAGTATTTTTTTCCATCCCTTCACTTTCAGTCTGTATGTGTCCCTAGGTCTGAAGTCGGTCTCTTGTAGACAGCATCTATATGGGTCTTTTTTTTTTTTATCCATTCAGCCAGTCTGTACCTTTTGGTTGGAGCATTTAATCCATTTACATTCAAGGTTGTTATCAACATGTATGTTCCTATTACCATTTTCTTAATTGTTTTGGGTTTGTTTTCTTGTGTTTCCCGCTTAGAGAAGTTTCTTTAGCATTTGTTGCAAAGCTGGTTTGTTGGTGCTGAATTCTCTTAGCTTTTGCTTGTCTGAAAAGCTTTTGACTTCTCCATCGAATCTGAATGAGATCCTTGCTGGGTAGAGTAATCTTGGTTGTAGGTTTTTCTCTTTCATCACTTTAAATATGTCCTGCCACTCCCTTCTGACCTGCAGAATTTCTGCTGAAAAATCAGCTGATAACATTATGGGGATTCCTTTGTATGTTATTTTTTGTTTTTCCCTTGCTGCTTTTAATATTTTTTTCTTTGAATTCAGTTTTTGTTAGTTTGATTAATATGTGTCTTGGTGTGTTTTTCCTAGGGTTTATCCTGTATGGGACTCTCTGTGCTTCCTGGACTTGGGTAACTATTTCCTTTCCCATGTTGGGGAGGTTTTCCACTGTAATGTCTTCAAATATTTTCTCAGACCTTTTCTTTTTCTCTTCTTCTTCTGGGACCCCTATAATTTGAGTGTTGGCGCATTTAGTATTGTACCTGAGGTCTCTGAGATTGTCTTCAATTCTTTTCATTCTTTTTTCTTTATTCGGCTCCTCAGCAGTTATTTCCACCATTTTGTCTTCCAGCTCACTTATTTGTTCTTCTGCATCAGTTATTCTGTTATTCATTCCTTCTGGTGTATTTTTCATTTCAGTTATTGTGTTGTTCATCTCTGTTTGTTTGTTCTTTAGTTCTTCTAGATCTTTGTTAAATATTTCTTGTATTTTCTCAGTCCGTGCCTCCATTCTATTTCTGAGATTTTGGATCATCTTTACTATCCTTACTCTGAATTCCTTTTTAGGTAGAGTGCCTGTTTCCTCTTCATTTATTTGGTCTTGTAGGCTTTTACCTTGCTCCTTCATCTGTGACATATTTCTTTGCCATCTGTTTTTTTAATGAGTGAGATTGTGTTCCTGTCATACTGGTTGTTTGGCCTGAGGCTTCTGACACTGGAGTTTGTAGGCTATTGTGTCGAACTGGGTCTTGGTGCTAAGATGAGGACCTCCATGAGAACTCTCTCCAATGAATATTCCCTGGGGTTTGAGGTTCTCTGTTAGTCCGGTGGTTCGGACTCAGAGCTCCCATTGCAGGAGCTTCGGCCTGACCCTGGGCTCATGAACCAAGATCCCACAAGCCGCCTGGGGTGACAAAACAAAACAAATACAACCATAAGGTAAAAAATAAAATTAGACTCGGAAACTAACAGATATGTTAGGAAGAATATAAAAATAAAAATACAGATGAATCAACAACCGGAAGGTACATCAGTACCACAATAGTAAAAATGAGGAGGAGGGAAAAGGAAAAAAAAAAAAGCGGGGGGCGGGGGGAGGCCTTGGCTGTGGAGGGTGGGGCCTAAGCAAGGGCGAGGTTTGGGTGGTGGGTGGGGCCAATGCTCAGGGCCCACAGGGCTGGAAAAGGCCCTGGAGGCTGTGGAGGGTGGGGCTTAGGCTCAAGGAACAGAATGGGCCCAGGCGTGCCCCCCACCCCTGGCCTCAGAGGGCAGCGACCTCACCTGGGAGCCCAGCAGGCTTCCTGGGCTCAAGTGGGCGGGGCAAATGCCTTCCTCTCCTCTTCCGCTCCTCTGGTCTGGGAGGGCCCCTCCCGCCTGCGTCTCCTGATCTCCCTGGCCTCAGGGGCACCGATCCTGTCTGGTCTCCACTTTTTCTCTGCCGCCCTAATTCTCCCTACGTCCTACCAGTTCACTTTGGGGTTCCTCCCGTCTCCTTGGGCATCAGAATCCCCCACCAGCGACCAGCAGGCGCCCTAGTTGTCGAAGACTATTTTTTTTTTTTTAGCTCCCCAGGGTAGTTTAATTTTTCTCAAGGCAAGAGCAGGGATTGACACAGGGCTCCTCTTTTGTAGAAGGATCATGATGAGGGGCTGGCATTCATCCCCCTCTTTCTTTGGCCCCATGTCCTTTACAGATTGGTGCTCACGCAAGCTCAGGAAACCAAGGCTGATCATCTGCTCCTAATAGGCCGTTTTGTGATTTTAGCTAGACCCAGTTGAACATCAATGGCCCCTTTGTGGACCATTTTGTTCTGTTTTTCTTAGGAGCAAAATGCCAACCTGGTCAAGATCTAGAAACTTGCTGTTCCATTGTAATAGGATATGCATTTCAATGAGAGCTGCGCAAGTTGAAGGATACCCCTGCTAGCATCAGATTCAGCAAGCCAGTGGGAAAATCTCCCAAGTCCTCTGGAATCACTGAGCCTGAAGGCCTTAGGGGCTGGCAGCTTGGCTGCCTAAAAACCGTGCGCTTTTAATGCAGATATGTTGTTTCTGCTCCACCACTGGCAGTAAAACGTTGCCAATAAATCCTATTATTTGTTCCCTTCCTTTCTAACATGTTATTTCCGAACTTATGATTTTAGAAAGATGTTGTTTCCACACTTTGGGTATAAAGTGAAAATTTCTTTCATGGCACCTGCCACGATGCTGTGTTTTTATTTCCTCATAAAGGAAGAGTTCCTTTATCATGGAATTCAGAACTTAAAAACATTGATTGTTTTATTGTGTAACTCACTTCCTAAACGCATCTTCTTTTCTTTTTAGCCTCAAAATTTGGGATTTACAAAATGAGTGAAAGAACATAATTTTGGGTTAGGCTTTGGGAACTGTACTTAGGGTTTGGGAAAGGTTTTAAGATGCTGTTACGTAAGATGTTAAAATCTTTTGGCAGTGTTAGGAGGAGTCTCTAAAGGTTTTTCTAATTTAACTATTTCAATAAGTGCCAAAGATTTTCTGTGGAAAGAGCATAGAAGCTCTTTAGACGAAGGCCCATTTCACATTTTAATGCAAATTAGTATAATTTGGAGAGTCCGCCTATATTTCTAAATGTAACACTGCCTAAGATTTGTGGTATATTTTATATTATCCATTCACTTATACTGATCTCACTTCTGAAAAGCCCTATAGGGATGAATAGATTGCCTGTAGAAAAGTAAGTTCATAAGCTTTCAAATATTTAAAGAAAAGATTAGACTGTAAAGGCATGGAAGACAGAGGATATAGAATTCTCAAGAAAACATTACTCAAGCTGTAGACAAGCTTCCATATCAACGGCACTGGAAGAATAAGACCCCTAAGTAATTACCACCTCCTGTAGTTCACCAAGATTATGCCATCCGGTGGCCACGTCCTGGCCATGTAAGAGGAGCGCACTGCGGCCCGTTTCTGGAGCTGCTGGTAATTGCCTCATTTACAATAAAATGTTGCATAGTATATCACTGCCTTGCTTCATGCATATATTTGTGCCTGATTTATGATTGTCTGCTCCTCAGTGAGTGAGTCGAATGTGACAGCTTTTGTTATTTCCCTACTTTTGCAATTGGTTGGCCTAGAAGACTCATAGCGCTGTTTCCTTTCCCTTATTGTTTTCTGCCAGTAGTTGAAGTGGAGACCAGAGGCGGGGAGGGGAGTGGGAGAGAAAGTCTTTCTCCCAGGACACAGTCAGCTTAATATCTCTAGTCTAGAAATTCTGCATAGGAATGATGATACAGGTAGTCAGCTAACTCAAATCCCTTTAAGCACTAGGAATCCAGGAGAGAATCCAAAGGCAGCTCTCTCTTCAGCCCAGATGGAATGTGCCCCACCACTGAATTAGTGATCAAACAATCCACATCTTAAGAGCCTGGCAAGAATTTGACTGGAATACTAAACTTCTGATAAAAAGAGGCATTTTCGGACCACCTCAGGAATGTAGAGTCGGTTATGAAAATGAAGATGGATTTGGAAGGGAAAAGGTTCTGCTGTTTTCGATGCTGAAAAATAGATATCTGGAAGGGGAGAGACAGGAGAAAGGGTTATAAGAAGACCTGCCAGCCACTTAACAGCAGCCAGTGCAGGAGAGTGACTAGAAAGCTAAACATCCAGATGGAGGTTCCCAGGCCACTGGGATTATAACATTCCCTCTGCCAAGTGCTTGAGAAAGGCAGGCCAGCAAAATTAAAGCAGGAACAAAAACTAAGGCTGGCTCTGGAAGGCTGAAAATCATACCAGTGAACCCCAGAGAAAATGCATTTCTGGGAGCTGGGATTCCCTGAGGAGGAGCAACCAATATACTTTGTGCTCTAGTTATGGAGGCCTTGGGGTATGTTAGGGTCTGTTCAAAAGTCTGGATTGTACATTTCCATGGCATAAAAGTCCAAGTAAGTTTGAAACTGGGAATGATAGTGGGTCCAGTTACACACCATACATCCCACTAGCCTGCATGCTCTTAGCCACTAGAAAGTTTTAATATAATTCAGTCTTCATAAACTGTAAAGAATCTTATTTTGGGGTTTTCCATACCACACAGCATCCAACATTAATATACCTCAACATCCAAAGTGAAATACAAATTTTATTTTAGACAAGATTTTTATAATTGAAAATTATTTCATATCAAATAACTCATTTACTTTACGACCGACTGTGATTTTTTGGAAATCATTGTGCATTCAAAATTCTCACTAAGTGAGAAAATACAAGCTACTGATTGTTTTCAAGTTGGAGTGAAATTGTGCAAATATTAAATGTAATGATTGGTGAATAGGAGTATAAGATTTCTATAGGCATTTGGTTAAACATTTATTAATTTTGAATTTCCATCTTCTTTTGTATTTTAGAGACAATAACCCTTTTTTAGGTCTCCAGCATTTTCATGGGTCCTTGAATAGCTCACAGGCTCTTGTCACTGTGTCTGTAGTGCCAGTTGGATGAGGCAGCTGTTTCCAGCTGAGCCCATCACAAGGAAGATGGTTGCTAAACCAGTTTATTTAGACAGTTGGGTGCAATTTGGAAGGAAAGTTTTTGAAAGATGTGAACAAGTGATCTTGTCTTCAGTTTTACAGTGATTCGTTGATTCTATAATTTACTTAATTGTATTCCCAACAGAAGGAAAAGGAAGGAGTTGAATGTCTTCTGATTACTGGACAGACAGATTTCTACCCTAAGAAGCACTTGGAAATTCTGGGCACTTA
Organism: Lipotes vexillifer; assembly: GCF_000442215.2. Taxonomy (NCBI): domain Eukaryota; kingdom Metazoa; phylum Chordata; class Mammalia; order Artiodactyla; family Lipotidae; genus Lipotes; species Lipotes vexillifer. The sequence goes on from NW_006792406.1 coordinate 1,719,041, forward strand.
CTTGTCAAGGCAAGAGAGGTGCTTATTTATTTGCACTCAGGCTTGTTCCACAAAGGAGGTTGTGTGCCACAAATATACCTGTGATGCTCTGGGGGAAGTGTTATTCTTTTATACCTCCTTAGAGGTAGGGAAGGTCTTTGTTCGGAAAGTTCTTTGAAAAGCCACTTGGGAATGAAGTGGGGATTCCAGGGCCTGAGTGTCCACTGATGCCCAGGTCTCAGAAATGGCGGGGGGTGGGGTGATTGTGCGCTCCTTTACCTAACAGAAGGGTGAGAAATAGGAGATTCCTATAGGAACATCCAAGTAGGAGGGAACAGGTTCCAAGAGAGCTGGATCCGGTAAGGGTGACTTAACATGGTGGAGTTTAGAGAGCAGATGGGCTTAAATAGAACTGCCAAGTGGTTTGTGGTGTGTTCTTTTTGGTGAGCATGAAAAGAAGGACAAAGGGAATTTGAAATCTAAGTTACCCACATAACAGGGGTAATAAATCAGAAGAGGCATTCCCGAAAAGGGACACACAGAATGCTGAGGAATCTACCGAAAATTAAGCTGGGAATAGTCCTGGCATAAGTTTTATAAGATCCCCAAGTGATTAATTGTAAGTTCTTTAAGAAGATGAGTAATGTGAGTTGCCTAGCTTAGTCTTAGGCATAGTGTAGGACCCAGGAGGTTAGTTCCCTTTTCTCCCCTCCTTGGAGGCATCTGTCAACCTCATTCTAAAGGACTGATATACTGTTCTTCAAGGTTCTATTCTAAACTCTCTTTCCC
>NW_006792406.1:1719829-1721998 GCF_000442215.2 Lipotes vexillifer
TCTTTCCCTTTGAATTTCACTCCCTCTCACCATACTCTCCTCTGCCCAATTTTCCTTTCTCTTAATGGTTAATTAATTTTATCAGTGATTTTGCTAAGCCATTTTCAATTTTTCATTCTTCTTATTCTTCATATCCAGTCAGTTGATAAATGCTATTAATACAACCTAGGAAATGTGTCTGACTTCATATTAGTTTCCTGTAGCTGTAATAACAAATCACTACAAGCTTTGTGGCTTAAAACACAAATTTATTATCTTACAGTTCTGGAGGTGAGAAGTCCAAAATGGGTCTCACTGGGCTAAATCAATGTGTCAGCAAGATTGCATTCCTTCTGGAGGCTCTAGAGAAGCGTCTGCTTCTTTGCCTTTCCAGCTTCTAGAGGCTGCACGAGTGTTTGGCTCATGGCCTCTTACTCCATGTTCAAAGACAGCAGGGCAGCATCTTCTGTCTGATCTCTGCTTCCATCCTTGCATTTTCTCTCCAACTCTGATCCTCCTGGCTCCCTCATACAAGGAATCTTGTGTTTAGATTGGGCCCACCCTGATAATTCAGCGTAATCTACCCATCTCGAGATCTGTAATCACATCTGCAGAGTCCCATTTGCCATATAAGGTAACACATACACAGGTTCTGGGGATTTAGGGCATAGACATCTCTGGAAGGCCATTATTTAGCCTACCACACATATCCTTGACCATCTCCCTCTATCTTGTTACCATCAGATTTGCCTTACCCCATGCCTGGATTATTATAATGCTACCTCTAACTAGAACTTCACCCCTCCAGTCCAGTGTACCCACTGTTTCCCACTGTCGTCCTATAGCTGGGATCTGGCCACACCTTTCTCTTTCTCAGAGCCACTCGATGTCTCCTCACTGTATACAGAAGAAATCCCCCAATTCTTCGATGTTGACGGTGGCCTTCCCCTTTTTATTTCCCACTTTCTACTCCTCACACAGTTCAAGCACGCATCCCGTATACCGGTTCTACTCACTATTCTTTCAGCGTGTCCTGAACTTCCTCAAGTATTTCCTTCTGCTTTTCCTGTTCCTTCCAGGTTCAATTGTCTTCCATTTCCCTACCTTGTCAGCTAAAGCTCAAATAATCAGTCAGTCAGTCAGGATTCAAATCAAATCTCCCCTCTTCTATGACACCTAGATCCTTTCAGTCTTCCCATATTTTTACCACCTCTTTTCCTGCCAAAGACCTCTGTATACATTATTATAATGATATGGCTGTCTGTCTCCCCAGACTGTGAGGCTGTCAAGGGCAGGCACTGTGACTTGGTGATTTTTTGAGACCTCAGAGCACAACACAAAGTGTTCATTGGAAAAAAGGAACAGATAATCTGTTTTATTAAATGTTGGAGAGTTTTCTTCAAGGGATAGCCAAAGGAGTTACAGCAATGCCCTTAAAAATCATTTTTAGAGGAATATTGTGATTCAGATACAAAAGTTTTGCACAGTTTGATTTGCTCAGTTTGCTGGCTGGAGGAAATTTTCTCCGTTTTCTGAACCGTACCCTCTCAGGGAGGTTTAGCATTCTCCGAAAGGTCCCTCAGGTCTTTCCCAATCCTTTCCCCGCCAGTAGAGTTTCACATCTGCTTTGTCATTTGTGAGCCTCAGATATGGTGCCAAGGGGTCCTGTTCTCCAACAGACACTTCTGTTCAACTCTGTCTGCAGTGAATGACCCCTCGCAGTTCCTTATCCAGTATTTAACTCCCCGTTTCTGAGCTGTATTGAAGGTGAGGAAGGCCTATCTGATCTCCCAAGGGGCTCAGTGCCAGCAGAATAATTAGCTAGGCTTCCTGCCAGTCCTGAGCTTTGATCTGGAAACCCATAACCTCCAGTTTCAACATGGTGATAGAAGAAGGTACTGGGCTGAAGAAGAATGCTCATGGCTCTTCTTTCAAAACTGTACAGACATCACCCCAGACAGGTTTCCCTACACAAAGTGTTGTTGAAAAAAGAAGAGGTTTATTGGTTCATTTTACTAATCGGGCTCTGACAATGTGTTAGTGGCTTCACGGAAAATTTAAACTAAGGAAGCCTGTATTCAAAGGCGATAAGGCAGATACAGTTATTGAATTGTGAATGGCATTTCTCTGGGCACAGGAAGGCTCAATGTGAACAGATATGCTTCTGTTAGGACGTTTGTGACTGTAGGG
>NW_006792406.1:1722060-1724364 GCF_000442215.2 Lipotes vexillifer
GAAGCCAACTTTTTTTTCCATCCTAAAAAAAGAAAAATCAGGGAGGTGAAGAAACATGGTATGACACGTAAAAAAGGCACATTTGACCAGAAGACACATTCTGGTTTTGTGGCCACTAGCTTAAATACAAAAGATTTCTGTCGGAGTGAGGTTTGGAAGGCTGACCAGAAATAAAGCAGCCTCAGAAGGCTGTCTGCCTATGTGAAGCACTTTGCTGGCACCAGCATGGAATGTGGCCGCTGCGTTTGGTATCCAACCGAGAGCTATAGATATTTTACTGATACTCTTCGGAGAAAGAGTTTGGCAGATATCCTTTAAGAGGTATGCTCAGAAGATTGGCCTGGCTTCCAGAGAGGCAAGTGGAACCCCAAAGGATGTCACCGCACTTCCTTCCTTAATGCTGTTCCTTCATGGAGCTTTGACTATAGCTTTTCAACTTGAGAGTGAATCATAATGGAATTGCAAAGTGGTCTCATTATGTTAGATGGATTGAAACGACCTATAATGTATGACAATGGGGATGTTGGGGAGGGTGTGTTAGTGGTGGCTGGCAGCAGGCTTGGCCCACGTTCAGTTAATGAAGGCAGCGGTCTCTGTGGGTGACCGACGGGGATTCTGGGGATTCTGACCCTGTCTTAAAAATACCTACCCTGCTGGCCTGTCATGGTGCTTTTATCTCAGCCTTTAAATACCTGCTGGCTAAGGCTTAGAGGACTTTAACAACCAGTAAAATGCTAAGGCTGCTGGAATGCATCACACATTCAACTGTATTAGCACCTGAGAGAATTCCCTTCAAACTTGTCTCTCTCCCATGTTCCTTGTCTGTTCCTGCCATGACCACCATCCATGATCTCTCTCATCTCCTCACCACACACATCTAATTAGGAAGGGAGTCTTGTCACTCCTAGCTCTGGGTTGATGTCTCTGCATCCAGTGTGCTGCCCTGATCATCTCTTGCTTGTATCAGTGCAGTGGGCTTGGGTCTTTTGCCAGGGCCACTGGATGAGCCTGCTTCACACTACCTCCGCTTGCCTTTCTAAAATAAGGCTCTCATCTTGGCACCATCCCCCTTAAAACCATTCCACAACTCTTCAGTGATCACAGGATTGTCCAAGCTTGTATCTTGACAACAAAGACCCTTCACTGGACCTTTCCCACCACCTTTCTCTGCTCACTGGATTCCCACCATGTGGGAAACACTCAGTTTCTACCTGATTATAAAAGCAGCATCTTTTAAAACTTTACTTTATTGTATGTGTTCTTTTGCCCCTCTACCTAGAATGAACTTTCCCTTCATCGTCTTATCTTTTCAAACCCGGAACGTATGTTAGTGCTGTTTCTGCAACTCTTCTAGACCAGACTTAGCTGGTCCCCTTTCTGCTCAAAATAATTTGTACTTAGCTTCACCAAAGCACCTTCCATACTCTTAGTAACTTTCTCCCTACTTTCTCAAAGATATGAATAATGTAGCATTCATCTCTAGGTCTTCTGTGCCTGACAATGTCTAGAACAAGAAATCTAAATTTAAAAGTTCTCTACAGTAAATGGGCTGTTCTTGGGAATTTGTACCTATGGTCAGTTGCCCATGTGAAGAGCTATGTTGGTGAAGTTCTAAGACACACTAAAAAGCAAGGGAAAAGAATCTTCATTTGTACAACTTTTTCTCCTTTAAAAAAAAAAAACAAAAACATTCCCCTCATTTTCTCTTAGGAAAGGCTTATGCAGTCTGTTACCTCAATCTTTAATGACAAAACAAATATTAATGGAGTACCTACTTTATCACAAACACTTTGGGGAATGCATGTGTCAGGAAATAAGATGGGCAAGGTCTCTGCTTTCATGGGACTTGTAATCTAGGTTGGGCAAGATAGACATTAAATTCACAAATATGAGAATAAGATCATTTCAGATAGTGATAAGTGCTATATAGAGAATTAAAACAGGGCGACATCGGAGCAATTTACTGAAAGGCTCCTTTGGATCAGTGTTATATCACATGTCTCAGAGAAGCTGTCATTAAGCAAAAAGTGAATGACAAGAAGGGAAGAAGATTGTAACCCTGTGAAGACATGTGGGTGAGGACAGGTGAGGTGGGGAGCATCGAGAGCAAAGACAGCCACAGCTAGTGCAGAAACCCCCAGAGAGAGAGAGAGCCAGGTGGGTACGTTTAGGAAGAGAGGAAGGCCCCAGTGGCGGAAGAAAGACATGTAGGGGGAAAAGGTAGTACATGGGCTTTTTTTTTTTTTTTGCAGTACGCGGGCCTCTCACTGTTGTGGCCTCTCCCGTTGCGGAGCCCAGGCTCCG
>NW_006792406.1:1724990-1777015 GCF_000442215.2 Lipotes vexillifer
GAGAGCAGCTCCGTTGTAAGGCTGGAGATCCAGGCCCCGTGGAAGTGGCATCCAGCATGGCTCTCAAAGGTTTCCTGATGGGATCTAGAGAGTGAACGTGCACCTCCGTGCTCCCCGGCTCACCTCCGTCTCTGTCTTGATTTCTCTTCTGTTCCCATTTGTCTCACTGCTCTTGAGGACTCTGGTACATAGTTCAAAGTACCAAGCACGGGCTTCCGTGGTGGCACAGTGGTTGAGAGTCCGCCTGCCGATGCAGGGGACGCGGGTTCGTGCCCCGGTCCGGGAAGATCCCATGTGCCGTGGAGCGGCTGGGCCCGTGAGCCATGGCTGCTGAGCCTGCGCGTCCGGAGCCTGTGCTCCGCAACGGGAGAGGCCGCAACAGTGAGAGGCCCGCGTACCGCAAAAAAAAAAAAAAAAAAAAAAGCACCAAGCACATGATGTCTCTTTTCCCTTGTTATATCTAAAATTTTATATTCTACCCTCTACTGTATCCTATTTATCATCTGGTGGACTTTATGCTCCAGGAAAATGCAGTAGATTTTTCCTGTGGTTTTGCAGTCTCCTGGTATACCGTACACATACCCTAATTTGAGAAGCATTAGGATACAGAACAGATTGACTTAATTTGAGTGAGTTGGGTTAGGTCCAACATGGAGTGGGCATGCTTGACTGTGAGCCTCCACTGAGGACCCGGCAGGGAGTCCAGGTAGAGAGAAGTTTTGCCAGTGAACAGGGTAAAGGAAGCAACACAGGACAAAAGAGTTGTTGAAATGGGGAGTGAGAAGGTTCCAGTGGCAAACTTTAATTACTCCCTTCACTTACTTTATATATCCAGAGGGCACCTGTGTGCTCCTATCAGAAGGTAAGTTCCAAAAGCAGGGACCTTGCCTGATCTCTTGATCTGTTCACTGCTGTATCCTCAGTGCCTAGAGCTCCATTCCTTATGCAGTGTATGAATGAATGATGAAATGATTGAATGAGTGTGGAAATTAGCAAGGCCTGCAGCCATTGCACTGATCTGAGACTCCTCCAGAAGAAGGCCAGGAAAAATGTGCCACCAATTAAGACGTCACCTAGAAATGATCTTGGAATTTTACTGACATTTAGAGAGGGTGTTTGAGGAGGAGGAGGTGGGAAAGAGAAAAAAGGGGAAAACCCATGGAATTAAAACTGCATAGGCAAAAAAAAAAAAAAAGAGAGAGAGAAAAGGAAAATTAGAAAAAGAGAAACAACAGGTATAGTTTTAAAATAAGTATAAAATTGAACAGGGATTATAACATATTTAATCAGACTATAAAAGTCTTTCATAATTACTGAGATGACAAAGAAACCCCTTGAAAGGAAGTTTATGAAGCACCGCTCCAATCAGGTTCAGATCCTTTTGGGATCGCTTGAGTGATAACTGTGTGGGTGTTACTCCCTGTAGATTATCATTTTCTTTCTGAATTCATTTCCTTCAGTAGAAATGAGAGCCTGTATCACTCACAGGGCATTCTTGTGTGATGTGTGGGTTTTCCTATCTGAGAGCTCATAGAACCACAGGGCTAGTAGTTAAAAGTCACAGGAAGCTTAGCCTGGCCCTAGGTAGGAAGACTCCATCATCATCTAGAATGGGAGGCCGGAAGATGCCCAGGCAGGGAGTGCCCGGGGCACTCTTTTCAGCAGGTCGTATTGGTGTGTCATCATCATGTCCAAATAGTAGGACCTGTTCCTTTGCATTCTTCAAGTCTCAGCTCACATGCTCTCTTCCCTCTGTACTTCCCCCAAGACTTCCTTCTCTTTTTTCCCCACTGAGCTTAGTATGTATCTACAGTCTATTAATTATATTTAATTATAATACAGATAGCTCAGTTACCAAGCATGCATTATGTACCACACAGTTTATTCATATATTCACTTATCCCATCATTCATTCATGAGTTACTGAACGTCTTTCAACCTAAGGCACTGTGCTGGGTAAATCCTTGGGACACCAAGACGGTGAAGCACGGCAGCTGCTTTTAGGAAGCTTAGCGTGTGTAGTGGGGAGAAAAAGGTTTAAATACCCTTTGATGAGTGGCTACTATATTTTAGTTACTATGCTGGGTACTTTACCTGCATTGTCTCTAACTTCATAACAATCCTGTAAAATGAGAACTGGGAAGCAGACACTCAGAGAGTAAACTCATTTGATTGCCTCAAGGCCACATGATTAGGAAATGATGGAGCTGAGATTGTACCTCAGGTCTATTAGGTTCCCAACTAACTTTTTTTTCCTCTAAATTACATTCCTCTTATTCTTTGCTTGTCAATTATTCTTTGCTTCTCCCCATAAGTGGCAGCTGTAGCTCTCTGCCCCCTTCCCCTTATTATTACGCTATAAGATCTACATGTTAGGGAGCATATCTCTTTATCACTGTTTTCTGCCAGAGGGTTTAGGATTTTGTAGGTGCACAGTTGAGGATTTGTTGAAAGGGTGCTTGCACACATGAATGAAATTGCTCCCCACACTAAGCTTCAGGTCCCATCCTTCAAAGTGATCTGCCCTCAGTCAGCTCAGCTCTCTTTCCTAGCTCCGGGCATCTATTACCGGTATCCATCAGGGTCCAGCCAGTTATTTGAAGCAGGAAATACCTTAACACAGAAATTGGAGGCTTGCACATCCGTGAGAAGGTCTGGGAGCCAGGGCTAGGAGGGAACTGCCGGTGCTCCAGAAATCTGAACGTGTAGGAAGCAGAGGAAAGCTGTGGCAGCCTCAAAGTGATTTTTGATAGGACACTGAGACCTCCAGTCACTGGGGCCTCAGTTGCTGCTGGAGAGAGGAGGCTTCTCCTCTTTGCTTTCCAAACCCCGAGTGGGAACCTTTCCTTGGAAACGTCTAACCCCAAATCCTGGTGGTAGAGAATTCTGGGAACTATAGTTCCCAGGGGGAGAGAGCAAGAGGAGGCGAGGAGGCTTCTGAGTTCACAGTCTGACTCTTGTTAAACTCAGGTTCATTTTCTGTTTGCTGCTAGATGAAGCCTCTCGCTGTGAGCCCCGGCACCACGGTCTCACTCACGCAACACTCCCAGAAGTCAGCGTGGATTCTCATTGCCACGCTAACACTGGCAACATTCGAACTTTTGCCAGAAACAAAAGGAGATCCACCTCTAACCAGAGCAAGGGAATTCTTCTTTTTTGTTTGTTCTTTTCTAACAGAGACTAAATTATGAGGTCTAAATCTGGGTAGAGCTTTCAAATAGAGCCCTGACCAGTGCTGAATCGACTTGAGGAATGATGAAGGGCTGGCTTCTCTCTCGCGGCAGCTGTGAGCTTGGTCAGCCCTTTGCAAAGTAGGAGGAAATTTAATGAACCCAAATAAGACATGATCCTTTGTGGCTATAAAAGTCACACTTTGAAAAAGCTCAGCTGGTCAAGAGCCACTTGAAAATGATGTTACTGCTGGGGAACTCTGTCAAAAGTCCACTCCTCTGGGTGAGTTTCCTTCTCTTTGAGGGAAAACAAAGAGAGGTTTTACAAGCTAGAGAAGGGTCATTTTGCCATTTGAAAGAGCACATTCAAAAACTGAGGCCCAGTGCGTTTGGGAGACATCCATAGTCAGTACCTGTTTATTTGTCCAGCTTTACACCATGTAAGTGATGCAGAATCCTTTCCGCCTCTAATAATACCTCCACCGTGGCCCTGAGTTAATGGAAAGCTGGAATGGCCAAGTGAGAGCCGGCACTCAGATTAACCACTGTGGGTCAGACAAGTCCACAGCTGCGGTTGCGGAGGGAGGTGAGCGGGTGGAGGGAGGGAGAGCAGAGGAAGCCCTTCCTAAAATATTTTTGCCTAGTCAACGGATTGAATGCATGGTATTTTACCACCAAATTCATCAACTGGAGGATTTTCTAAAGGATCTGGGGAAACAACCACCTAATTCAAATTCTATAGCTTCTAATTGTACGAGCAGCACATTTTAGAACCCCTTTGTGCCAAGGAGTCTTCATGCATAGAGCGCTTCGTCTGCTTATACAGTAGGCAACGGGGCTTAAATAGCGTAATTATTATGTGTTTCTAGTTCGCCTCAAATTTTGATTCAGTCAGAATCCCTGAATCTGACAGCCTATAATCAAACAAAGGGAGTGCTCTGGAAGCAAGGGATTAACAAAGGGGAATTAAACTGTCGTTTTGAAACAGCTTAGACCCATATGAAAGCCCGTTTAGGAGTCTCTCCATAAATATCCCTTTTGTTTTGTCTAATTGCAGGTTTGAATGTATCAGACTCATCAATGGGATTAGGGTTAATAGATGTTTGGTCACGCAGAACATGCAGAGGAGGAATCTGATACACACACACAAAAATTGCACTTAATGAGCTTAGCAAATGTTTGCCATATTTTTAATGAACCCTAGGGCTATCATTTAGAAATGCTTAGCAACTGCTTTTCCATCCTTGAAAATAGAGCAACTGAAGGACGTTAACACTATGTATACCCGTAAATAAGAGGAGCTATTTAAAGACACCAGCCAGGAGGAGGGAGTGATGACATTTTTCTGTATGAGAGCCAACGATACTTAACACTCTGGGTGTGGGTTCCATGTGTGACAACATAGTTGGGAAGTTCAAGTTTCCCCAAAGGGTACCACAGAGTGTGAGGTTTTTGCAAAGAGTCATATAACCATTTTCTTTTTTTAAGTGAAACCTGTTTAGGATCAAATCTCCAAGCCTCCTCCCCTAGCCCTGCTTTTGTTTTTCACACCTTCCTGCTGCCCTTTCCAAGTATCTGTGGAGAGGCTTTTGAAATTGGAGGTTATATGTTGCTGCTGCTTCCCTAGGTCCAAGTCCGCCAGGCCACGAGGCAGGCCTCTCCCCAGCTCAGCCGAGCAGGGCCAGATCGGCAGGCTCTCGGGATTGATTACTCAGAAGATTGAATGATCCATCTTGAGAGCCCATGGGATTTGGCTCCGAAAGCAATGCAGTCGGCAGTAATGGGGACTTATTGAAGTAGGCCATGTGGCTTGTGCTCTCAGAGCACAGACTGGGCCTAAAAGAATCAGGTTTTCCTTGGGGAAGGTTAGATTTGATAGAGCATAAAATGCAAGTCCAGTGGATTATGGTTAGAGCAAATGAAGGATGACTTAGATCCTTCGTTTTCACAGAGCCAGTGGAGTTCAAGGACTTCTTGCCATCTCCTCCAGCCCTGACTCTAAAGGAGGCCAAAAGAGACACCACCCCATCAAAAAACAAAAAAAACTAAGCACAGCCATTTTTCAGCTCTGCTTGAAAATGAACACTCCTGCAACAGCAGCTGATTTTGGTGTTGAACTACGGGATCATAATTCTTCTTAGGCTAGAATTAAGAAAAGGCCCTTTCTCGTATTGTACAGGAGCTCTGTAAAGTGTACAAAATTATGAAGTCTTCTTTGGAGAGAGTAGAATAAAGGACCTCAGTGTCATGAGGGAAAAGGGCCTGTTTATTTTGTTCTTGTTGTTCTTGTGGTGGTGGTGGTGGTGGTGAGGGTGGTGGTGGCCATGCTATGTTTGTGTGTTTACGTGTTTTGCTAGTCATTTGTCATCAAGTGCTCCTTGCCCTCAAGCGACTATTAGAATGCCTGGTTTGATGAATGAAGCTAGAGATATTACCAAAGGCTTTATGGCTTTGTGGCTTAAAAACATTGTCAGTAATAAGCAATTTTTTCTTTTAGAAGTGTCTAAATTCTTGGCATCCAAGCCAGTGGATCAGATGAGTTCCAAAAATATCGTTTGTTAAATGGCTCCCTTAGGTCATAGGTCCAAAACCCACACACCTACAGAATCTAGATTGGAAGTATAATTGAATGAATCTAGGTAGATGAATTATTAAGGAGTTGTAGGAACTGCACAAAACTGAAAACCACACATGTCCCATCTGAATTGAGTAGGGGCTATTTGGCTGAATGGTCTCACCTTTAAACTCATGATCCAGCCCTGACTCATGCCTCTCCACTGCCTTCTGGGTTTCTGGACTTCTAGCTTGATTTTGACCTTGACAGCAGTGATTCACTGACTCTATCTTACCTTTTGGCTTTAAGACACCAACTTGCATTTTCTCTCAAGTCCTCTGAGCGCCATCCTAGACCGAAGTCTCTCAGGTGAATAAGAGAGTGAGTGAGTGAATGAATGAATGAATGAATGGTCTACATTTGTTTAACACTAGTATATGTGAGTCTTTTCCTCCTTCCCTCCTCCCTTCCTTCCTGGGTATATAAAGATAAGCGAGGAACAGACTCTTGGCCTTGTAGATACTACATAATCTAGAGGGAGTGGGGGCACAAACATTTGCACATACAGTTGTCACACGATGAGAAGTGCTCTGGCTATGACACACTCAGAGCTCATGGGGAGAATAAAGAAGAGATCCCCTGAGTCTCACCAGGCAGTCAGGGAAAGCCTCACAGACCACTATGTGTGTGTTAAATTGTGTGTAGGTGTGTTCCAGGTGGCAATGTTGAAAAGAATACTGTATATAAAAGGGCAGCATGTGCAAAGACACAAGGGTGTGAGAATATGGCTTGCCTGGAAAGTAACAAACACAGATGCAGATTGAGGGAGCTGTAGGTAAGAGGCTAGAGAGGTAGACATGAATCAGAGCCTAAAGCTTGGACTTGATCTTACAGATGCTGGAGGACCACTGAAGGATTTTCAGTACTCATGTTGTATCCAGGAGTTACCTAGCTCTTCAGAAGAAATCCAGCTTCAAATGATTCTTTAGCTTCCAAACTCCATATTAAAAGAAGAGAAGCTCTTCTCAGAACATTTGTGTGTGTGCATTTCTCATTATTAAATTTTTAAAGGCATATTATGGTGAAAACCCCAAACTGCCGTAAATAGTTTAGTCAGTATCCCAGGATCTAGTCTCCAAGGGAATAATCTGGGGTTCCTTCATTGAATAGTTGGGCACCTACAGATTTCTTCCAGTTCACTTGTAGAAGATAATGCTTAAGCTCTTTTTTTTTTTGTACCCGTCTATTCCCTTTACAAAGAGATGCTCAAGCATCTGAGCAGGCAAAACCCTCTGGCCATCTTTCTGGATGTTTCACTTTTCTGGGACAGTGTTTGACTACTAAATGGATACCAGTTCATCTAGGAGAATGCCTTTACTTTTGTCATTTCCCAAATCACTTTTTAGAAGTGTTCAGTTGTCCTGCCAATGCAAATAGATCCAATAAGCCTTTATGAACACCTGCTAGGGACATGGCAGCATGCACTGGAAGGTGGCATTACAGTGGCTGTCATCACCTTCTTTTCTTAAAAAGTTAATAATCTCTCAGAATCATTGATGGGACTACTTTAAAAAAAAGGTAGGGCAAACTTTTGGGGGAAAGAGCCAAATTTTTACATAAAATAAAAGGAAATGCCTTGGTTATTTGTGACGTTTCAGTTTTAAAATCAGAGATTTTCTTAGCTCATACACAGAAGGTCTAATGAGTATTTTCTCATTAAGAAACCAAAACCAAAACCAAAAAAAACAGCTAAAAGTTGCAAATGCAAAATATCGATCAAAAATCCTCTTTAGAAATGGAGTGAGGAAGGGCTGAGTAGAATTCTTAGGTTAATCTGTTCAGGCTTAGGTTAGCCTCTTCAAGGTCTAGAATTACCCATGCTTATAAACTTCATAAATTAAACTATCACTATGTATTGATAACTTTGAGTGCCTCAGAGACTTAATAAACAATTTTAACACAAGGCCAGCATTATAGGGGGGAAAAAAAGCTAGTTTAACCACTGTGCCTGTCTTCCAGAGGACTTAGGTCTGTTATAAACATGATACAATTAAGCAAGTCCAACGTTTAAAAACCTGGCATTCTTATTAATTTGATCTATTCTAGAGTTTAAGACTGATTTTTTTTTAATTTAAAAAATTTGTTTTAAATTGTGGTAAAATACACATAACATAAAATTTACTATTTTAACCATTTTTAAAATCAGTACATGACTGATTTGCCTTGAAATGAGGGAAACAGCGTGTCCCAAACTGTCCTTTGGAGGAGGTACTCTTTAAATGTTTGTATTTAGGTTAGAAAATGGAAAACATCCTTTTCCCGGTAAAGTCGGGAGAGGGCAAGATTGGAACTTTATAGTAGAAAATAACACGTTAGCTTAAGAGGGTCAGAACAAAAGCCCAGAGGCCAGAAGGCTTGGGTTCTAGAATGTTGGCCCATTGTGAATGGAGACTGCTGATGCCCGCGAAGGGAGTGGGAGCGAAGGTTTACAGCTGACTGGTTTGGTATGCCTCTAGCTGATCTAGGGCCGCTGATCTGTTTGAGTCTTTTCATGGGTGGGGGGCAATATTTGGGTTATTTATTCTGACAGGAGGCTAGATGCTATTTCCATCTGCCTTGGAGTATTTGAGGAGATAAGTGTCTGCCACATCCTGATAAATGGCTTCTATGGTTCATTGCCAGAGAAACTGAGTTATGGCTCCTATATTTCATTTCAGAGAAAACTTCAGCCACCCGAAGTATGCACTGCAGGCCTCCATTTGACCAGGACAGCAAAGTGTTTTTCTGTTTAAAGGACAAGGTTTGCACAGTAGCACCTGAGGGTGACTGGAGGGTAGTGGATAAATTGAAAGACTTCGTAAGTTAGGCTAGTAAATCAAGTGTGGTCAGTTCAAAATACAGAAAAGGATCCAGGGAACAAAATCTAACACTTCTATGTCCTGGCTGAGTTTAAAGTCATCTTTACATCAGCACTCACATACTTAGTCAGGTATAATTGTTCTAGAGCATGTGATCTTTAAGAATAACAAAGTGGGGGGATACATTTCAGTGTTATTCATAGTATCACAAGATATTTATTTTTATAAGAAATATGAAAGAGATACTTTTTTGGGGCACATATACCAATTATATGTATCAGTGGATTGAATGAAAATTTATTCTAGATACCAGCTGAATTTCAGATACCAAATGGCAAGGAGATTATAATTGTAAATAGGCTTGTCATAATCTAGTATTATACAGAGGCATATATATATATATATATATATATATAGTGTGTATTCATCACTTCCTGATATATGGATACCTACACATGTTGAATGGCTTATACTGATGGAGTGGGGTCTCTGTTGCGTGTTTCTCTGTTGGGAAATGTAGCCCAAGGAATGTGTGAAATCAGTACTTTCTGGGGGAAGATTTGGTGGTCACCAAGACCTTTGGGGAAAGAGACGAAATAAGGAGAGAGGACCAGAGCTTTTTTGCATTCTTGTTAGCACAAAAGTAAGATGAGCCAAGAACTCACTTGGGATCTAATCACATTAAGCCAAGTCCATATGTGACAAACTGTATCTCTTCTGGAGAGGTACAGTTGCATCTTTGAACTGGATTTACATTGCCTGGATTGCGGCAACGATTCCTCAGGATTTAAATTTTTGGATTTTGAATACTGTAACTTGCAGCCAAAATACATTAAGAGTAATATCTCTTTACATCTTTCCTATGAATTAGTACAGATTTGAAAAAGAAACTCTAAGTATGCGGCGACAGGAGTTTAACAGAATGTGCTGTAATTTCTCCAGTTGCTGCTAGTTTCAGGAGCCAATTTGCAACATCCTTGCTATTCTTTTGGGTTCCATTATTTTGAAGTTCTTTTCTCATCTGCTCATGAGATCACAAGGATAGATACCTGTAGTCATTTAGCTTTGTCTGTATTTGACAATTTGTACATGTAAACGATCACATTACGTCAAATACAAACGTATCTCACCATGGCCTTTCACAAACACAAACTTAAAAAAATGTTTTTTTTTAAATTTTACATAGAGGTGAGTTTAGGAATATCCCTTCTCTAATTCCTGTTTTGCCTACCGTAAGGCCAGTGATGCATCAGAAATCACAATAAGTATTTATAAAGGGAGCAAATAGGATCCATTAGATTTTACACCACCGTTTTTTAAAAAGTGTAGAGTTTCTCAACATCCATTTAAATGAGACTTTGATTTAATAACTCCCCAGGGTTTGGATAAAATTTCAATTGAGTAATGCTACTATAGAAGCTGGAGCCAGGCCAACATGATTTGAGTGTCAGGGGACCACACCTAATTATTGTGACCTGACCAGAGATATGAAGCCTCGTCTCTTTAAACCAGCTAAACTGAAGGGGGAAACATGCCAAGGAGAGGGTATGCCAGTTTGGCCTTACATGCCCTAAACTTGCTGTCTAGGTTGATTCAGCGGAAAGAACATGGGCTTTGTAGACAAACCTCAGATTGAATTCTGGCAGTTGCATTTATAACCTTGAGGCCTTGAGCATTTTACTTAACCTCTCTGAGTCTCAGTTTCCCTTCCCGTAAAACAGGGATTCTGTCTCCCCTGCATTGCTGTTTGTAAAAAAATGAAATGAAATAAAATAACTCATGTCTGATCGCTAGGCCAGCACATGGTGGCTACTCCAGAACCATCCATTCCTTTGCTCCTTTTTCTTTCTGAGCATGTCAAATTAATGGTGGGCAGTGCTTTTTGCAAGCTATTGAAAATAGCTACTTTTACATAATGATGCTGAAATTCACTAGATCTTTGATGCTGGGAATAAAAATGTTCATGAAGGTTACAGAGGAGGGGGCCGTGAGTTAGAGCAGGATCATTTCTTATAACATTCTTCTCATTTTTCTCCCTTGTAGACAAGAGAAGGAAATATCATTAGCCCGTAGAAAAGAAATTTGTTCTGATTTCCCTCCCTCTCTCTTATTTTATTTTATTTATTTTAATCTAATCTAATTTAATCCAATTTAATTTCATTTTATTTTAATTTTTTGGCAGAATAGAGAACTTCCATCAGAGCTTCAGAGAACACAACGAATTTGCCATCTTCGTTCTCTTCCCAGAGAATACCTCGAGGTTCATATGGGCAAATCTCTCTGATGACGATCTTCCGTAAATCGCGGAGAGGGATGCAGTTGCGCTGGTCAGCATGTAAAATAACATGCCGTCCATATAGAACGCGGTGCGCAAAGTACCAGTGTAAATTGACATTCAAGGCACTTTAACACCTGTTTCCATAGCTACACTGTAATCCAGACATTTGAGAGGCAGGCCTGCCTCTGCCGGGCCTGTCATCTCAGGGAAATCAATTAAGGAAGCTGATGACAAGGCCTGGATTATACAATTTCTTTGAAGTACAAAGTAGGCCTGAAATCTAACCAGGAACGAACAGAGTTCAGACAAAATGGATAAAATCCATTTCCGGTAACCTTTTTAAGAAAATTTGAATGCAGCCTCCTTTCTACATTTTGTTCCCCAACTCGCAGAAGCAGCATCATATGTTACACCTGGCAGTGGTATTTGTGGCACCATATTTTTCTTATTTTTAAGAGGTGATACCATATTTTTTAAATGGAAGTTTGGAAAAAATAAACAGATGGGAAGATACTGGTGGAGCGGGGCATGGTGGAGAGGGAAAAAGAGAGAAAGATGGAGTTAGGCAAGTGCTAAAGGGCAAAGCTTTGGTACCAGACACTGAGATATTTGCATATTCACAATATGTTTCTGGCTGAGAGCACGTTTTTCTGGAGTTCTGTATGTATTTCTAGGTCTCTATATTTATCCATGTCTCTGGCTACATATGTAAGACTAAGTTTAGAGTTGGTGTGTTTGCTGGATGCTTTGCAGCGGTACTTGAAGAATTCCATGTTAAACAGGCACGAGCAGCAGACGTGAGCTGCTCTCACGTGGGAGGGGACGTGGCAGAGGGAGGTGGAGGCTGGGGCTCAGTTCCTTGGCACAGTGGCCAGCGATAGGGTCTTTCAACGTTATTTTCATCAAGTGTTTCCAAGCCAGTTCATTTATTTTTGGATTCCTCTTCATTCCAGACAAAAGCAGTTTAATAATAAAATCAGACAATGCTGCATGGGAACAACTACCCTCCTCCGAAAGACCCTTACCCAGCTACTTTTCTTTTTTAGCCTCATATGTTAGTGAAATTCGGGGTTGGGTGATCCTAGTAGAAAATCAAGTAATGTCTGTTTGCCTGAGTCCTGTTTATTACCTTATTTATTTTGGCAAATAAGTGGGGGAGAAAGTTGTTTCTGAGGGGATTCAGGTAAGGAGAGAGTGAGTCAAAAGAAGGGATGACATTGCCAAGAGAATAGATCTTAAATGTTCTCACCACACACACACCACACACACACACACACACACACACACACACACACACACACACACACACAAAATGGTAATTACTTGACGTGATGCAGGTGTTAATTGATGCTATTGTGGTAATCATTTTACAATATATAAGTGTATCAGATCAACACATTATACACCTTAAACTTACACAGTATTATATGTCAATTATATCTCAACAAAGCTGGGGGAAAAAAGAAGGGATTACTACATGGCTACGTGCTCTCCCAGGGATGTGGCCACTAGCCATCATGGGAATGTGCTTGTCGTTAGTTGGTTTACTTTTGTGCCCTTTTCTTAGTGTTCATGCCACCCACACCATTCAGACTCCCTGGACCAGGTGACACTGATGACTTAACCTGCTTATTATTTCTAGCATCATCTAGAAAATTTATCTTTGGGACAGTAAAGTAAAACATTTTTATTAAATCATGTACAGCATTAAGTATCCCCTTTTTGTGATGTTTTAAATCCAGTATTTTATTTAAAACTGCTTTACAAAGGAAAATATGCCAGTGGGTTTGCTTCCTATTAGGTGAATTTATCTCTTTTCCCAAATTGAAAAGCAAAAGATGAAAATTATGAAGTAAAATTACAAACACATGAAAAGTAAAGAAACTCATCTGATATTATTGGCCTGAGGGGTTCTGTGTGTGTACTCAAGCATGTGCCACCACATCAAAGTAATCATGGTGGCAGAGCATGTGCCTGGGGTCCCCAAGACCACCCCCAGTTTTGATGATTTGCTAGGAGGACTCAGCATATAGTCATATTCTTGGTTGTGATTTATTACAGTGAAAGAATACAAGACAATATCAATAAAGAGAAAAGGCACCTAAGGCAAAGTCTGGAGGAGACCACATGCAACCTTCCAAGAGTCCTTTCCCAGTAGGTCACATGGATGTGCTTGATTCCCCCAGCAGCTATGTAAAATGTTGTCTTCCAGGAAGCACATTAGAGACTCAGAACACTTAGAAGTCCCCCAGGCTTTTCTTGGGGACTGGTCATGAAGGCATCCTCCTCCCACACCTACCTAAATACCAGAGTCCCGGAAGGAAAGCAGGTGTTAGCATAAACCATGTTGTTTGCACAAAGAGTTTAGAGACACTGGTTCATTCTTATTAGTTAGTATGGTAGGAATTCTCCCTGAATCCAAGTTCACAGACACCAACCAAGGACCAGCCTTGCAAGCAGGCCTTTAGAGTAGCAGTCTCAGGCCTGCTGTAACTCTTTTTTCGTGCAGTTAGGCAGAGAGGCTCTAATGATAGACTTTCCTGGCAGCCTTCAGTTCTCAGGAAGAACGGGTGCTGCGTTATAAGGCCGTGGACTGCCACGGGGTCAGCTGTGCAAGGAGGGATGGATGATCCCATAGGAGAAGCTGGGGTGGGTGAGGTTCGCTGGTCCAGGGAGGGAGGACTCAGCAGAGTCAGGGTCTGCAACCAGCAGGAGTAAGGGGAGGCCAAGTTGTCTGGGGAATTCCATCCAGAGCATTTCTCACAGCAAAAGAATGGACCGCAGACAATACCAGAGGCCAGTAGGAGGCAAAATGACCAGGAAGAGAAGAGCCATCCCTCCAGCAGGCAAATAGCCAAGGACCAGCACAAGCCCAAAGAGCTCCGTTCCCTCAACGTCAGGGGAGCACATGAGGCACCCTCTCTCTCTCCATATACTCAGATGCTCTTTGGAAGATAAACAGAGGAATGGAAAGAGACTGAACATTGCCTAGTGGATTGTTCAGGTCATGGGTCATTGCTTTAAGCCAGACTGCATGTTGAATACATTTTTTCCCTGCTCACCAGTGGGTAGGCCTTTGGGGAACAAGGCAGATTAGAGACTGAATAATAAAATTACACTTTTGCCTACATCTGCATTGTAGTATGAATTAAACTCTGTGCCTTTATTACTCTAGTAATTTTTCTTTAATTTATGAGAAAAGGTATTATTTTATAGTCTGAGGTCGTTTACTGTTTCATTACCCCAAAACTTTTTTCTGCTTTTAGATATCTTCTAAAAATAAGAATACATTGCCTCTAGATAATGGTGTTTTCCAATGTGCTCAAGATTCTAAATCTAAGATGGATGCCAAATATAAAGCTCTTCTAAGGCCGGCTAAAGTACAATACGTGATAGTCTTTAAAGATGGCGGCCGACAATCCCTTGTCTCCCTATGTGGGCAAGCTGATGCATCCATTAACAAGGGACGCCCATCTCCTTAAATCTGGGCTGATCTCTCTGATTCCTTTGATCATGCAGCAAAAATCACATAATACCAGTTCTGGGCTTATTAGCCTTTATGAAGCCTGACATTTTCCTCTTTTTCTTTATGGAAACCTGCTGCCATGTAAGAAATGCAACCACCCCCATACCTCTATGTGGTGAATATATACAGTTAGGTACGTGGCGAGGCCACAGGGAGGAGCCCTGAGAAGCCCCACCAACAGCAGTAAGCGAGGCCCCAGACCTAGAACCGCAGTTGTACCGTCCAGCTCATTCTCAGTCATTTATGTCACCCCAGCTAAGACCCCAGATATCATGAAGCTGAGACACTCTTGCTGTGCAAATTCCTGATCTATAGATTCAGCAACAAATGAAATAGTTGTTATTTTAAGTCACTAAATTTGGGGGAAGTTTGTTTTGCAGCAATAGATAACTGGAACACATTATAAGTTAGCATTTTATGTACTGCCAAAACTAAAAAGGTAATAATCTTCAAACAAATAAATACAAACATTCCTTGTTACCTACACGAAATAGTTTTAACTCGGACTTTTGGAGTCAAATGATCCTCCGAATAGCCTTCAAGTCATTTTGACGTTAAAATCTTCTGTGGCTTTTGACAGTACAGATTTAGATACATCAAAATTTACTGTCTGTTTCATCAGGTAGGAAGTAGACAACAGAGTTAATTCCGTTATTCAGATATCATCACCAATAGCATTACCCTTGTGTACAGTTTTTTGCCTGAGGAAACTTTTTTTACTTTCTATGATAGAATTTTTCAAAAATCTCTCAAAGTAGGAAATTCAGACAACACAGCCCCCATGTATCCTTCAGGTGATTTCAGCAATTATCAGCATCCTGCCATTTTCTTCTGAAGAATCAATCTTATGACCATCTTTTCTCACAAGCAGCTTCCCTTCCGGGCACTGTTATCTGACCCGCGTGACAGAGATTGGAGGACGTGGAAGAGAAGGTGAGGGGCGGGGAGTAGGTGAGGAGGAGGAAAGTGTCGTTCCATTGAAAACTGGAGAATCTCTCCTGTTCACATCCTGTTTCCGTTCTCTTTAATCAGAGGACTTATTTTCCACTTAGCACCTTAGTTAGTACATGGAGGAATACTGCCTCCAAAGTTGAAATAAAGTGGTTTGCCTTACTAAATTCCTAGCAATGGCCGTGGTTCAGGCTTTAATAAGTGCCTCTGATATAAACACTTGCAGAAACCATTTTCTGAAAGGGCATCCTCCTGCAGAAAGGTTTAAACAAAACTTAAACAAGATTTCAAACATAGATTTACAATAGTTTATCATGACAAAACTACGCCTTAAAATGTTTCAGGAGTTGCTGTGGGTTTTCGACTGGGAACATGGTGTGTGTTATACATTAGCTGTTTAATGTGTTCAGTTGTTGAATCCAAAATTGCTTGGAACGTTTAGACGTTGGCAGCCATGAAAACAAACACTAGTTCACGTTCCCAGGGCCTAAAAGAAATCAAAACAAACTTAATAGAAGTCAGGCTTAGTCATTTTTCTTCATACGACTAATAAAGTTGTGAAAAACCGGGCTTCAGTTTTACATTTAAGCGGTCATCTTCATAATTACATCTGGGTTACAAATGTAATGCTGTGTTTCTTCTCCATAGTTGTAAAATGAAAACTGAACTTTTATATATTCTGTGGTCTGTATCATGTGACCACAGTGGGCTTAATGAGAATCAGGCAGTGGGCCAAAAGGAAATTTAATCCTGTCTGTCTCTCCCTTTCCTTTTTGGGAATCTGTGTTAGAGTTGTATTTGTTTGGGGGTCAGAGTTTTCTCTGGAAGTTTATGGATGCGTGGAGATGTAGTGGGACAGAATGAAAGAGCAGAAAATTGGGTGACTATAAGTAGGTAAAATCAGAATTTGCTGACAGAAGGCTGGTCAGCATTTTGGCAGGTCTAATAGTTTTGGAAAGCTTTTGCAAGGCTGAGCTGATTTGGTTTGCTACTAAAACTGTGTTGGACCCTGAGTGTTTAGATGCAGATCATAACTATTTTATAGGTATTTCCTACTGAGGTAAAAGGCTTATATTTATCATATGTTGCTTTACGAAGGTGGTTCTTTGAAGGATTTGATTCGCCTGCGAACACAAACAGGGCCATGAGATACATCAGCACACTTAGGTGCCCCGTTTCCTAACAATGGTGTGAAAGAGCACCACACTCAAAGGGGGAGATCTAGGTTTGTGACTAACTTTACTCTCGCAAGCCCTGTTGTTAAGTAGCTAAATATACTTATATTCATTCTGCAGTGTCCAATATCTTTCTTGGTTTATGTGCAAACTGGGGATAATAAAATCTTTACTTTCTACCTGATAAGATTGTTTTGTTTTAATTTTTATTGAAGTATAGTTGATTTACAATGTTGTGTTAGTTTCAGGTGTACAGCAAAGTGAATCAGTTATACATATACGTATATCCACTCTTTATTTTTTGGATTCTTTTTTCCCATATAGGCCATCACAGAGGATTGAGTAGAGGTCCCTGCGCTGTACAGCAGGTTCTTTTTTTTTTTTTTTTTTTTTTTGCGGTCCGCGGGCCTCTCACGGTTGTGGCTTCTCCCGTTGCGGAGCACAGACTCCGGACGCACAGGCTCAGCGGCCATGGCTCACGGGCCCAGCCGCTCCGCGGCACGTGGGATCTTCCCGGACCGGGGCACGAACCCGTGTCCCCTGCATCGGCAGGCGGACTCTCAACCACTGCGCCACCAGGGAAGCCCTACAGCAGGTTCTTATTTGTTATCTATTTAATATACAGTAGTGTGTATATGTCAGTCCCAGTCTCCCAATTTATCCCTTCCCCCTCCCCTTATCCCCTGGTAACCATACGTTTGTTTTCTACATCCGTGACTCTCCTTCTGCTTTGACAATAAGTTCATTTGTACCCTTTTTTTTTTCCTACCCGATAAAAAATGAAAAGACATTAGTTAGTGGCCTGAAAGTAAGGTATGAAGGCCTAATCGTCGACATCAGTGTTACTTAGTGAGTGCCTACCTCATGCAGAGCAGAGCCTGCAGAGAGAAGTTTCAGAAAAGCATGCCAGGTATTGCTTCTAATACAAACAAGATTGTAATCCTTAAGTAAATCATTTGTTCCTGAGACTAGGAAGTTAGACAAAGGTGTAATAAGCACATGGACTTTATCATTATTTTTTTCCTTGCTATTGGCTTTCACTGCTAGATCAACAGGTATTTGATCTTAATTCAAAGCATACATATGCCTCGTGCACAAACCTACACATGTACACACATATGCACACTGGATTTCTAGTGACTGGTGGATCTGCTAACACTAAACACAGTCTAAATGGGCATTGCTGATATAAAGAGTTAGAGTTCTATAAAAGACTGAGATCTACCAGGGGAAACGCATCACTCTAAGAACTTACGCAAACCTTCTGCTTCTGTTTTCCATTACTGCGTAATGAACCACCCCAAACTTGGATAGCCTAAAACAATAAGCGTTTTATTGCTTCTGATTCTGTGAGTGAGGAACTATGGTGGGGTCAGTGGGGACTGGCTCATTTCTGCTTCACATAGAGTCAACTGGGCAGCTCAGCTGGGCTTGAGGATCCAAGATAGCCTTACTCACATGTGTGGGATTTGGTGCTGGCTGTTGGCTGGGGCCCTTCAGTCTCCTCCATACTGATTCTGGCTCCACATGGTTTCTCATCCTCGGAACTCTCTTCGTGCGGCCTGTCCTGCAGCAGGAGACAGGACTTCTTCACATGATGGCTAGCTTCCAAGGGGCAAAAGAGAAGCTGCAAGATCTCTTAAGGCCTCTAGGCCCAGAACCAACAGCAGCCATGACCTTCCTCCTGACTTCTTGCCGTATGAGAAAAATAAACTCCTGAATGTTTGAACTATTCTGATGGGGTATTCTTTTCTGTGGTTGAGTAATTCCTTTTGGCTACAGTGCTAAATGCTGGCTTCTCTGGGCATGGAGCCTTCCACCCTTTCCTCCTTTGTTGTTAGCGTCAAACACAAAAGCTTTCCTGAGGCAGCCAGGAATATCACTGTCTGAATGACTGTTTCAAATAAGAAGAGGAGGCATTTCACCATTTTGTTTGCTTTGTTTTGAGTTAACTCCTTGTTAATAAGAAAATTTAATTAAACAACATCTCTGCTGCCCTGAGAATCACAATTCTTCTAGGCGAATTTGGTAAGAAGGGACTGCCCTGTGAATTTCAAAAAGGATGCCGCAGAGAAAAAAAACAGTATAGAATTCAGTGGTGACAACAGGCATTAATATTCCTGACAGTCTTCAAAAGAACCTTAAAGAAAATGGAGCCAGTCAAAGCTAATGGATTATTTTCATAAATCTTTACCTCGATAAATAGTTGTAGAGAATTACTCCGGCTTCAGTATGATCATAAGATTCTAATCGCACAATCTTCCTCAAATGCCAGAGCTGAGAACAGGAATAAACCATACCTTCTTGCTTGGATACTTGTTAGTTAAATCACATCTTAGTTGGACTGCCTGAAATCTGATAGACCACAAAGTAGCAGATGTGTGTATTGGAAAATCAAAAGACAGAAATTAGCTACTTTACTGTAGTTTGGTCTCACTGACCCTCTTTCCAAGCTTCTGAACTTCGAAAGGGATGCTCATTAGTTATTAGAAAATTGATTCAAGGACATGAGGACTTAAAAAACGACACAGTAAGAACAACAGATCACATGAAAATGTTTGGTCAGCATCTCCGGCTTCATGACAAAAAGGGTCCTTCGTCTGGCTTACTGGACGAGGGAATCAGCTTAAGAGAAACCATAGAGCAAGCAAGGCACAGGGGCTAAGGAAGCCCAATGCCCCGAAAAAAGACAGTCCGGGGAAGTACTCCAACCGTGAATGTTAGGCTCTCTTCCTTTTCTCCCTCCCTCCCTCTGTCTTTTCCTCCTCCCCTTGTACTTTTGGGGTTTTTCCCCAGGTGAACATAAGGATGTGTCCAAGTTGTCTGGTCTCGGTTAGATTGCTCCATGGGTTTCCATCCAGGAAGCTCTCTTTATTCCAGGACTATGTAATAAACTTAAATCCAAGATCATCTGCTCAGAGAGGAACCGGAAAACTGCTTAGAGAAGACAAAGCCAATGTTGTGAACATTGCTAAAGTGGGTTTTTCTGTTGACTGGTCATGCTTTCCCTTCACAGGCACAGACGGGCGTACAATGCTTTTTTTTTTTTAAGCCTTCGGTACTGGTTTCTCCTCATCTTCATGACTCTTCAGATGTTTTGGTGTTCTAGGGCTTGGTATAGAGCCCTCTTGCCTTAACCATTTCCTTGGGTGAATGTTGTTAGGTCTATGGCTTTAAATATCTATCTCAATGCTAATATCTTTCAAATTTGTATCTTCAAACCAGACTTCCCTGATAACTCCAGGATCCTGGATCTGAGTGCCACTTGACATCTTCTTTTAAATGTTGATAGGCATCTTAAACTTAACATATTAAAAAAATCACTTGAGGGAGTTCCCTGGTGGCGCGGTGGTTGAGAATCCGCCTGCCAACACAGGGAACACTGGTTCGAGCCCTGGTCCAGGAAGTTCCCACGTACCATGGAGCAACTAAGCCCGTGCATCACAACTACTGAACCTGCGCTCTAGAGCCCGCGAGCCACAACTACTGACCCCACGTGCCACAACTACTGAAGCCTGCACACCTAGAGCCCGTGCTCCACAACAAGAGAAGCCACCGCAATGAGAAGCTTGTGCACCACGATGAAGAGTAGCCCCCCACTCGCCGCAACTAGAGGAAGCCTGTGCATAGCGACGAAGACCCAACACAGCCATAAATAAAGAAATTTTTAAAAAAATTTTAAATCACTTGATAAACAGCCACATCAACACACACACACACACACACACACACACACACACACACACACACGCCCCTTCTTCTTCCAGGCCATCCTCTATCTGTAAAGGCTCCCTCCAACCCTCATGCACTCAGTTGTTCAAACCAAATATCTAGGAGTTATTTCTTATTTTCCTCTTTTACTCACCCCCAGATTGATTCTGTCAGTGTTCCAGGCAATTCTGTTTCTAAAATATATTTGGAATCTATTTTCTTCTCCACAGTTTTTACTACTAACACCTTAGTCTAAGTCTCGAAACTATCATTTCACATGAATTATGCCACTTGCTTAATATCTGTTTTCCCTACTTCTTGTCTTGCTGTCTATTGTCAGTTCCCCATACAGGAGTCAAAGTGGTCTCTTTAAGAAGATAAATCTGATCATGGCACTCCTCTGCATAAAATCATCCAGTACCTTCTTAGCACACATAGAATAAAATAAAATCTTACTGCTTAAAACCCACATAATCTGGCCCCACCTAGCTCGCCCACCTCATCCTGCACCTCCCTCTCGCCCTCTCATTGTACTTCCATCCAGTATCCTTTCCCCTGTACCTCAAGCACATCAAGTATGTTCCTGCCTTAGATCATTCACATCTGCCATCCCCTTTGTGTAGGCTACTTTCCCTCCAAATCCCTTTATGGATGGACTCTTCTTGTGATTTGGTTGTCATTTCAGATGCCAGCTCCTCAGACGGTCCTTTTCCAACCACCTTCTTTCATTTTCTTCAGAGCACTTCCCACTGTCTGAGATTGGTTATGGAATATCACTCCTAGTAGAATGTAAGCTCTTTTAGAATGGGGACCTCATCTGTTTACTTCTCCACTGAATCTCCAACACCTAGAATATTGTCTGGTACATACTGTTCCCTCAGTAAATATTTGCTGAGTATAAGCTTTCCAACAGAGCACCTAGAAGATGTTTGATGCATATTTGTTAGGTAAATGAATACTGTGTACAAGTGATGCGTGACACTTGCCTGTGCTGTTCTCTGAAAGAATTATTTTCCATACCCCCCAACCTCACCCCACTGTGTTTGGCTGAGTCTGTCTGGCTTTGGACTGTGGCCAGTATATACATATGGTCTATATACAGATTCCAGAGCAAGGAATGAGTGGGGCATTTTCTTCAATCAAATATTTGCCTGAACATATCCCACTGGACCTTGGTAATTTACTTTAATGGAGAGTTCTAATAACAATCTATAGTTCTCTCCAGTGTTTTACACTAGACATCAAATGCTCTTTCCTCATTTTCTTCTAGGTCTAGGATTCTTTGAGTCTCTGTCTCTTATATTTTGTTTTTGTTACCTAATGTAGAGGAGTTGCCAGCAGTATTCATGTAAACTCTCTCCCATGCTCAGTGGAGTCAAAGGCTAAGAGGGTCTCTGACTTCACTTGTCTGCAAGATTTCTGCAGCCATAGAAAAGCATGTTATTTTGGTGGCTAAATCCTTTGCCATTTCTCTTCAACTGTGCAGAAAGCTTTCCTTACTTATTAATATTGGCCTTCAAGCATTTTGCCATTGCAAAAAGAAAGTTGTTTCATTTCATTTTAAGTTCCTGGCCATAAGCCATTGTGATTCCATTTCCTAAACATTCACATTTGGGAAATCTGATGCAAATTCAAGTTTGGAGTAGTAAGATGCCTCAAACCACATGCTATGGTTGAACTCAAAGTTTGGTCTGATATTATGTTTGTCTTTAAAGGATATTTTTAAAATCTGTAAATTAATTGGTTTATTCTGCACAGCATAGCAAAAAGTGAAAAACAAGTATGTGAGAGATGAGAAAAATACCACAGATTCTTACTGCTTCTATAATTGACAATTTTAATTTGAAATTTAAAATCAAGAATTTATATCTTTTAAAAAATAGGAATGAGGCAAATTCATAAACTTCATATATATATGCATATATACATACACACATACATACATACACAGAGTGTATGTATGTATGTGTGTATTTATATTGTATATAAAATGTTACTTAGAGTTTTTTTTTCCCCCAGTGCTATAAGTCATTTGCCAGAAATCTTTGTGTTTTTAATTGAGCATTTTTTGATTTCTTCAGGTAAGACGACTGACACTAGAAATGGGTCCAAATTTTTATAATATTATCTAGAAATGGTTCCTGTTATAGAGCATGTTTTGTTTGGGGTTATTGTGCTTTCCTCTAAAGTAGTATAAAATATTGGAGAGCGGAACAGATTGTTATTAGAACCCATTCTATCATGGGAAGTGCGGAGAATAGGAGATCTAATTGTTCTGGGTTCTAATACTATCCTTACTACTAACTAATCATATATGTTTATAGATAAGCTACAGTCTTCTGGGTCTCAGAATTTCCCAGCTTGTTCTTGAGAAAAATCTTCTGAAAGATATTAATATGCATTTTATTAAGAAAGGTTTCTATAAACAAAAAGTCATGGAAACGCTGAATAATATCCCTGGTGTAGTCTTGGAAATTCACTAGGAATATTTTCATATTAAAGGTCCTGAGAAGTATAGTAAGAAAAAGAAAACATTTTAAAAAACTCAGCATTTCCCAAATATTTTTGCTCACAGAACTTTCATTTCTTTCTTTTCTTTTCAAATCACTCAACATGTTTCTCAGAACACCTACCAAATCAAGTGTTCTGCAATAATCCAGCTTAGGTAATGTCATACTACAAGACTCCTAAGGGTTCTTTGAAACCCTAAGAGTAGATGATTCCTTATATCAAAATTATAAAAATAACATCTCAGAATAAAACAAGAGACTGAACTTTCAGAATTTCCCCAAATTTATTCTCATACTGTAATTTAATCAGCCAATAAAACAGAACTTTCTCTTATCACCCATCGCAACCAAAAATCTAAAGACCTAGAACTCACATCAATGTAAGGGTTTTTAAAAAATTCTGATTATACGGTGCAGAAAAACATGCAAAAAGGTAGTAATGACAAGTTTGAGAATATGTAACTATTTTCCCTGGTTTTGTGGTGTGATTTCCTCCTTTGGTGCTCCAAATAATGTCCTTGTTACGATGTTGCCTTGAGAAGCAAGAAGAGAAGAGAAGAATAATCACCCTGAATCAAATGTCAGCAAAAGTTTCATGGGAGAAAAAGGGTCTTTCAGTCTGCTTTTTTTCATGTTATGGTAAAATTGCTGTGGGTCCATTTGAACTGACAGTGCCTGATAGACTCAACCATTTGTGATACCATAGCGTTTACCCTCTTGGACTAGTTCCCTTAAACTAGAAATTAGTGCGCCACCTCTATGTTTCCAGCGCTGGACCAGGCACTAGCAATGTGAATATTAGTAAGGCATAGTCCCTGCACCCTGTGATAAATATGATAAATGTGCAGGATGTTATAAGGGCCCAAACTCAGTATGAGTATGCACAGACTGGGAAGAGAAAATAGAAGAGAAATATAATAAAACAAGAAAACCAAAGTAAACCAAGAAAGAACCCTGAAGTAGAAACTGAGAAAAATTGTTGGCACGGGAAGACAGTGGGCCCCACAGATACAGGACATGGTTGCTCTGGAAAGAAGAGCCAGAAAAGCAAATACCAGGAGTTAATGGATCCAGTTTTAAGAACCTGTATCAGACAATCCTGAACTTTTAAGAGATAAGGGGTCCTTGAAGCTTATCAACCAGTCTTTGTACAGATAAGTACACTAAAGTTCAAGGTCACAAAGCTGATTTGTGGCAGAAACAAACCCAGAATCTAGGACTTCTGACTTTGAGCAAATCTTTTTCCATTGTGAAATTATTTGGGGATCCTGTGACTTGTTTTTTTTTTTTTTTTTAAACTATCATACATAATTTGAGGTCAGTAGACCATTGTTTGTAGCTATAAAATGGGTTTCAGTGATGCTTACTCTAATGAGATTTGAGTTATAATCCATTAAATAGCAATTTAAAGAATGTCCGTATTAGAGGAACCAGAGTTCCACTTGCATACAGAGAAAATGGCAAGTAATTCAAAACACATGAAGAAGGAAAAACTGACCTGGTCTCTGATGACATATGGAGGCGGTGGGTAGAAAGGAAGGAAGACATCAAAACTAATTCGATATTTCATTTACAAGTGACTGGAAGAATGTTGATGCCATTGCCAGCTGCAAGTGGCCTGGGGGGGTAGGGAAGCGATGCTGGTGTCTGCAAGAGCGAGGATGTGTCTGTAGATTAGAGAAGGAAAACTGGATGAGAGGGATCCTCTGAAGGGAGAATTGATGCCCCTGACTATACACTGTGCATAATGAATGAGGCGAGACAAATTTAAAGATCGCGGTAATGAGGGAAGGGCATTTGGCTTGTTACAGGGGTGGAGGTCATGGAAGACCTTTGGAACAAACCTTGAACTTTGTTATATTTACAGAGTGCTATAAATAATCATAAAATGTTTAGAAGGAATATGGAAAGCAAGTTTTTTTGTGCCTCTAAAAAAACAATGACCTCTGACGCTTTTAACAATGGATAATATAGGGTTTATGGTTTTGTCATGTTTTTAATGATTTTGCATGGTGAAATGAATATCAAATGATCATTTTGTTAGTAAATCATTCCACATGCATAACTCTGGCCCCTCTTTTCTGTTTGTTCCATTTTCTTGGATATATATTGAGAGTAGATCACCAATAAGCCCCATCTCCCTCCCTAAAGGCAATTGGGAGGTAACCTCCTTTTAGCCTTCTATTCTCAAATCTGAATTGTACAGTTCCATGGAGATTTCTTCATGGACATTATGTACCAACTACAGTGGTATAATTTTTCTGGTTCAGCTTCAATTTCTATCATATTTTAATTGAAGAGTCAATAACCAGTTGTAGTTGTCTTGTTTAAAAAAAGGCACTATTCAAATAATGGACACGTAGGCTGTACTTCCTACAAGTTCTGGCCTTATTTATGTAGTTAGAAAGAACCCTTTTGAACATCTTAAAGGAGTCCTCTCTATTTATTTTAGGTCCGTTCGATATTCAACATATAAAGCCTCCCATGAATCCCCCCAGAATAGAGAGAAATACTTCTTCCTTCCTTTGCCAGACACAGGCAGTTGCTTTGGAGAATATGTAAAAAAGTCTTTGAAACACATTTTCAAACTCTCCCCCTCCCCCCAGCACTGTTATTTTCCTTTTGGATTTAAAGACTAACTCCAGCACCACAATTTCTTGGGACGAAGAAACACATTTCCCAGGTAGAAGATTCCCCGCAGTTGACAAAGCCCACTACTTAACATGATTTTTTTGAATCCACAGTAAAGAAATTGACCCATGGATAGTTTTAATAGGTATCTGAGAAAATAAAAACAGTGTGTCAAATTTCTGTCACTGGCAATATCCATCTCTTTTCTTCCGTATATTGGCCATTTTCGGGGGAATCTCTCATTGTGGAGACGTTACAGATATTTGTAAGGGAAATGAGGGGGCGAAAGTTACTTTATAGGCAATTCAAATTCTTCCTGCAAAGAATTCTAACATCACATGAAAAAGCTAAAATACCGGCAGTCTCACTTCGAATCCTGCACATCCTTGCAAGTCACTGTACCTAAAATTCTCATGTCCTCTCCACCGCTCCCCGCTACCCACCCCCCGCCCAAATGCTTCCTTCATTTCTTCCAATACATTCTGGTAAGCTTAGCTGTTTTGTGTCTGTAAAAAAAAGTATGGTATGTACTTGTTTCCTGGACTCTTAGTAACTTGCACTTTGTCCTTATTTAAAGTGTGCAAATATTTTGTTTGTGAACAAAATAAATAACGTAACTCTTTATTTGCTGATTCTATTCTATTAAAAAGGTACTATGTGTTATGCCTATTTACTGTGGCTTGTTTCTAAAACAGCAGGTTAAGCTATAAATACTGGTGTAAAACAATGGGGTGGAGAGACAGTTAATTGACTGTGATTATCTGAGGGAGCTAGAGTCAATTGATTACTATTCATGGAGTTGATGAACTTTATTATACTGCTGGTATCATGTAGAAGAGAGTCCTCTTAGTCTGGGCTATTAATTTGATTGTTTATAGTGGTTTTTATTAAAGTGTGTTCAGAGGACCAGCCTCAGCAGAATCACTTAGGCTTTTGAAAATCACAGTTTCCTATGTTCCACCTGGGTCTGATTATATCAGGGTTTCTGAAGGAGGGCCCTCGGAATCTGCATTTTTCTTCTAGTTTTATTGTGATATAATTAACAGACAGCACTGTGTAAGTTCAAGGTGTACAGCAATGATTTGACTTACATACATCATGCAATGATTATCACAGTAAGTTTAATGAAAGTCTGTCATCTCATATAGATACAAAATTAAAGAAATATATAATTTTTTGTGATGAGAATTCAAGATTTACTCATCAACTTTCATATATAACATACAGCACTGAGAATTTATCATGTACCCTACATCCCTAGTACTTATATCTCTTATAACTGAAACTTTGTACCTTCTGACTACCTTCGTCCAATTCCTGCCCCCGCATTCCACCTTTGGTAACCACAAATCTGATCTCCTTTTGTACGATTTTGTTTGTTTTTGAAGTATAATTGACCTACAAGACTATTTTAGCTCCTGTTACACACATTGTGATCTGGTATTTCTGTACATTTCAAAGGGATCACGAGGATAAGTCTAGGTATAGGTCAACATACAAAGATGTTGCATAATTATTGTCTATATTCCCCATGCTGTACATTTCATGCCCATGACTCATTTATTTTGCAGCAGGAAGTTTGTACCTCTTAATCTCCCTCACCCATTTCTTTCCTCCCTCCCCATCCCCTTTGGCAATCACCTGTTTGTTCTTATATCTATAACTCTGTTTCCATTTTGTTATGTTTGTTCGTTTGTTTTTCAGATTCCACATATAGGTGAAATCATACAATATTTGTCTTTCTCTGTCTGGCTTATTTCACTTAGCACAATACCCTCTAGGTCTATCTTTGTTGTCACAAATGGCAAGATTTCATTTTTTATGGTTCTGCAATATTCCTTTATATATATTATATATATATATATATATATATATATATATGTATATCGTATATAGATGCCATATCTTCTTTATCCATTCATCTATCGATGGACACTTAGGTTACTTTCATATCTAGGCTATTATAAATCATGCTGCAATGAATATAGGGGTGCATATATCTTTTCTAACTAGTGTTTTCATTTTCTTTGGATAAATACCCAGGAGTGGAATTGCTGGATCATATGATAGTTCTATTTTTACTTTTCTGAGGAATCTCCATACTGTTTTCCATGGTGGCTGCACCAATTTACATTCCCACCAACAGTGCATGAGGCTTCCCTTTTCTCCTCATCCTCACCAACACTTGTTATTTGTGGTCTTTTTGATAATAGCCATTCTAACAGGTGTAAGTGATATCTCATTGTAATTTTGATTAACAGTTCCCCGACGATTATTGATGCTGACCATCTTTTCTGTGCCTGTTGGCCCTACGAATGTCTTCTTGGGAAAAATATTCAGATTCTCTGCTCATGTTTTAATCAAGTTGTTTCTCGTTTTAATGTTGAATTATATGTGTTCTTTGTACATTTTAGTTATTAACCCTTTGTCAGATATCTCATTTTCAAATATATTCTCTCATTCAGTAAGTGGCCTTTCGCTTTGTTGATGGTTTCCTTTGCTGTGCAAAAGCTTTTTAGTTTGATATGGTCCCATTTGTTTATTTTTGCTTTTGTTCTCCTTGCCTGAGGAGACATATCCCCCCCCCCCAAATATTGCTAAGACTGATGTCAAAGTGCATGCTTCCTATGTTTTCTTGTAAAAGGTATAGTTTCAGGTCATACGTTTGATTCTTTAATCCGTTTTGAATTTATTTTTGTGCATGGTGTGAGAGAGCAATCCAGTTTGATTCTTTTGCATGTAACTGTCCCAACATTGAAGAGACTGTCTTTTCCCATTGTATATTCTTGCCTCCTTTGTTATTAATTGCCCACATAAGTGTGGGTTTTCTTCTGTGCTCTCTGTTCTGTTCCATATATCTATGTGTCTCTTTTTGTGCCAGTACCATACTGTTTTGATTACTCTAGCTTTGTATTATAGTCTGAAGTCCAGGAGAATGATTCCTCCAACTCTGTTCTTCCTTCTCAAGATTGTTTTGACTATTTGGGGTTTTGTGTGTTTCTGTACAAATTTTAAAATTATTTGTTCTAGTTTTGTGAAAAATGCCCTTGGTATTTTGATAGGGATTACATTGAATCTGTAGATTGCCTTGGGTAGTGTGGTCATTTTTAACAATATTAGTTCTTCCAACCCATGAACACAATATATTTTCCCATCTGTTTGTATTGTCTTTAAATAGGCGTTCTGGTTATTCTTGTCACATTAAAATGCCTGAGAATCACTGGTTCATAACATGCTAATAAAAGAAGATTGATATTCTAACCCAGATCACCTTGTTGAACTTTAGAATCTGTTTATAGAACTGGTGGTTAGTTCTTTCGTTTGAATGTTCTACAGGCATTTCATATTCATTCCACACTTCACCCACTGTGTCTTTCTTTCCCCACAAGCGGCACAACAAGGGGGAACAGTGGGAGTGGTCTGCCACACATGCAGGCAAGGAGTCTTTTTTGTTTTTGTTACTGTTTGTAGATAATGGAAAACAATAATGGAAAACTGCTTCAATTATCATGATTAAGCAGTGTTAATAATAATATTCTTCCCACCAATCTCCTTGGCACATTGTTGGCCCACATATACTTTGTACATGTTTTTGTTATCTTCATACATGCCACTTTATATTATAATTGTCTGTTTAGGGACTTCCCTGGTGGTCCAGTGTCTAAGACTCTGCACTCCCAATGCAGGGGGCCTGGGTTCTATCCCTGGTCAGGGAACTAGATCCCACATGCTGCAACTAAGACTTCACATGCTGTGACTAAAGATCCCACGTGCCACAGCTAAAGAGCCTGCATGCTACAACTAAAGAGCCCGCATGCCACAATTAAGATCCCACATGCCACAACTAAAGATCCCACATGCCACAACTAAAAAAAAAAATGATCCTGCACGCTGCAGCTAAAGATCCCACACGTGGCAATGAAGATCCCATGTGCCACAACTAAGACCCAGCACAGATAAATTAATTAATTTAAAAAAAGGAAGTAGGGCTTCCCTGGTAGCACAGTGATTGAGAGTCCGCCTGCCGATGCAGGGGACACCGGTTCGTGCCCTGGTCCGGGAAGATCCCACATGCCACGGAGCGGCTGGGCCCATGAGCCATGGCCGCTGAGCCTGCGCGTCCGGAGCCTGTGCTCCGCAACGGCAGAGGCCACAACAGTGAGAGGCCCATGTACCACAAAAAGAATTAAAATTAAAATTAAAAAATTAAAAAAGAAGTAAAAATGCAGCATTAAAAAAATAATTATCTGTTTACACATTTTTCCATCTCCCTAAATTCTGAGTCCTTTATATATTTTCTATCTTCCAGCAACCAGCAAAAAAGTCCCTAGGTATTATAGATGTAAATCTTGCATACTGGAACAAATGGATTATTACAACATTATATACAGGGCATAGATCAAACTGGAAGACTAGGTATGCATATCTGCATACTCATTTCCATAAAAATCTCTAGAAATTGTGAAAGAGAGATATCTCATAAATATAATAGTAAGTAAGGAAAACAAGATATCATTAGTGGATTAGGTAATTTAAAGAATAATTGAACAAAGAACTCAAATAGGTGTGACTATTTGAATAAACTACTTCTCTGACACTGGCTGAAGAATACATTAAGTGTATTATACACACACAGATACACACAGCCCCCCATCAACAGATGAACATGGAACATCAGATTCAAAATAAGAAAAGCCACACACACACACACACACACACACACACACACACACAAATTAGTAATATTTAAGGAAAATTAACATCATTTTATAGAAGCACCAAACTCAATAGAAATGTTAATGCACAATGCAATGAAGGTAGTATAGAAAACATAAAAGATATATAATTAATACTTAAAAGAAATATAACTAATGTAATACTCAGATGAAAGAATATTTAAATTTGTAAGAAAGAACAGTGTTTTATGAAAAAGGCACAGTTAGAATCTAAACAATATCATCATGGGTATAAACAAAAACTCAACTGATGTATTCAATGGCAGAACTGACACAGCATAAGCGTGAATTGTTGAAAAGAAATATTGAGCCACAGAATTATCCCGCATTTAGCTCAAAAGGTTAAAAGAATAAGAACTTTGGAAAAATAGCTAAAAGGCAGAGAAAATAGATCTAGAATTTATAGTATTTTTTCATAATATAGCAGAATAAAATCTATCCACATGGAAATAAAAAACCAATCCTCCAAATAACTATTGGGTTAGAAAGGGTGCTATGTAATGATAGTTACGTGTTATGGTCCAAAGTATTATTCAAGGAAATTCTTTTCTTAGAAAGTAGGAAATTATTATGTTAGAAAATGAGAAATCTTGGAGGAAATGTTTTAATCATTCAACTCAATAACTTAGGGAGAAATAAGCCTAAAACTTGAGGAAACAATTGTTAAATGAAAATAGGAAATTAGTTAAATTTAAATAAAAATTTGATAAATAGAACTGAAGACTATTTTAAAAGATGAATAAAATATGGAAAACATTAACAAGTGTGATACAAAGCAGAAGACACAAAAAGCAGTATTTAAGAAACAGAAAGGAGACACAATTATTTGTATAAAAGATATACAATAAAAATTATGTATATTTTTGCATAAAAAATTGAAAATCTGGATCCAATGGGTAAATTATTAGGAAACTATTAAACAACAAATTTACTTCCACAATAAGCAGAGTACCCGCATAAAACAACTATAGAATAAATTGAAAATGCAGAGATTTTTCCTAAAACGGTAACAGACCTAGATGATTTTACTAAAATGTCTTCTGAATTCTTAAGAAATATATCATTTTCATGTTGCTAAACTTTTTTTGGAGCAGAGAAAGAATGGAGCTTTTTCTAATCCTTCTGCCACACTAGCATAACTCATACATTATATGGAGCAGAATTGTACATATCACCTAGTTACAAGCCAGTCTTACTTAAAAGGTTGAAGGAAACATTCTAAATATAATATTAGTAAGTTGAAACCAACAGTGTGTTAATTGAATGATATATTTTTATGTCAGGAATGCAAAGATGTTTGGACAGCATAAAAATTATGAGTAAAAAGTGGTTACTGTATTAACAAATCAAATGAGAAAAAAATTATTTGGCTGCTTCCACTGATGAAAAACATTTGGTGAATTTTAATTCTCAATCTTTACCTTTTTATCAAAATTTGAATATATAACACTGATAACAATATTGTTATCTAATACAGAAGACATTTTGTCAAGTGTTGATTCATGTCCTTTTTAGCTTTTTTTCCTGATCCACAGTATAACCCACAAGTATGCGTCACATTTATCTGTCATATATCTCTTTAATCTCCTTTAGCCTTAGATAATTCTAATTCCATCACTCTCTCCATATTTGTTGACAGTTCACTGTAAGAAAGAACATTCCTTTTCTTCACTTTCTTATATATAAATTTTGATATATTTCATTCAGTTAGAAATACTTCTTAATTTAAAACATTTCTTTAACCCCTGGATGTGCTCTTAACTTCCACATATTAGGGCCTTTCCAGGTAGCTTGTCCTTTTGATTCTAGATTAATTCTGTTGTCAAGGAATCTACTCTGTAAGTTTTCAGTATTTGGGAATTTATAGAATCTTGTTTATGACCAAGCATATGCTTCATGTGTACTTGAAAAGAATGAATAAGGATTCTTCGGTTCCTGGAAGTCTTGTTTTATAAATATCAGTTAGGTTAGATGGCTGAGTGGCTGATAGTTTTGGTCAAATCTTTTATGTATCTTCTTTTTTTTTTTTTTCATCTCATTTTATCAGCACTGAGAGAGAGATGCTAACATCTCCAACTGTAATTGTGACTTTTCTATTTTCTTTTCAATTTTTGCTTAGTATATTACAAAATTCTCTTATTAAACACATGCTCAGTTATGATTATTATGTTTTTCTCATGAATTTACTCTTTCAGTCAATGAAACATCACTCTGTATCTTTGGTGTTACTCTTTGTCTTAAAATCTACTTTATCTTATATTAACATTGCCACTTCAGCCTTTCAGTTTATTCTTTGCATGGTGTATCTTTTACCATCCATTTATTTTCAAGTTACCTATTTTTTTAAATATATAAAGTGTGTCTCTTGTAGGTAGAATATAGCTGGGTCATACGTATTTTAT
Organism: Lipotes vexillifer; assembly: GCF_000442215.2. Lineage (NCBI taxonomy): Eukaryota > Metazoa > Chordata > Mammalia > Artiodactyla > Lipotidae > Lipotes > Lipotes vexillifer. The sequence goes on from NW_006792406.1 coordinate 1,757,493, forward strand.
CTATTCTGCCAAACTTTGCTTTTTAGTTTGAGTGTTTAGACAGTTTATATTTAACACGATTATTGTTATAGGTGGATACTGGTGTATTATTTTGTTATTTATTTCCTTCTTGCCCCAATTGCTTTTTGATTTTTTTGTTTATTTTGCCTTCTTTTTTTTAAAATTATTTATTTATTTTTGGCTGTGTTGGGTCTTTGTTGCCGTGTGCAGGCTTTCTCTAGTTCCAGTGAGCGGGGGCTACTCTTCATTGTGGTGCGTGGGCTTCTCATTGCAGTGGCTTCTCTTGTTGCAGAGCACGGGCTCTGGAGCACAGGCTCAGTAGTTGTGGCGCACAGGCTTAGTTGCTCCACGGCATGTGGGATCTTCCCGGATCAGGGCTCGAACCTGTGTCGCCTGCATTGGTAGGAGAACTCTTAACTACTGTGCCACCAGGGAAGCCCTATTTTGCCTTCTTTTTTCAGTGCTAAGAATTAAAATATGCATTCTTAACATCATAGTTAACTTACAGTTAATATTGTACCTCTTCTTCTAAAAGGTAAGACCCTTATAACAATGTAGTCTCATTTTTCTTCTCCTCCTTTGTGTTATTGTCATCATACATTAAAATATTAATAAAAGGAAATATGGCTTTTTTTTTTTTATTGTGGTACGCGGACCTCTCACTGCTGCGGCCTCTCCCATTGCAGAGCACAGGCTCCGGACGCGCAGGCTCAGCGGCCATGGCTCACGGGCCCAGCCGCTCCGCGGCACGTGGGATCCTCCCAGACTGGGGCATGAACCCGCGTCCCCTGCATCGGCAGGTGGACTCCCAACCACTGCGCCACCAGGGAAGCCCGGAAATATGGCTTTTTATATCTACCTATACATTTACTATTTTCAGATCTCTTGATTTCTTCCTATAGACTCTAGTTTCCATCTGGTACTGTTTCTTTAACCTAAAGAACTTCTCACGGTATTTTTTTTTTTTTTTTTTGGCTCTATTGGGTCTTCCTTTCTATGCGAGGGCTTTCTCCAGTTGCGGCGAGCGGGGGCCACTCTTCATCGCGGTTCGCGGCCCCCTCACTGTCACGGCCTCTCCCATTGTGGAGCACAGGCTCCAGACACGCAGACTCAGTGGTTGTGGCTCACGGGCTTAGATGCTCTGCGGAATGTGGGATCTTCCCAGACCAGGGCTCAAACCCGTGTCTCCTGCACTGGCAGGCCAGATTCTTAACCACTGCGCTACCAGGGAAGCCCTCATGACATTTTTTGAATGGCAAATCTATTGATGATGAATTCTCTTAAGTTTCATTTGCCTAAAAACACCTTTATTTTGCTTAAATTTTTAATTGATATTTTCACTGTATAAAAACTTATGGGTTGACCCTTTGTTTTTTTTAGAGCAGCTTTAGGTTCACAGCAAAATTGAATGAAAGGTACAGAGATTTCTGACATAGCCCCTGCTTCTCATACATACAGCCTTCCCCACTATCAACACCCTGCAGTTGAGTGGTACTTTTGTTATAACTGATGAACGTACGTTGCCACATCATTATCATCCATAGTCCATAGTTTACACTAGGGTTCACTCTTGCTATTGTATATTCTATGGTTTTGACAAATGTATAATGACATGTATCCACCATTGTGTTATCATACACAACAGTTCCACTGCCCTAAAAGTCCTCTACTCTCTGCCTGTTCATCTCCTCATACTCGCAACACCTAGTAAACACTGATCCTTTTACTGTCTCCATAGTTTTGTCTTTTATAGAATGTCATGTAGTTGGAATCATACAGTTGTCATTTTCTCTGTATTTACTCTACCTTGGTGTATCTGAGATTCTTAAATCTCTTTGCTTATATTTTTGGAACAACATTTGAACAGTTTGAGGGAATTATTTCTTCCAATATTAATTCTTTTCCACATTTTCTCTCTTTTCTTCTTCAGGGGCTTTAATTTTACATATATTACATTGCTTGTTATGTAACAGTAAACTGTTAGATCACTGAAGCTCTGTTTATTTTATTTATTTTTTATCTTTTCTTTAGATTGAATAATTTTTTATTGCTTTATCTTTAAGTTCACTGACCCATTCTTCTGTTGTTTCCAAAGTGTTACTCTTACTCAACAAGTTTTTCATTTTAGTATTACATGTTTTGGCTCCAGATTTCATTTGGCTCTTTTTAACTTTTCCTAATTCTCTGCTGATATTCTCCATCAGTTCATTCATTAAAAGTTTTTTAGGGACTTCTCCGGTGGTGCAGTGGATAAGAATCCACCTGCCAATTCAGGGGACATGGGTTTGATCGCTGGTCCGGGAAGATCGCACATGCCGCAGAGCAACTAAGCCCATGCACTACAACTACTGAGCCTGCGCTCTAGAGCCCGCGAGCCACAACTACTACGCCCACACCACAACTACTATGCCTACACCACAACTACTGAAGCCTGCACACCTAGAGGCTGTGCTCTGCAACAAGAGAAGCCACCACAAGGAGAAGCCCACGCACCGCAATGAAGAGTAGCCCCCACTCGCCACAACTAGAGAAAGCCTGCATGCAGCAACAAAGACCCAACGCAGCCAAATGTAAGAATAAAATTAAATCTTTAAAAAGAAATTTATGGCTTCCCTGGTGGTGCAGTGGTTAAGAATCCGCCTGCCAATGCAGGGGACACAGGTTTGATCCCTGGTCTGGGAAGATCCCATATGCCGTGGAGCAGCTAAGCCCAGGTGCCACAGCTACTGAGCCTGTGCTCTAGAGCCTGCAAACTACAACTACTGAAGCCCACGCGCCTAGAGCCCATGCTCCACAACAAGAGCAGCCACTGCAATGAGAAGCCCGTGTACTGCAACAAAGAGTAGCCCCCACTCACTGCAACTAGAGACAACCCACATGCAGCAATGAAGACCCAATGCAGCCAAAAAATAAATTAATTAAATAAATAAATTAAAAAATAATTGTTTTAAGTTTTTAAATTTCTTAAACATATTTATAATAATTTCTTTCAATTCTTTTTCTGTTATGCAATTGGTGGTCATCGTGATGTTGTTAAAAAAAAAAGGGTAATCTATATTTACCCTAGAATTGATGTTAAAACTACTAAAAACCAGTAAGAAAAATCTAGAGTTGGATATGTAATCAACATGTAATAATCAATACATTCATGCATAAATATACTCAAAGTGCTCAAAACTTGTTTTAAGTTGCAAAATTTTATCAACACAAATTTATATAATTTAATAAGATGCCTCATTAAGGTAAAGATGTATGTTCTCCCCAAATTAATCACATTCAAGGTAATTCTAATTAAGACCAGGTACGATATTTTGTGTGTAAAAATATTCTGACTCCTAAGTTCCTTTGGAAGAAAAATGCATCAGCATAAATCTAGAAACGATTAAGAGTAAGAATAGGTAGCAGGTATCATAATACACTAAAAAAGCTATAGTCATTATACAATATGAATATTGATTTTAACATTTTCTCTGTTAGTACCTTATTCTAAACTATCATCGTATTTTACCTCTGTTAGTGTGTTACCTTGTAAACCAGTATTTCTGCTTCTACTATTTTCCCCTGTCCTTTATCCTTAGCACAACTGCTAGAATAACCTTGTTAAACTATATGATGTCATGTCTATGGACAGAACTGCCAATGACCTCCTGTCTCACGCAGAATAAAAGCTAAAATCTATATGGTTACTACAAAGCCTTATAAGATCTGGCTCTTATTTGTTCTTTTTTTCATCTCCTATTGTCCGTCCTGACTACTTGGCCTCCTTGATGCTCAACAAATACACTGAGCATGCTCCTGCCTTGGGAAGAAGCAGCTATATAACTGGCAGAGGAACCTGAGTCACCCCTGGCAGGTGGCAGGGCCTCTGCTGGCTGAGTGTAGCTGTGTGTGCATCAAGGAGAAGGGTCGGCTGGCTGCACTTCTATGTCACGATGCTGAGGCTTGGTGAGTTGGCGCTGTCCATGGTGGCGCTGGTCCGTGAAGGTTGGTTGTCACAGTGCCATGTCTAGAGTTGACTCCTCTCTTCTAGTCACTGCTACGAGTAGCTTCTTCTAGCAGATTTGAACTGTTCTGTTTGCAGCTGTGATCAGAGAGAAGGCCACTGGTACCATGTTTCTCAATACACAAAACTTACAGAGTGGCTTTATTTTGAAGTTGTCATTCCTTTCCACTAGATATTTGTTGAGCTGTGGCAGTCCTCTTCTGTCTCCTTAACTCTGAATCTTAGGGAGAACAAATTTGCTGCATATAACTCTCTTCTCTCCTGGAAATACTCCTGACTTCCTTTGATAAATGTTTCCTTCATTTTCCCAAAGGCCTTCATTCCACAATGAATACTTTTGTTTGTTAACCCAAATGAATGTTGCTTTTTTCCCAGGCCAAGTCCTATTCTGTGTACCTCCTCTTTATCAAATGGTACTACTTATGTAACACTCCAGTATGACTTTTTATTTCTATCTACACAAAAAGCCACTGGCAGTTATTTTCACTGAGGGAAAAACAGAAGATATAGTACAGGGCCCCTGACTTCAGTATCATAAATGTGTTCTTTCTGAAGTGCAGATGTCTAATTTCAGATCATTTCAAGAGAGCATGGAGGATAGAAGAAGAAGGAAGACCCTAGATACCTGATGTGAAGGCAAATACCATGGAAGAAATAGTCTGAGGAAGCAGCTTGCTGTGCCCACTTAACAAATTTTCTTTAATACTCATTTTAAGTATCAACAAGTAGAATGTCAAGTGAAAAGCAGGGCCTTTCATAATGTGGTGATATTCCACTTTAATGGAAAAACTTGCACTCAGTATTTTGAAGTTTGTTTTATTTTACCTGGACAAATCTCAGAGCCCCTCTTTTCTTATTTTTAAAATACTCAGTCTAACTAGGAGGAACTATTGATTGCAAGGTGTAAAATGATTCAGGTTCACTTTGCAGTGCTGCCATCAAGGTTATTTAGGAAACATTTAACCTTGGGAACCTCTAGTTAAAGTCTCTATCTGCAACGACCAATTTTTATTTTGTCTCTGTCTAGTCAATAATATCTTTAATTTCTTTAACTTGCTCTTCTAAGCCTGTGACTTATTTAGCTACTGTCACTGACAAGCACAGTGTAAATAATGACACAAATAAGCAAAGTGATTTAGGTGACGGCGTGTTGGCTTTGGCACAGCAAACAGAAGAGCTGGTTGGTAGCCAGTTACCAGCAGAGTGGTTTTAGGTAAAAAACAGTGAGAATTAGTTGTGTTACGATCTAGTATTACAGCAATTTTCCCAAAATTAATTCTGTACTTTATGTATGTAAATTTTGTAATATTTTCTACTGTCTTGAACTCATCAAATCTCTTTTATTTATTTATTTAATTAATTAATCTTATTTTTGGCTCTGTTGGGTCTTTGTTGTGGTGCGCGGGCTTCTCATTGCCGTGGCTTCTCTTGTTGCAGAGCACGGGCTCTAGGCATGCGGGCTTCAGTAGTTGTGGCTGGCGGGCTCAGTCATTGTGGCTTGTGGGCTCTAGAGCACAGGCTCAGTGGTTATGGTGCACAGGCTTAGTTGCTCCACGGCATGTGGGATCTTCCCAGACCAGGGCTCGAACCTGTGTCCCCTGCATAGGCAGGCGGATTCTTAACCACTGCGCCACCAGGGAAGTCCTCAAATCTCTTTTTAATTGTGATCAATTTGCTTTTATAACCGTGTATTGAGTTCCTAATTGTTGTTGTACTATTTTTTTTTCTTTAGCATCCACTCAATTCTTTTTCATACATTAAAATTTTCTTTTGAGGTTATCCACATTATTTTCTGTTTTCTGAAACATATGAGTTAGTTATTTTGAAGTATCTGTCAACATCTAGGTTTCCTTTGGGTTTATTTTAATTGTCTCTATCTTCGTCTCTGAGTCTTATTTCTTGGTATGCCTGGTAATTTTGATTAAATGTTAGACATTGTGTTGAAAAATTATAGAGGCTTTGAATAATGTAGTCTTCCTCCAGAGAGGATTTATACTATCCTCTGGCATGCAGCAGAAGGTTGTATCAACTCAGTCTTGTTTCAGGACATGCTGACCATCTTTGTAAGGATCATTCTACTTTTGGTTTTATTCCACTCATCCACCTTCAGTGGAGCTTCTAAGGCCTGTCCAACTTTCTCCAACTTTTGCTTCCTAGCACAGAGGGGTGACTAAAAATCTCTTATGATTTTCAACCATTTTAATCTTAGGCTTTGTAGCGTTTCGCCTTCCTCAGATTAATCAACAAATGACTCAAGAAGAAAATAAGTTCCAAACGTCAGGCTTTTAATTCTCTGTTCCTCACTTCTCTGCTGGATTTTGTTTCCTCAATACCTGGCTTCCTTGGCATCCTTAAACTCCAAGTTTTGTCTTCCCCTGACTTATGAGATTGCCTAAAGTACTTTCCACCACATATCAGCTACCCTTTGCCTTCCTATCCAGCCCATCTCCCCATACTTGGGCTCAGCAAATGTCCTAGGATATATCAGCAGGCAGAAATTTGAGTTATCTTCAATGATCTTTCCTTCCCTCTGCATTCTGGGCTCTTCAAACTTTCTGTCACAGTAGCACTCTAATGCCTACAAACAGATGTTTTGTATTTTATGGGGCTTTTAAAATTTTTCTTTAGAAACGCTGGTATGCTATAAACTATAGCAACAAGGAAAAAGTAGAAGTTCCTGGTCAACCTTTTTACATATGATTTATTATCAAAGATTGCTTTGTTAATATTGATTTCCATTTTGGTATTCTTTCAAATATGGTTGTTTCTAAATTTTATCTATTTAGTTTATTTGAAAAGAGGAAATCCTCTTAAGAAATCTGTACTTCCAAATGTGTCATAACTTCATAATTTTAGACTTTGCTTTTCTTGGATGAAATTCTCCATCTTTGATTTCAGGTGAAAGAGGACTATTTTGGAAGAAAAAATAAACTCTGTCAATTCTCTTGTTTTTCATGTGTTCCAGTGATTTATAGATATGATGAGTGTTTATGTATGCATACATATATAAAGCTGAGATATCAATACAGAATTAATTTTTTTCCAATAAAGATAACACAGAAACAGCTGCCCTTCTCCAAATAGAAGAAACAGTAAGCTTGATTTTTTTTTTTTTTTTTTTTTTCTTTTTGCAGTACGCAGGCCTCTCACTGTTGTGGCCTCTCCCGTTGCAGAGCACAGGCTCCGGACGCACAGGCTCAGTGGCCACGGCTCATGGGCCTAGCCGCTCTGCAGCATGTGGGAACCTGCCAGACCGGGGCATGAACCCGTGTCCCCTGCATTGGCAGGCAGACTCTCAACCACTGCGCCACCAGGGAAGCCCCCAGTAAGCTTGATTTTAATTTTTAATTTATATTCATGTAATTTTATGCCTTTTCAATAATTGCTTATTGTCATTAAGTTCTCAGTTTTTATAGTTTAATAGTATATTCTCTGTAGTACATCTATAACTCTTCTGTAGCTACTTATTTACATTCATAATACTTCTAATTAGGAAAGTGTTAGAAGGCTTTTTCAGTAAGAAGGCGACCAAGTTGAAAAATGTGTGGGAATAAGAAGGGAGATACTGACGATTAGTGAAATGTGTCACATATCAAGAAGAGTAAAGCTTTTTTCTACAATATAAAGTGATCATAAAGAGCCATAATGTTTGGAAGATATGAAATTAGTATTGTTCATAAAATTCTGGGTTCTCCAAATGTAAAAATGTCTAAGAAAGCAGATACTGCGATAAAAGCATTATAAGGGTCATTGTTTGGGTTAATTGGTTTCCTAGTTATTGACATGATTATTTCAAAGGATTTTGAAAGTCATGCAAGATTATGTAATATAAAAGAAAGTAGTTTATTTTACAGAGAATTATTTTTGCTAAACAGTTTTCAGTTCTCCACTGAAATTCTAAGTCTTTAGACATATTTGAACATATTGAGCACAACAAAATTTGTGTCTGACATCATCTTGTTGGTGTGTTTCTGTAGTTTCTCTTTTTCTCTTGATTTTCCATCACACCGTCCTATCTTCTCATGTACTGTTTAGTTTTGATTGAGTGCTAGACATTGTATATGAAAAATCAGAGATAAACTGAGTCCTATTTAATGGTATCTTAGTCCTGAGAAGAGTTACATTTTTGCACAGAGGTTGGCTGGCTAGGGGTACTAGCCATCCCAGTTCACTTTCATTGAATCAAGAATTGAGATAATCTCAAGATAAGTTTGGACCTTGCCAAGATTAGTTTATTTCTGGTTTACCCTTGCTGATAGGGAGTGCATGGTCTTCCAAATCGTTATTGAAAGCTAGGAAGGTTTTCCAGAAATCTGCTTCCCCCACCCCATTGCCAAGCCCCAAATTTTAATTCATATCTCCCTAGACCTGTGAGAGTTTGGTCACTCAGCTCAACAGCTTAGCGTTTTTTTTTTTTGTTTTTTGTTTTGGTGGTACGCGGGCCTCTCACTGTTGTGGCCTCTCCCGTTGCGGAGCACAGGCTCCAGACGCGGAGGCTCAGAGGCCATGGCTCACGGTCCTAGCCACTCCGCGGCACGTGGGATCTTCCCGGACCAGGGCATGAACCCGTGTCCCCTGCATCGGCAGGCAGACTCTCAACCACTGTGCCACCAGGGAAGCCCCCAGCTTAGCTTTTTAGTCATCTTTTCTGAAATTGGAGGATACTCCTAGAAGAAAAGCAATCTCAAATGCTGAGTTCAACTTGTAAGATTTTCTTCTTCTCAGATCATGCCACCATAATTCTTCACTGAAATGTTAGTTCTCCATTGCATTCAAATAGTTTTAAAATATTTTATCCAGATTTTCAAGTTGTTCTCAGTGGGAGATTTGTTGTGAAATGCCCAGGGTATCATTACTTCAATAGAACACCCTAAGAATTTTTAAAATATGAGTAAAAGCTATTTTTTCCTGTAACCCCAAGATACCAAACTAGACTTTGCCAAAGTCTATCACTGTGTAGAAATATCTGGATTGTGTTCTATTCATCTTGTTACATTGAATTTTTAAAATGAAACTAGGATTATATGTGTAATATGTTAAATAATGCAGAAATATATTGATAAAAAGCTAATAATTTCCCTCATCCTTACTTCTTTACCTCCTTGACCAGTGTCTGCACCTTCGAATAGCCAGTGTTCAGCATGTATATCTCTACGTTTGCGTACACACACACAAACTTATACACACATGTATTTAAAATTTTTAGTACTCATGTCTCTTTCATTGTTTTCTTTCATTAGTTTCAAGAGGTAAGAGTCCTTATGAGACTCTGACTTGACTGACGTCTGAGTTTTCTGTGTATCTCGTTCCGAAGGAGAAGCTTCTGTGAAGAAGTAGCATGCAGTGCTCTTATAAGGACTCTGCATCATCTTATAAATTATAGTTTACATTAAATCAGAATTTTACGTCATCTTTATTATATTTGTATACATACACACACACAAGCACACGCTATGAAGACAAACATTATATGATATGTATATATATATATATGTACTTTTATATAAGAGATTTGCTACTCAAACTCTGTTCTTTGAGCTCTCACCTGTCCACTCAATTACACTGTATTACAGTTTCTTCAGTTTTATTATATTCACATTTTCTTTTTGATCTTTCAGTTTTCTCAAATTTTGTATTTGTTACTTGTTTGTATTTTTGTGCACAGTTCTGCTCTACAGTGTGTTGGAACAAGGTTGGGTAAAGCTGTCCTTTTCCATGCTACTCCCATTTTTTCCTTTAAATTGGGAACAAAAAGGGCTTGAGTTACACAGATTGCTTTAGGTCTCAAAAATGTCTTGAATTTCTATCAATTTTATGCTAGTAGTTTAAGAGGGTGCATTATTATCCCGTAGAAGTCTTCTTATTATAAATAATTGCCTTCAGTATTTGACCAGCTAAGAAGTACCAATTAAAGTGGGTAATCTTACACTATTATTCATACGTTAATATAAGTATATATACACATCTTATTATACAGTGTACACACATATCTTACACATTTTATTTTTTTATTTTATTATTTTATTTTTTTCTTTTTGGTACGCGGGCCTCTCACTGCTGTGGCCTCTCCCGCTGCGGAGCACAGGCTCCGGACGCACAGGCCCAGCGGCCAGGGCTCACGGGCCCAGCCGCTCCGCAGCATGCGGGATCCTCCCAGACCGGGGCACGAACCCGCATCCCCCGCATCAGCAGGCGGACTCCCAACCGCTGCGCCACCAGGGAAGCCCACACATTTTATTTTAATGTAAGTTTTGGCAAATACATTTCAAGTTCTTATTTGGCATTAATCAAACTTCTTCTATTGCCATGATTGAAATTTGGCATCATCAGTTAGAATGTAATATTTATTAGGCAAATCATACCTATAATCCATTACATACATTTCCCACATTTGACTTATTTAAAGATTAATGAGAACTTAAAGGTACTTGCAGAGCAGTTTAAGGGAGGACACCTTACAAATTTTCTTCCTCATACTTAATGTGAGAACATTTTTTAGTAGCTCATTTTATTGAGTTTTTACTAAGGATTCAACTTAGTTTTCAGAGAAATGACAATTCTGTTATTGTCCTCATATTTCATCTCTTTTAAACTAGCTGAAGTAGGCTTGGGTGCAAACACTACTGGTTCTTATTAAACATGCAGATCAACAGATGATAGCAGATGTGGATAGGTGTGTTACAGGCACCTTCTGGCTACCAGTACCAAGCCCACCATGGACCACATGTTACCCGAGGAGTAGAATCTCCTTATAAATAAACAGCCAGTTAAATGGAGTTTGCTTTTGCTGCAAGTGAATATCTTTTTTTCCATTTATTACATCTCCAAAACTAGGACTGGGAGAAATATCTGGAGTTAGGAAATGCATTCTCTTCTTGGCCCTGGGCTGTGGAGTACTATTTTAATCAAGGACTGCTACAGAATAGTTTCTAGATTTTACCTAGATAATTTTCATAAGTCTTTTCATTTAGTTTGCTTCTCTGGAAATTACTGAAATTGTTGGTGCTATTCCTGGAAATTGCTAGGCATTTTATGTTTTCTGTTTCAGAGCTGTGTCTGCATTGTATGCAATTCTCTGGCTATCCAAGAAATTTAATATTTTATTATATCACTATTTTTCTATTTAGAAATTTCATATATCAAAGGCTGTGTCTGAAAAAAAAAAATCTTTTTGACCAAATTGGCCAGCCAAATTTAGCAGTGAATTGATTTTTTTTTTTTTCCAAGGTCTTGTCTGGTAATTGAAATTTTTGAATCAACCAGTTGTTTTCGCCTCACCTAGACATCGCTTAAGCAGGTTTATTTCACAGTCTGGTTACCACGGTGTCTGGCTCACATAAACACATCTGGAGCTTATTTGCAGATTCTCACACTAAATACTAAATTAAAGTATGCTTTTGATCAGTGAAGTCTTATCAACACATAAATCTCCTGCATGACTGTAATAAGAGCTAGATTTCTTTAAAACTGTGGTCATATAATCGTGAACTTGACTACTTTCTCCCAGCCCATGCCATGTCTTCAGGCAAAAATATAAATACATTAAAACATGATTCCCCAAAATTCCTTTACTTCTTTAGGCTCCAGAGTTATCAAAAGAGTGAGGTATGATTGAAGTGAGCCCTGGGTGATTTGTTGTTAATGTCTTTTTAAGAAACCCATGAAAATCACAGTGACTTAAAAATGAAACTCATGAATCTGTTTTAAGTTCACATAAATCTGAAACTTGAAGTTAAACTTGAAGGTCACATGAAACACAAGAACCAGAAACTCTGGGGTTTCTTCGTGTGTTAGTTATTCTGGTTCTGTCAGTTGTGCGTGACCTGGCCAACTTCCGTTGGAACATTGAATTATGAAAGGACATCTAGTTCTGTCAGTCATCCGCTGCGTACATTAGTATAATTTCAAAATGCTCTCTGAAATGATGGTGAACATTTTGTGGCTTTTTATCTCTGATTTGTGACTTTTTCCTTTTTTGGTTTCTGAATGCTGACTGTATTATGCATTAAGGGTTTGAAAGAATATTTTTATTACACAGAGACTTCATACAGGACAGTGCCCCCTTCTGCCATGGTCAAGGTACACTTCCCAGCACTCCATTCCTCTTCCAGGCCCTGGAGGCTCCTGCAGGGCACCACCTTCTTGGTCCTGGGCCCCCCGTTGAGCATCTACCCACTAGGTGCCTTTATGCTGGTTCTGGGAGTCCTTGTGATGCTGAAGCTACATGGCAGTCCATGGCAAAGTGGGATAAAATCTTTCTCCTTTGTGGGTTGCACAGTGTTGAAAATATCATAAAGCATGGTTGCTTTACCATGTTTCGCCAGATATAGGATAGGGCTTTTAAATAAATTGTTATTTTGGTTTCTAATCCCTCCCACCACCCCTCTTGTTAAGTCAGGAGGCACTCTGAATATCAGGCATCGTTTGGAAGACAGGATTTGTTAGTGAGTCAGTTCATAGTCCTTTGCTTCATTGCTAATTAAGGTAACTTTTCCCCCAGGAAGCTCTTAACTGCTGCTACAAATAGATTTTGGGGGCCCCCCATCTCATTCCTCCATTCCATGAATTGAGGGTTTTTTCCTTGTTTTATCTCTCTCTCTCCCTATCTATTCAGCTTTGTTGAGATTTAATTGACATGTAACATTGTATAAATTGAGTGGTTATGAGGGGCTGGGAGATGGTGGATATAAGAAGATGTTGGTCAAAGGGTACAAATTTCTAGGTTTAAGGTGAATAAATTCTGGGGATGAAATGTACAGCATGGTGACTATAGTTAACCATACTGCATTATATACTTGAAAGTTGCTAAGAGAACAGATCTTAAATATTCTCACACAGAAAATACACAAAAACATTGGTGGTTATGTGAGGTGACGGAGGTATTAACTATATTTATTTATTTATTTGTTTGTTTTGTTGTTTGGCTGTTTTGTGTCTTGGCTCCATTCCCATTTAGCATGAGTCTTTCATTCCAAGAAATAGTCTTGGCTCCTCTGGAAAGAGATTTTGTTTGTACGAGCTTCCCCAGCTCACCAAGTGTGTCCTTGTGTATCTGAACCTAGTGGTGAACTGAGCTTGGGTTCTTCCACGGGAAGCTCCTTAGCCTCTCTCTACTCCAGGGTGCTTATGGAAGGCTTGGCCAACTGTTTACTAGACGAGACAATCTATATATGAATACTACTAAGGCTCAAATCTGGACACTTCGCTTGCTTTGCCATGCTAATATTAGGCCTACAGGTTATGGATTATTACCTGATGTTTATAGTTGAGCTAGCATGGCCTTAACCTAAAGGAACTTGCTTAGAGCCTCACACCCAGTGAGCAGCATTGCAAATTCCAAAGCCAGGCCCTATCTATTTCATCTCGCTATGCCTTTGAAACTGGCATATGGCATACAAATCACAGCATTTCCTAGGGAAAACTATCCTAGAGGAAGGTGGGGGAGATGATCTCCGTTTTTTTCATTTACTCTCTTATCCATCAGAGGGGACTGGCATTCAAGTTCTCCAGATTGAAGAACTACTAGGAAACTCGACTTCTTCTTTTAGCTTCTCACAGAGAAATTTTTGGGGTTTTTTTTAGTGTTAAGAAAATAGCTGTTTGACATTACTTTTTAGTTTGAAACCTGTGTGTCTTCCCATTTTAAAGTGACGTCTAGCATTGCTCAGTCATAACAAGAGAGAAACGTTTCTTAGAATTATAGAATATGGGGTCTAAGAAACACATAGTCTACTTTCCCATTTGATGCTTCCATTCTGCCAGTCAAAAGACTGCCATACTTTATCCACATCAGACCACTAACCATAACCTGAAACAAACCAAAAATTTTTCAGAGCAGGCTTGTCACACCAAGTTTGTTCCATTGTTGGTCTTAGAGCTTCTGGTCTTACCTGTGCCTTCTAAGAGGATGTGAACATGTCTTACGTCTCTTCCACGTGGAGATCTTTCAGAAACTCTCATGACCCTCTCCTAGAACAATGAAAATACCAACTTACAAGTCTTTTTCATTTTATAGAGAACTTTTAAAAAGTCTTGCTTGAAATGGCCTCTGAGGTAAAGACTGTAAGTATTTACAGATGAGGAAAATGAAGTTTAGCAAAGATAAAGGAGCCAACCAGGATTCTTCTGGCCCACTTATTAGAACTCCTTTCTCCAAACCTCCCTCCTTTCCTTGGTGAATTGTTCCCATTTTTCTTTAATCCTGTGCTAAGTCCTCTTAGCACCCCAGGCACTGTCCTGGTTCTTGATGATGTTCATGTCCTCGAGACTAAGATGACCACAGCTCTTTCTGATCCGTGCAGATGGATTAGATTCTCCTAGAAAGACAGTGCTGATAAACTGATAAATGTTTAGATAGCATCAGTGCAGAGACAATAGGAGATGAAAAAAAAGAATTAGCAAAAGATGGTAACGGGCTGCCCAAAGGTGATTCCCTGAGGATAGAATGATTTTATAACTTAAAAAATATTAATTCAAGCTTTTCCTCTTATGTACTTTATATCCCATCTTACCAGCTGGTCATGCTCAGTATATTTGTTTCTCAAAGTTCTAAAACCAATCAGAAGGCACAATTGCAGGTATCTCTTATATCCATCCCTATCACCACTGCATGCCCTAGTTGAGTTCTTCATGATAGTTTTTTTTTTTTAATATTTATTTGTTTATTTCATTTTTGGCTGCATTGGGTCTTACTTGCGGTATGCAGGATCTTTTTTTTTTTTTTTTTTTGGCTGCATTGGGTCTTTGTTGCTGTGTGCCGGCCTTCTGTAGTTGTGGTGAGCGGGTGCTACTCTTCATTGCGGTGCACGGGCTTCTCATTGTGGTGGCTTCTCTTGTTGCGGAGCGTGGGCTCTAAGCGAGTGGGCTTCAGTAGTTGTGGCTTGCGGGCTCTAGAGCGTAGTCTCAGTAGTGGTGGCACATGGGCCTAGTTGCTCTGTGGCATGTGGGATCTTCCCGAACCAGGGCTCGAACCCGTGTCCCCTGCATTGGAAGGCGGACTCCCAACCACTGCACCATCAGGGAAGTCCGGGTACGCGGGATCTTCACTGCGGCATGTGGGATCCTCCGCTGCACGGGCTCCTCGTTGTGGCTTGCAGGGCTCCTCATTGTGGGGCGCGGGCTTCTCTCTAGTTGTGGCTCGGTAGTTGTGGCCCATGTACTCAGTAGCTGTGGCATGTGGGATCTTAGTTCCCTAACCAGGGATCGAACTCTCATCCCCAGCTTTGGAAGGTGGATTTTTAACCACTGGACCACCAGGGAAGTCCCATTCATGATGATTTTACTAGATGTTTGAAACATCTTCCTTTTTCTTCTCCCTAATTCCAGTCAGCCCTCTTGTAAATGCATAGTCTACATTGCTTCCTACGTTATCGTCTCCAGACTTAATGCAGCTAACCAAGTCTATTTTCTCTTCAGAAGCCTTCAATCATTTGCCATTAAATGGAAAATAATACACAGTCCCTCAGGCTTGTGACTTGACTTTTACAATTTCCCCCAAACTCCCAAGAGACTATCACTAATACATTCTCGATTCTACAGGACTAAGAACTGTATTTTGGTGTTCTCCAACTACAGCGTACATTTTTCCTGCTTCTGTATTCTTAAGCTGGTTTGCCTCCTCTTTTTGGAATTCTAATTGTTTTTTTAGCTACCTACCAGACTTCATTTTTCAAAGGTCTGCTGAAATCTAACCTTTCCCCAGAAGCCTTCCTGCATTTCCCATTTGTTTTCATTGTTTCTCAACTCTATTGCATATTTATCATAGTCAGCCACTACAGTTACTTATATATTTGACTTTCCTGCTGTGCTACCATTCCTGGAAAAGGATATTCACAGCACATCGTAGACACTCAAAAGGTTTTATGGATTGAGTTGAATCCCGGTTGATGTTAGCATATTTGTGTGCTTATTCATCATGCATTTCTTCAGTATATGTTTGTTGAATGACTACTACATGACAACTAAAAGAATTTCAAGCCTCTCAGGAAGAGCTGCACAAATGTATTTAAGTATAATTCATCGTAGGAGAATCACTGAGATAAAACAAAAGCTGGTGGATCTGTGATAACTTCGTTTTCTGTTGTGCTTCTTCAGTGCCCTTCAGTGCTTCCCTTTTTTCTTAATCATTTAAGCTTTGGTCTCTTATAGGCTGTCCCTGGATTGTTGTTGAAAAGCCATGTAAAACAATGAAATCCAGTGCTTTTTCTTTCTTTTCATAGTACTCTGGTCTTAGTTTTCCTTCCCTTCTTGGCCATAATAGCAACTGTCAATTCCTTCAGCATTTTCTACCTCTTTCTTTCTTGCTTCAGTGTTGAAGACAGTCTTTTTTTTCTTTCCTCTTAAAGATCAGCACGTAAAACATTAGAGTTTTAGGGGGTTTCTGTTAATAAAGGTAGTAGCTAAAGAGAAAAAGTGTTAACCCGAGGTCATCAAATTCTAGTCTTTGGGATTCTTCTAGGATAACAGCATTTGGTTTGCGCCATTATGCTTCTGCTCTCATAGATATCTCTTTGTTTTTATTGTGATAAAATACACATAACCCAAAATTTATCACTTTAACCATTTAAGTGTATAGTTTTGTGGCATTAAGTGTATTCATACTGTTGTGCAGCCATCATCGCCATCCATCTCCAGAGCCTTTTCTTCTTCCCTAAAGGAAGCTCTGTACCCACTAAGCATGATCTCACCATTCGCACAAACCCCCAGTCCCTGGAAACAAATGTTCTACCGTTTGTCTTTATGAATTTGACTAACCTAGGTACTTTACGTAATAAGGTAATCATACAGTATTTGTCCTTTTGTGATTGGCTTATTCCACTCATGTAATAGCATGTCTCAGAATTTCTTTCCCTTTTTAAAGATGAATAATATTCCATTGCATGTACATACCACATTTTATTTATCTATTTATGTATTGATGAACACTTGGGTTGCATCCATCTTTTGGCTATCGTGAATAGTGCTGCTACGCCCAGAAGTAGAATTGCTGGATCAAATGGTAATTCTATGTTTCATGTTTTTGAGGAATCACCATACCTTTTTCTATAGTAGCTACACTATTTTATATTCCTAACGTCAATGTACAAGTGTTCAAAGTTCTCCACATCCCTGCCAATGCTTGTGATTTTCTGGGTTTTTTTGTTTTGTTTTGTTTAATTAAAAAATAGTCATCCTACTGGGTATGGAGTAGTATCTCATTGTGGTCTCATAGATACTTCTGATGGAGGCACTCACCAAATCTCACCCTTCCTCAGACTTCCACCTCTTCTTCCACTTTGCTTCATGAGGCTTCTTTTCCCAGGTTGTCATTCTAGAGTCCTGTAAGGGAACAGTAGTTAGCATTGTGAGTAGAAATTTATTTAGATTTGTGAGACCTCCGTCCCAATGCTCTCCATCACAGTTGGGCTCCTTCCCCCGCAGCAAGGTCTTTGTAGGAAGTTTCCTCACACCTCTTTCTGTCTGTGACCTCATTTGACATTAACACAGACATGGATCCACCCAGCAGCAAGAATTCATTTATTTTCATTCAATCATTTACTAATTCAGTATATGTTATTGCCCACCTGTATTCTTTTAAAACTTCTAGAAATTCTTATTATTCTCTTTATTGCTTATGGTATTTAATGAAATATACTAATGAAATACTTGGACAGTTTCCCAGAGGGGAGATGTCAATATGGTGGAATAGGAGGATGTGTAATTTGTCACTCCTCACAAGTACCTCAGAAATACATCTACAAATGGAACAAGTCTCATAGAGTACCGCTGAACATTAGCAGAAGACTTCGGACTCCTAAAAGGACAAGAAAAAAACCGGGTAGGATGAAAGAAAGAAGAAGAAAAGAAAAGAGGAATAAAAAAATGGACCAGCAACCCTGGTGGGAAGCTGAAGGTAAGGGGAGGTCCCCACACTCAGAAAAACTCCCTCATGGTGGGGAAATAAGCTGGGACAGAAAGGGACCTTCAGGGGATCAAAGGAGAGCGCAGTGGATGGTCTGTGGAAGGCAGGACAAAGTAAGAACTGCACACATGGTCTACACTGCAGCGCTCCACATTCCAGCCTGAGTCGTGAGTTGCCTGTTGTGAAGCGGGGCTGGGTGCTGGAAAGTGGGGTTTGGAACACAGACCCAGGGAGGAGACAGCTGTTGGCTGTGAAAAGGGACACCCTGAAGGGATAGGAGTAAGGAGCTCCACAACTGGGAGAGTCTGCGGAAAAAGCCAGGACACCATAGAAGCAGGGTGTCATTGTTGAGTGGTGTGCAAGGGGCGTAGCCACCACTACAACCCCTTTCCCCACCCGCCGGCTTCTTTGGCCTCTGTGGGTACTGGGCCGGGCTCCCACCTGAGCGGGCCCGCCCACCCCTTAGGCCGGGGTCTCCTCGGCCTGCGTGGGCTCCGGAAGCCTGAGCACTGCCCGTCCCAAAGGCTCCTTGGGAATCAGCCATGGGCACCCCTGCCTCGGACAAGAGTCCGCCGATGCTGGTAGGGGCTGACTGCTAAAGCATGGGGTTGGGAGAACAGATCCGGGGAGAGGAGCGCTGTTGGCCGTGCAGATACAGCAGAGGCGACGGGAGTAAGGGAATGTGTGGCCAGGAATGCCCCTAGAGGAATAGTGAGTGGCTCTGTGACTGGGAATGCCCCTAGAGGAAGCATGGTCTACCTGGAAAGCGAGGCACCATTGTTGAAAGGGGCATGGGGGGCGGGGCCACCACTGCCCCCACACACCAGTTCCTGCCTCTGCAGGCACTGGGAGGGACTCCCACCGGAGTGGGCTCACCGCAGTTTGTTTCAACTGCCTGCTGGTCCCCACTGCCGCAGGCAACTCACAGACACCTTCATTGTGGCTGCCGTACCCCTCCCCAACCTGAGTGAGTAAGTGTGCCCCAAGCAGCTACTGCTTTCACTCCCTCTTGCCTGGACAAGGAACAGACGCCTGAGGGTGGCGCATACACAGCGGTGGGGTCAAAACCAAAGCTGAGCCCTAGGAGCAGTGCGACTAAGGAGAAGGAATGGAAATCTTTCCGTGCAGTTGCGCAAGCCGTGGTTTAAATCCCCGAGATCGGCTTGTTAAATCCTACATCTGTGGAATACCTGAATAGACAACCAGTGTTCTCACCATTGAGACTGGTCTAGGCTGCACAGCAGTGCACTTTGGGGGGTAAGTACACACGGGGGTCAGGCCAGATCAGAGTCCGAGCTGGCCCCACAGTGCCCACAGCAGGTCCAGAGACCTGCCTAAAGGTACTGGAAGGCATCATGGGGAGGCGGGGATTGGCTGTGACTCACTGCAGGAGCAAGGCCACTGAGAGAGGATTGGCTGTGACTCACTGCAGGAGCAAGGCCACTGAGAGAGGAGGTCCCAGGAAAATATTACTATTATTCTTTTTCTGTTTCTTTTTGTTGTTCAGTTGTTGGTGTTGTTTCTTTTATTGTTTTTTATCTTTTATTTTTATTTAAACTTTTTTTTTTTTTTGTGGTACGCGGGCCTCTCACTGCCGTGGCCTCTCCCGTTGTGGAGCAC
>NW_006792407.1:0-208 GCF_000442215.2 Lipotes vexillifer
GAAAAAAAAAAAAAAAAAAAAAAAAAATAATTACCTTAAATGTAAATAGATTAAATGCTCCAATCAAAAGACATAGACTGGCTGAATGCATATAAAAATATATATTATATATATATATATAATATATATAAAATATATATATATCCTGTCTACAAGAGACCCACTTCAGACCTAGGGACACGTACAGACTGAAAGTGAGGGGATGGAA
>NW_006792408.1:0-214 GCF_000442215.2 Lipotes vexillifer
CGCGGAGTTCACCGGCCAGTTCTCAGAGTCTTCGGGCGGAGCGTCGGACGCCATGGCTGTCTGCACGAACGCCGACATCAACAGAAAAAGCATCATCCATGGACGGTGAACAGTGTGCACGGCAACTCCTTTTGCAAAATAAAATTCTCGGTGGACGAACCGCAGGCTTGTATTGCCTAACGGGCTGTCAGTATCTCATTCCAGCGGGTCGTAA
>NW_006792409.1:0-218 GCF_000442215.2 Lipotes vexillifer
CTTTGTGACATCCTTGTCTGGTTTTGGTATCAAGGTGATGGTGGCCTTGTAGAAGGAATTTGGAGTGTTCCTCCCTCTGCTATATTTTGGAAGATTTTGAGGAGGATAAGTGTTAGCTCTTCTCTAAATGTTTGATAGAATTCACCTGTGAAGGTATCTGGTCCTGGGCTTTTGTTTGTTGGAAGATATTTAATCACAGTTTCAATTTCAGTGCTTGT
>NW_006792410.1:0-1447 GCF_000442215.2 Lipotes vexillifer
GGGCAGGGTAAATGTGCAGAGCAAGGGTGCGATCTCCTCTCAGGATGAAGAGGAAGACGTGTGACCATCTGGTCCCAGTGGGATACGGACACCTACCAACTTTGCCTGCAAAATAAAAAAGGGGATGCATTTTAATTACAGCACGGTTTGGAACAGAAAAAAAACGAGAAAGGGTCCAAATTTCTGTAAGTAAGTCGTTATATAAACCATAGCACATCTTTACTTGTAGAAGCCCTATGTATGAGGATAGTGTGTGAGCCCATCTAGTGGATTAGTGCAGTATATTAGAACCTACTCATTTCTAGATGTACCCACAGAAGCAGGGAAATCCACTGAAAAGACCTCTCAGGACACAAGCTTAGCTGCTGGCCTTGTTACCCTTGGGGAGGGGACTCGATTGAGCAGTGTTCTGGGGGATTTTCACTCCATCTGCTTGTTTCACTCTTTTTACAGTGACTGGAGCCATTTAAAAAGTTCTTTTCTTTAAGTAAAAAAAGATGAGAAGAAACGAGCTCCGCTGTGAGTGTGACTTTGGGGTCACTCGGACCTTGCAGCCCGCGGGCGGGGGGATCTGCGGTTCTCTGCCGCTCCGGGCTCGTAAATGCTGCTTCGACTGCGAATGCTTCTCTTTGGTTCCTCGTCATTCCTGACGGGGCCTTGATGTGAAATCTGTGAACAGACACAGCCCTCCAACTTTGAGTTCCAGACAGAGAGCGCTGGGCTGGCAGAGCAGTGGGACGTGTGCCTTTATCGCCACTTCCGCAGCCCAGAGGCAGGGGAGTGCCTGCGGTGCCTTCCTCCAGCCTGTCCCAGCCAGTAAGAGCCCCACGCGGCCCAGCCCACCTCCGAGGCCATGCAGGTGCCGCGTGGAAGCCTCCCGTCCGACCGTGTGCTGGTGGATGTGGGCGCCAGGGCCGCTGCAGAGGTCCTCGGAGGGAACAGACGCCACTGGGCATGCGCCGTCCTTGTCCCTCCCACAGGCCCAGCCCCAGGGCCCAGAAAAGGAGGCAGCCTTTCACCTCTTTGAGAGACAGCACCGTGGGGACTCAAGTGGTTCCAACAGCCCAGGACACCTGGGACCAGAAGAGGCCTACTGGGAAGGGGAAAAGGGCCCGGGCTATCACACAGGGGGATAATCCTAAAACTGTGTGTTTACTCATGTACATCAGTTATTATTTTTTAATGCAAAGGACGAAATGAACTGAGACTATAAAAAAAACAGGCTCTACTCCAATAAAGATGTTAAAAAAACAAAAACAAAAATAAAACACAGACTCTTTAGGGCTCCTCAGGGAACTCTCATTTGTAACGAATATTGTTGATAAGCCAAATGATACAATGCTGAAAAAATCACATTCCTCACCACCCTTCCTACTTCTGTGCATTAGTATTTTTCCTAGCAAATGCTGCATCTTCAGAATTAAAAAAAAAAAAAAAAAAAAAAACC